>NC_054056.1:47085711-47416961 GCF_017639655.2 Falco naumanni
GTCCCCCTGCAGCCCGTGGAGGTCCATGGTGGAGCAGATCTCCCCCCGCAGCCTGAGGCAGACGCCAGACTGGAGCAGGTGGATGCCCAAAGGAGGCTGTGACCTGTGGAAAGCCTGTGCTGGAGCAGGCTCCTGGCAGGACTTGCAACCCTGTGGGTAGGACCCTATGCTGGAGCAGGGGAAGAGTGTGAGGAGGAAGGAGCGGCAAAGACAACGTGGTGAACTGACCGTTACGCCTATTTCCTGTCCCTCTGTACACTTCTGGGGAGGAGGCAGAGAATTCAGGAGTGAAGTTGAGCCCAGGAAGAAGGGTGGGGTGAGGGTAAAGTTTTTTAGGATTTGTCTTTATTTCTGATTTTTTGCTGCATACCTTGTTCTATTACCACTTTAACTCCCCCCAATAACAAGGGGTACACAGAAAGGCTGATCTGTGCTTCTTTATCTGGGTTAGACGATGTCTCAAACTTAGTGAAGAATTTAAGTGTCGGGTGTGAAAATTCATGGTTGTTCAAAGACCCTTAATTCCTCTTCAACAACGGCCACTTCTGGGTGTCACTCAGCTCCTTTTGCAATAGGTACTGAAACAGGCAGGTTGCCTGGAACTACCTTTTGTTTCCAAATGGTATTTTCAGCGTTACTGGACAAAGACTCGGGAATTCTATTAACAGGTGAGCCTGACCTCACTGAGCATTTTGCACAGCAAAAAAAAAACCCCAAAACTAACCCGCAATGATTTCCCTCCTTGTGTCATTTCCACGGAAGTAATCCCAACAAATAGTTGAGGTTGAAGCTGTGAAACTACTTAGGTGCTATGTTGGGATAATCAGTGCCCCTCACCCCACAAGATTTGCTTAATCAATATCTTAAATCCATGTTAAAAAAACAAGAATACAGTCATTATTTTATATTTAATATATTTTTTCATTAACTAGCATTTATAGTTCTACATCCTCATGTTATTTCTGTATGCTTCTGGGAAACTTGCCAAGACCTCCAGAGTCTTCAGATAATTCCAGCAATGAGTTCTCCAGTCCATGCACATTTTATGAGGAAAAGGTCTTTATTTGGGGATTGCATTTTCTATTTTTACATGTCTTAACTACCTTGTTGTGAAAGGTAGAATAGAAGGTCCTGATAGATCTTATGTATATCCTTTACAATGCAAAGGAGAATCTGATAAATATCGTGTATTTTAGAATATGTATTTCTTGACATTTTACAGGATGCTTTTAAGTGTTTCCTCTGGAAAAAATTACACACTGCTATTGTGTGTTTGAAATACAGCTTATCATATTCTTCAAGTGGAAAGGTCTTGGGATGCAGAAGCGCCTTTTTAATTCTTCTGGAAAATTTCATTCCTCTACAGTGGTAAAATTTAGATTTCCCTTTCATTTACCCTTATTAGGGGTGTGTAGTATGTCAACAACTGATGAACATCTGAAAAATCCAGGTTGTGCTACTACCAAGGCAATAACAGATGATGATGCAGCACCCAAAACTGCAACTACAGTGGCTACTTCAGCACTGGAAATGCTGACATGTGACTGTAGTGAAGCCTGGAGGTAGTCGTTTCTGCTGCTGCAGTTGTACAGAACACTGTCAGATTTTGGTGGCTGTTTTCCTTAAGCTTGAAGCAAACAAAGAATCAATCTTAAGAATTTACTTTTTTTTTTTTTAAAAAAAAAAAAAAAAGGATTATATTATAAGAACATTTCTGTCATACTCAAAATCTACATCTGAGCTTACAATCATCTGCACATGCTTCCTGTGTCTCTTTTCTACATCTGCAGTCTGATTGTGAATTGCATGGTCATATGTAATTTTTTCCCCCCTTGTTCATCTTGCCTCATTTGGAGTCCAGTGCAGAAACATCAAGGGGCTGAAATGGACTGCTTGTGTAAGCAACAGCGAAATTGCTTTTTAAGTATTCCACTTTCCAGTGACAGCCTTTTGATGTAATCTCTTGCATGTAACTTGATGAGGTTTGATATGTGTTCACTTCTTATTGGTCTGTTCAATAAGGTTAGTGATTCTAGTCATGGAATTATAGAATGGTTTGGGTTCAAAGGGACCTTTAAAGATCATCTAGTTCCAATCTTCCTGCCAAGGGCAGGGACATACTCTACTACAGGGGTCCTCAAACTTTTTAAACAGGGAGCCGGTTCACTGTCCCTTAGACACTGCCGGGGGCCAGACTATTGTTTGGAAAAAAATTAACAAATTCCTATGCACAATGCACATATTTTATTTGTAGTAGGCCACAAAAAAACAGGAAAAAGAATGCAATATTTAAAATTAAGAACAACTGTAATCAACAACAACAAAAAAATATTTCAATGTGAACTATGGGCCTGCTTTTGGCTAATGAGATGGTCAGTGTTAGGTTCCATATTTGTCACTGCTAGTCATAGCAAGTGATGCAAGTGTTCATCAGTTAGTCTGGATCTGATTTGGAGATTTCCGATGTTTCATTCCGGAAAAAGTCTGCTCACAGATATAGGTGCTGCCAAAGATGGTTGCAATTTTGAGTGCATGGTTCCTGAGATTATGATATGTCTCTGAGGGGAGAGATGCATAGAAATTAGCAAGGCTGCTTCATTTGAATGCATCTTTCAGCGAGTCACAAGTCTGTAGTTCGGCCAATTCCATTTGGTAAATCGAATCAACAGTTTCAATGTCAACAGAAAATGGGTTCCGGAAAAATTGTATGTCCTGTTCATGGAGATGAGCTCTTTAAAGCTAATTTGAAACTCCTTTTGCAACATTTCTGGTACATCCATACATGTTTTGTTTGGGAATGCAACTGCTGGTTTTTCTGCAGACAGGTTTTGAGTTATGGGGAGATGGCAGAAGTTTTCCTCCTTTACTTGGTTAATGAGCAGGTCTAATTTGACTTGAAATGCTTTCACATGTGAATATATATCACAGATGAGCTTCCCCTTTCCTTGAAGCTGGACATTGAAATCGTTGAGTAGCTCTGTTACATCTGTCAGAAACGCAAGATGCCATTTCCATTCTGCATCTTTGAGCTCTGGTACTTCTTTGTTTTTAGAAAGCACAAAATCCTAAACCTGTGGAAGTAAGGCATAAAACCATTTCAAAACTCTCCCTCAACTCAGCCAATGGACTTCTGTGTGGTACAGAATATCTTCATAGGCAACATTTAGCTCAGACAGAAATTCCTGAAACTGTCTGTGGTTTAGTGCATGAGCTCTAATGAAGTTAACACAAGAAACCACAATTTTCATGACAAAGTCCAGCTTCAGTGATTTACAACACAGTGCTTGTTGGTGGATGATGCAGTGTATGGCTATTGGATGTGAATGGTTGCATTTGTCCATCTCTTTGTTAATGCGTGCAACCACTCCTTTCATGAACCCCACCATGCTAGGAGCACCATCAGTTGTCACACTGAATAGTTTACCCCAGTCCAGCTCCAAATCATTCACAGTTTGCCAAACTTTCTCATAGATAGCCTCTCCTGTAGTTGTTCCTTTGATGCTTTTCAGTGCAGCAAGCTCCTCTGTGACTTCGAAAGAATCATTTGTCCCACAAATGAAAATTAGAACATCATTGCTTTCATCGAGTGCCAATGAGAAATAGCAAAGTTTTTTTTGAGGAGTTCTGCAACTGCAGATTCAATTTTTCCCCCATTTCTTCAATCCTTCGTGTAATTGTAGGTCCTGAAAGACTCACTGTACTAAATAAATCTGCCTTCTCTGGACACATCTCTTTAGCAACAGAAAGAAGGCATTCTTTAACAAATTCTCCCTCTATGAATGCTCTGCCAGTGCGCGCTATGAGCTTGGCAACTTGATAGCTTGCTCGAAGTGATGATATATTGAGCTGCTTTTGCTTCACAGAAGTATTTTGCTGAGTTGTCAGTCCATGTTTCAGTCTTAATATTTTATCTTCTCTCACTCGTCCAACCAAAGAATTATATTTATCTTTATGTTGAGTTTCGTAGTGTCGATGCAAATTGTATTCCTTGAACACAGACACGGAATTCTGGCATATCAGACAAACAGCTCTTTCTTTGTACTCTGTGAAAAAAATAATCAGAAATCCACTTTACTTGGAATACCCTGCACTCGGAGTCAATTTTTCTTTTTTTTGACATGATGGTGCGCACGCTTCCTACTGGTGCTGGCTTGCTTGTCCTGCCTGGGAGCTGGAGGGAGGGAGGGAGAGATGGGGGAGCCGCCCCCCTCGCTGATGCCACCGCCCCCCTCCTCAGCCCGGCCGCGCAGTCCGGACAGGGTGGCCAGAAGGGACTGAAGGAACTTTCCCGCGCCGGGGTTCTGGCGATTCGCCCGAGCTGGCTGGACCTCGCAGTGCAGAGGCTGCCGGCTGAGCTTGCCCGGCAGAGGAGATGCCCGCGCCTCCCGCCCGCCGCGCACCGCAGAGGAGGAGGCGGCGGCGGCGGCGCGGTTTGAGGCCCAGAGGCGCCCCCTGGGGGGCAGGTCGAGGACGAGGCGCTGGTTCCAGCCCGGTCCCGGCGGGTGCTTGGGGGCTGCGGAGACCGGCGCATGGATGCAGTGGCAGGCAGCCATCTGCGGCTGCTGGGCTTCCCCCCCCAACCCCCGGCGGGGGGGTCTGTAAATACCGGGGGCCGGATTGAGGACCCTGGGGGGCCATATCCAGCCCGCAGGCCGTACTTTGAGGACCCTTGCTCTACTAGATTAGGTCACTTAAAGCCCCATCTAACCGGACCTTCAATACTTCCAGGTATGGGGAAGCCACAGCTCCTCTGGGCAGCCTGTTCCCATGTCTCACCAACCTAATAATAAAAATTTTCTTCATTGTATCTCATCTAAACCTACTGTCTTTCAATTTGAAACAGTAAGCTGTTGTCCTTCACTACAGGCCCTGGTAAAAAGTTTCTCTCCACCTTTCTTACAAGCTCACTTCAAGTATTTGAAGGCCATAGTAAGGTGTCCTCACACTCTCGTCTTCTCCAGGCTGAACAACCCCACCTCTCCCAGCCTTTCTTCATAGGAGAAGTGTTCCAGCCCTCTGATCACATCTGTGGCCCTCCCCTGGATTTCCTCTTGACATGTCAGTGCTTTTACTAGGGACCCCAGGACTGGACGCAGTACTCCGGGTGGGCTTTATCACAAAAGTGGAGTAGAAGGGGAGAATTACCTACCTCAACCTGCTAACCACGCTTTTTATGCAGCCCAAGATATGGTTAGCTTTCTGGAATGCAAGTGCACATTGCTGGCTCATGTCCACTTTTTCATACACCAGTATCCCTAAGTCCCCTGCAGGGCTCCCCTCAAATCCATTCATCATACAACCTGTACTGATACTGGAGATTGCCCACACAGGTACAAAAACTTGCACATAGTCTTGTTGAGACTCATGAGGTTTACACTGGCCTACTTCTCAAGTCTGTCAGGATTCCTCTGGATTACATACATTCCTCAAGCACATAAACTGTAACACATCATTTTCATGATATAACCCTGTTATGGTTTAACCCCAGCCAGTAATTAAGCACCACGCAGCCACTCACTCATGCTCCCCTCCCAGGAGGGGGGGAAGGAGTATCAGAAAGTAATGTAAAACTTGAGGGTTGAGAGAAAAAAAAAAATTGAAATTAAATGAGAAACAAAGAAAAAAAAAATAATAACAATAGCATCTAAAACAAAAGGGAAGAAGAAGACCAGAGGAAAGAAATCCAAAGGCAAGGGAGAAAAGCAAATTAGTGACGCACATTGCATCCGCTTACGGCTTGCTGACCAATGCCCAGACAGACCCTGAGCAATGACTGGTGAGCCTGGCCAAGCCCGCCCCACTTTATATACCAAGCATAATGTCCCATGGTATGGCATACCTCTCCTGCTAGCCAACCCGGCTGTGGCCTCTCCCAGTATCCTGTGCCCCTTCAGCTCTCCCACTGGCAAGGCCTGGGAAATGAAAGAGACCCCCACAAGACTATTCCCACACCAAATCAAAACCACAACACTGTACTAGTGACCTAGAAGAAAATTAACTCTATCCCATCTTAAATGAGAACACACCACACTTGGAAATGAGACAACACACAGACACTCGCTCACGCCTCCCTGAGTGGAATGCAAGAGACAATGAAGAGTAAACATGAAAGAACTTGAGGTTTGAGATACAGACCAAATGTAAAAGTCCAGGCAAGAGACTACTGCATTTTTATATGGCAATTCCTATGCAACCAAGTTTCTTTTCAAAAACCACCACGCACGACTCTTAACAGATTAGCATCTTTGGAAAAAAGAAATTCCTAGGGTTCAGTGGCTTTCCTGGTAGTAGTTGTACTCCATTTAAAAAAAAAAACCCTGGCTGTCAAACCACTGACGTTAGGCAGCCTAAAAACCCTCAGAATGTAAGGCACCACCAAAACAGGACAGTGGGCGTGGAAACAGAAAGTTTCTAGAAAGAGCCTCCTACTCAAAGTCAGAGGCCAGGAGGACCCCAGGAGTGCAGAGGCAGCCTCCAAAGTGCCAAACAAGAGAGGACGACAGCAGTTTTCTTCTTTTGTTGTTGTTTATTGTCCAGTCATGACGGTGTGGAGGCTGAGCTGCAGGTACGGAGTGAGCCGGCCAGGCACTCCTGGAACACTGTTGGCGCCAAGTCACACAAAGGAGCCTGGATGGATGGGGTGCTGCCCAGTGATTGCTGTGGACCAGGGCAGGTGGACCCAATGCCATCAATGATCCTTCTCGAGGCGGATCAATTTGCATGGGCTCCACATCGTCCTGTGGTGGGCTGCCATGCCTGGACCTCACATCCTACCACAGCAGATGGACATGAAACAGCCCGATGCTATTCTACCGTTTGGCCACAGCTATATGATGAACAACGTCGGTCACATGAGCGAGGGCCATTGCTCTCATGGCACGAGGTGGGATGTTCATCCTACTTCTCCTTCTCAACCTCCCCTACTCTTCCACTGAGTGCCATCTGCCTAGATACTGGGGCTCTTCCTCGGCAAGTATACAGGCCTGGGCTTCATGCTCTTCCCTCGTGAGCCTATAGGCGAGCATTGCATGCCATTGATCAGTGAAGTATGGCTACTGTCGCTTAGGGCAGGAGGTGTGATTGTCATCCTCCTCTTGCACTGACTGCTGTCCCGCAGGCTGCTGGGAGGTGCCTTCCCCTTTGGCACTTGTGGTAACTGCCCCTGTGGCGCCCCATGTAAAGGTTGGCAGCCATCTGCCTGGCTTCTGGGGCTGTTCCATGGCATGTCTACAGGCCCGGGCTTCACACTGTACCCTGGTGGGCTGATAGTCAAGCGCTGCTTGCCATCGATCAGTGAAGCAAGGTCGCTGTCTATCACAGCATAGGGTGTAACTTTATTCCTGTTTCTCCTTTGCTGCCTCTTCCTCCTTCTCCTGGGAGAGTATATTCCTCTTCGGCAGTTGTGGCAACTGCCTCTGTGGCGCCCCATGTAAAGGTGGGCAGCCATCTGCCTGGCTTCTGGGGCTGTTCCATAGCAAGTCTACAGGCCCGGGCTTCACACTGTACCCTGGTGGGCCTATAGTCAAGTGCTACATAGCATCGATCAGCGAAGTATGGCTACTGTCACATAGGGCAGGAGGTGTGATTGTCTTCCTCCTCTTGCACTGACTGCAGTCCTGCAGGCTGCGGGGAGGTGCCGCCTTCTGGTTATTGTATTAACTGACTCTGTGGAGCCTCACGTAATGGTGGGCAGCCATTTCCCTGGATTCTGGTGTGGATCCATGGCAAGTCTACAGGCCCAGGCTTCACGCTCTTCCATTATGGGCCTATAGTCAAGCACTGCTTGCTATCGATCAGTGAAGCGAAGTCGCTATCTATCACAGCAGGTGTGTGACTTTATCCCTGTTCCCCCTCTGGTGCTTCTTCCTCCTTCTACTTGGAAGTACCTTCCTCTTTGGTGCTTGAGGCACCTGCCTCTGTGGTGTCCCATGTAAAGGTGGGCAGCCATCTGCCCGGCTTTTGGAGCTGCTCCATGGCAAGTCTGCAGGCCCAGGCTTCACACTGTACCCTGGTGGGCCTATAGTCAAGCGCTGCATTCCGTCAATCAGCGAAGTGCAGTTGCTGTCACTTATAGGAGAAAGTGTGACTTTCCTTCTCCTTTTACACTTGCTGCCATCCTGCAGGCTGCTGGGAGGTGCCTTCCTCTTCGGCGCTTATGGCAAATGCCCCTGTGGCGCCCCATGTAACAGTGGGTAGCCATCTGCCTGGCTTCTGTAGTTGTTCTATAGCAAGTCTACAGACCTGGGCTTCACACTGTGCCCTGGTGGACATATAGTCAAGCGTTGCATAGCATCGATCAGATAAGCACGGCTAATGTCACTTACAGCACGAGGTGTGATTGTCGTCCTCTTCTTGCACTGACTGCCATCCTGCAGGCTGCTGCGAGGTGCCTTCCTCTTCAACGCTTGTAGTAACTGCCTCTGTGGCGCCCCATGTAAAGGCGGGCAGCCATCTGTGTGACTTACGGGGCTGTTCCACGTTAAGTCTACAGGCCCGGGCTTCACACTGTACCCTGGTGGGCCTATAGCCAAGCGCTGCTTGCCATCGATCAGTGAAGCGAAGTCACTGTCTATCACAGCAGGAGATGTAACTTTATTCCTGTTCCTCCTCTGATGCCTCTTCCTCCTTCTCCTGCAAAGTACATTCCTCTTCGGAACTTGTGGCAACTGCCTCTGTTACACCCCATGTAAAGTTGGGAAGCCATCTTCCTGGATTCTGGGGCTGTTCCATGGCAAGTGTACAGGCCCGGGCTTCACGCTGTACCCTGGTGGGCCTATAGTCAAGCACTACATAGCATCAATCAGCAAAGTAGAGCTGCTGCCGCTTAGGGCAGGAGGTGTGATTGTCATCCTCCTCTTGCACTGACTGCTGTCCTGCAGGCTGCTGGGAGCTGCCTTTGGCACTTGTGGCAAATGCCTCTGTGGTGTCCCATGTAAAGGTGGGCAGCCATCTGCCTGGCTTCTGGGGCTGTTCCATGACAGGTCTACATGCCCGGGCCTCACACTTTTCCCTGGTGGGCCTATAGTCAAACGCTGCTTGCCATCGATCAGCGAACTGTAGTCGCTGTCTGTCACAGCAGGTGTGTGATTTTATCCCTGTTCCTCCTCTGCTGCCTCTTTCTCCTTGGAAGTACCTTCATCTCTGGTTCTTGCGGCACCTGCCTCTGTGGTGTCCCATGTAAAGGTGGGCAGCCATCTGCCCGGCTTTTGGGGCTGTTCCATGGCAAGTGTGCAGGCCCGGCCTTCACACTGTACCCTGGTGGGCCTATAGTCAAGCACTGCATAGCATTGACCAGCAAAGTACGGCTACCGTCTCTTAGGGCAGGAGGTGTGATTGTCTTCCACCTCTTGCACTAACTGCTGTCCTGCAGGCTGCTGGGAGCTGCCTTCCTCTCTGGCACTTATGGCAACTGCCTCTGTGGTGCCCCATGTAAAGGTGGGCAGCCATCTGCCTGGCTTCTGCGGCTATTCCATGGCAAGTGTTCAGGCCCGGGCTTCACATTCTTCCATCGTGGGCCTATAGTCAAGCGCTGCATTCCGTCAATCAGCGAAGTGCAGTTGCTGCCGCTTAGGGCAGGAGGTGTGATTGTCATCCTCCTCTTGCACTGACTGCTGTCCTGCAGGCTGCTGGAAGGTGTAGAGGGATTTTTAAAGGACCGAGGACTTATGTTACTATTGTCTGGGTTGGACAGCCCAGGCCTGTTAGTTGAAGCTGCAGAGCAGCTTTAAATTGTCCTGGGAACAAGCAGTGGGAGAAAGAAAAGAAGCTGTGCACAAACAAGAAGCCAGGTGCAGAGCAAGTCCTGGGAACGGCGAAATCAACACACTCTCATCGGCACACTCTGATAAGACACCTGCAGCATGCTCACCGTCAGCGACACGGACCCCACGTGGCCTGGAGACTTTTATCCAATCACCTGTGTGTAAGTCGGGTGAGCGGTCGGTTTAAGTTATAAATATGACCTGTTTGTTTAATAAAGTGAGGACAGCATGTAGCCATATTGGTGTGATTGTCATGACTTGGCTGACTGTCCACGGGGGACCCTCTTCATCTGGCACCCGAACCCATTTATTCGCTTAAATGCTGTTCATTTAAATGCGGAATCTCCGTGCATCGGACCCGAAGGGAAGTTGTCCGATTAGGGAGCTAGATGTCGGAGGCGGGCGGAACCTGGAAGGCGAAAAGCGGAGTCCAGAGTTCGGTGTGGAGCTGCAGATCGCACCCCCGCCGGTGGTAAGACCGCGTAGAGTAAATCGCGGCGGGGCTCCCCGCTAAATTCCTCTCTGTGAGGGGGCGGGGGGGGCACTACGGAAGACCGCAACGAGTGTGGCGGGGCTTCCCCGCTGATATCCTTTCCGTGAGAGGGGGGAGCTCTGAGAAGACCGCGATGGAATTAGACGCGGCAATTAAACTGTTAACTAGCATCCTCCTTAAGAGAGGGGAGGGCGTTAAAGAGACAGAAGTGGAGACCTTAGTTCGCTGGGCACGAAAAAAAGAGTAGGATCCCCGAGCCCGCGTTATTGTTTAGTATTGCGGAATGGAGAGAAGTGGGAACTTGCCTCTGGGATACTACGGTCGAGGGAGGTAAAGAAGGAAAAGAAGCTAAAGCGTTAGGAGCTACGTGGCGGTCGATAGTTAACACTCTGGAAACTATGAAGGCGGAAAAAAAAGTAGCGGCGGCAGCCCTAGAACCGTTGGGGGGAGATGTGGTAGAAAAGCCGGTGGAGCAGAAGGGTGATTCACCTAAGCCTTCTCTCTTGACTACACTTTTCGGAGTTGGGCATACTCGTCCTATGAAGGGTATGTCCGCCCCTACGTGTTCAGCAGTGCCGGAGCTTTTAGATAACACACCGGACACTCCTCAGGAGTCTGCCGTAACTGAGCCGAACCCGGAAGAGGCGGCTGAGCCTCACCAGGAGGGCGGGGCAGCGGGTCCTGCTGCACCAATCGGAGCTGTGGGTGGAGCAAGACCAAAACGGAGGGTGGCGACAGCTCGTAGGTCACATCAGGGCGGGCAAAAGCGCCGTCCGATGACGTGTCCTCCTCTTCCAGAAACATCACCGGACGGGTTTGAGGGGGAAGGCGGGGAGAAGTCTTGTGATAACAATACAGAGAAATCCTTACAGGAGGTAATAGATAAATTAAGAAACCTGGTAAAGCGAGTTAAAATGAACCTGCCTACTACTTCAATACCTGTAATTCCTCCAGTTAGCCCAACTACCCCACCGATACTGAACTCGAGAAAAGATCCGATTCTGCAGCGTTGGCCTGGTGTATTTGTGTTGCTGTTTTGGAGGGTGATTGGCAGGTGACCAGCTCGTTAGCTTGTCCAGTACTGATTAATAATCTTGATGCACATAACTGGGACATAATTTATGGAAGGTTAATGATCAGATTTTAGGGATGGGAGTGTTGCAACCTGCTCTGCCATCTTTCATGATGATCCCTCAGATTTGGCAAATTGTTGTGATAGACTTGAAAGACTGTTTTTTTTTCACGATTCCCTTACACCCTGGTGACACACAAAGAGACTCACTAACGATGATTTGCAACCATTCTGATCCTGGTTGCATGGCACCGAAGCCAACAGTCCTTGAACTTGTTCACCAGAACAGTGGGCTGCCCTAGAAGTTGTGTCCCGCAAGATTCAGACTGGCTGGCGTGGTCGCCAAATGGCGAATCATCCGTTATCTTTTTTGGTTTGTAATGTTGCCACTTCACCTTTTGCCCTTATTTTGCAATGGCAAAAGAAAAAGGGGAAAAATACAGCAATCATTTTAGAGTGGTTGTTTTTGCCATTGCAACCCAGACATCATATTTTAAGTCGCCCTGAAGCAGTAGGGGCCTTGGTGAAAAAAGGAAGAGACAGGATTGTTGAAATTGATGGGACTGAACTGGCAGATATCAGTATTCCAGTCAGTGGTGATGATTATGAGTGGCTCCTGAGACATTCAACAGCCATACAGGAAGCCTTGTTGGCTATACAGGTGTTGTACACAACAACCGGCCAAAAGGACCTCTCTGGAAGATGTTAGAACATTATCAGTGGATTGCGAGACCGTTATGCTCAAAAAGACCAGTTGACGGGCCAACGGTGTTTACAGATGCAGGACGAAAGATGAAGAAGGCTGCGTGTGTTTGGCAATCCAATAATCAGTGGCAGAAACAAGTGATTACCGGTGAACCACGGGACAACCTTCAAACCTTAGTACTGAAAGCAGTGTGTTGGGCATTGGGAAGCTGGAACAATACACCTGTAAACATAGTATCAGACTCATTGTACGTAGTTGGTGTAGTACAGCGCATTGAAGATGCCTTGTTGAGAGAGACAAAGAACCAACATCTTGGTGAAATGTTTATACAACTGCGTAGTACTCTTTGACAGAAAAAACATTAATTTTGTATTATGCATATTAGAAGTCATCAGTGGACCATTGGGTTGGGTGAAGGTAATGCTAGAGCTGATGAAGCAGTCAGCTGTCTGGCAATAACTCCTCCAACAAAGAAGTTTGAAGAAGCTCGTAACGGCCATGAGATGTTTCATCAGAATGCAAAGTCTTTACATCGACAGTATCAAATACCCATAGCAGATGCAAAGGGTATTGTCCGCTCCTGTTCTCAATGTAGTCATCATGGACCTGGTTTAGGGGTGGGCACTAACCCAAAAGGTCTGAAGGCACTTCAGGTTTGGCAAATGGATGTAACACATGTACCAGACTTTGGGAAGCTTAAGTATGTGCATGTCACAATTGACACCTATTCTCATTTTATATGGGCCACTGCACAAACCGGTGAAAAGGCATTACATGTGGAGAGACACTTAATGTCTTGTTTTGCTGTTATGGGAGTACCTGTAGAAATAAAGACAGACAATTGTCCAGCGTATAGTAATCAACGAGTCGCTAGGTTTATGACAGCTTGGGGAATTAAACACATTAAAGGGATTCCTCACTCCCCAATGGGGCAAGCAGTTGTTGAAAGGGCAAACCGTACCCTGAAGGATTATCTTCAGAGACAGAAAGTATCGCAGGACATAGATGTAACTAAACGGTTGACTAAGGTGTTGTTTACCTTAAACTATCTCTCCCTTACGGAGGGTAGAGAGGGACCACCTGTTGTTATACATCACCAAACAGCACGAGGGAACCAAACAACTACAGTTCCTGGTTTGAATGTTCTGTATAAAAATATGGCTTCAGGTGTATGGGAAGGACCTAATCCGGTGTTATTTATCGGTAGAGGTTTATTTTTGTATCTCCACAGATAAAGGACCTATATGGGTCCCTAGCAAGTTTGTGCAACCTGTATGTCAAGATCAGAAGACGGAAGAGAAGACACAGAGCAAGCAGACGGAATAAACTGTCTATGTTGTAAGGGATGTAACCCGTGGGTATTGTGCCGATGTATGCTATGTGGGGTAAAACGGTTCTGTAAGACAAAGCTTAAATGTAAATGGTGTAAAGAGTGTATGTGTTTGATTAGTAACCAGGCATGAAGCAAGAGAAAGCATACGACTAGTGTAATACCATGCTGATTGGAGACAGCATACATCATCAGAATCTGTGAAAGCACAGATTTGTGGGGTGGAATGTGGGGGGAAAAAAAAAAAAAGGTGGAAATTGTAGGACTAAACATGTTTAAGTGGTGGACTTGGTTTACGGTCTTGATGAATTTTTTACCCATTGGCCAAAGTATTTTTGACATCTTGCCTAGGACAAACATATGGGTGACATGGGCAAATATTATGGGAGTAACAGACTTTTGTTTAAGTCTGCAACAATCAGACAACCCCTTTAGAACTTGTTTAATTGGTATTCCCCTGCAAGAGAATGAAACAAATTTTGATGGTTTTTGGAATGTTAAAACAGTGGATCTGACGTCCAATCAGAATGGTACATGTATGAGTCCAAATGAGCAATATGTTTGGCCTTCTATGCATAATGCAGCGTGGCAGAAGATGGTTATTGAGAATTTAAATCAGCCACATCATTCACCTTTGCAGGAGTTAGACCTATTGGCTAGCGTTGTACCTGTTGAATATGTTAATGTAACTGCAACTGGTATGGCAGACTGTATTCACATGTCATCACCACTTCAACCTGTGAATGGAACTGGAGTAATTTGGTTTGGTGACCTGTGGCAGTTATGGCTAACACATCAAGGTGAATGGGGGTTTTATACAGGGTTTCAAAATCTAACCAGTTCACTTATTTGGGGTGAATTGAAACTGGGGGTTTCCATATAGATGTATCAGGGGGTTATCAGTTGCCACCAGGAGTCTTTCTGATATATGGGGACAGAGCGTGGCCAGGGATTCCTTTGTATCCTGTCAGTGGACCATGTTATTTAGGGCGTTGGACTTTGCTGCACATATGAAAGACTTATTAAAAATGACTCAACAATCTCATAGATCACGGAGGGCACTGCGCACCTTTGATGAAACATGTAATGACCAAGTCAATCTACAGTCTGTAACAACAAACGTCCTAGCCTCTATATTTATGCCCGGGGCAATGGCTGCATTAAATGCTAAGAATATACAAAGGTTAGCATGCTGGGGAGAGAAACAATTTAATCTTACATGGCAGATTTTAAATTCGTTATTGCTTGATGTAGATAGTGTTAGGCATGCTACGTTACAAAATAGAGCTGCAATAGATTTTTTGTTATTAGCACATGGACACAGTTGTGAGGATTTTGAAGGGATGTGTTGTATGAACCTTTACGATCATTCCATATCGATGCACAAGAAGTTGTCACAACTGCAGGGAAACATGAAGCATATTCCTGCTGATGACAATCCCTTTGATGAATGGTTGAGAGGACTGGGGATAACAGGTTGGTTAAAGACGTTATTGATGGAAGGAATACGCTTTGTTAATACATTGTTGTAATGTTTTTAGTTTTGAGCTGTTTATTTTCTTGTTAGAAGAAAGGTTTAACATCTACGGTGAAACCATTGTCTGGGTTGGACAACCCAGGCCTGTTAGTTGAAGCTGCAGAGCAGCTTTAAATTGTCCTGGGAACAACCAGTGGGAGAAAGAAAAGAAGCTATGCACAAACAAGAAGCCAGGTGCAGAGCAAGTCCTGGGAACGGCGAAATCAACACACTCTCATCGGCACACTCTGATCAGACACCTGCAGCATGCTCACCGTCAGCGACACGGACCCCACGTGGCCTGGAGACTTTTATCCAATCACCTGTGTGTAAAGTCGGGTAGCAGTCAGCTTAAGTTATAAATATGATCTGTTTGTTTAGTGAGGACAGCATGTAGCCATATTGGTGTGATTGTCGTGACTTGGCCAAGTCTCCATGGGGGACCCTCTTCGGGAAAGTGCCTTCCTCTTTGGTGCTTGTGGCAAATGCCTCTGTGGTGCCCCATATAAAGGTGGGCAGCCATCTGCGTGGCTTCTGTGGCTGTTCCATGGCAAGTGTACAGGCCCGGGCTTCACGCTTCTCCACCGTGGGCCTATAGTCAAGCGCTGCATTCCGTTAATCAGCGAAGTGCAGTTGCTGCCGCTTAGGGCAGGAGGTGTGATTGTCATCCTCCTCTTGCACTGACTGCTGTCCTGCAGGCTGCTGGGAGCTGCCTTTGGCACTTGTGGCAAATGCCTCTGTGGTGTCCCATGTAAATGTGGGCAGCCATCTGCCTGGCTTCTGGGGCTGTTCCATGACAAGTCTACAGGCCTGGGCCTCACACTTTTCCCTGGTGGGCCTATCGTCAACCGGTGCTTGCCATTGATCAGCGAAGTGTAGTTGCTGTCTATCACAGCCGGAGGTGTGACTTTATCCCTGTTCTCCTCTGGTGCCTCTTCCTCCTTCTCCTTGGAAGTACCTTCCTCTTTGGTGCTTGCGGCACCTGCCTCTGTGGTGTCCCATGTAAAGGTGGGCAGCCATCTGCCCAACTTTTGGGGCTGCTCCACGGCAAGTGTGCAGGCCTGGCCTTCACACTGTACCCTGGTGGGCCTATAGTCAAGCACTGCATTCTCTCAATCAGCAAAGTGCAGTTGCTGTCGCTTGGGGCAAGAGGCATGATTGTCATCCTCTTCTTGCAGTGATTGCTGTGCTGCAGGCTGCTGGGAGGTGCCTTCCTCTTTGGCACTCATGGCAACTGCCTCTGTGGCGCCCCATGTAGAGGTGGGCAGCCATCTGCCTGGCTTCTTGGGGAGTTCCATTGCAAGTTTACAGGCCCAGGCTTCACGCCGTTCCATCGTGGGCCTATATTCTAGTGCTGCTTGCCATCAATCAGCAAAGCGAGATCGCTGTCTTATCACAGCCAGAGGTGTGACTTTATCCCTGTTCTCCTATGGTGCCTCTTCCTCCTTCTCCTTGGAAGTACCTTCCTCTTTGGCGCTTGTGGCAACTGGCTCTATGGTGTCCGATGTAAAGGTGGCAGCCATCTGCTTGGCTTTTGGAGCTGTTCCATGTGGTGACACAGGTCAAGGTGGGCTGAAAAAACACTATGTCTGCTTGGCTGGGTTCAGACAAAATTACCTTCGTTGTTTATACATATATTTATATATCTTAGACAGTACATGTGTCAGACCCTGAGAGGTTTTTTCTTCTTGCTTGCTGTTTGCTGTTGCTGTAGGTGTACGTATGCTGCGGTTCTAAGTTTCAGTTCTTCAAACCCTATTTACATGCCTGACAATTTGTGGCTGTCTTAAAGGTACACGACTAAGTCTTTGAAGTCAACTAACTTGTCTGCAGACCCTCTGCAGACCCCAAAAATTCCCCCTTTTTGTTTTTGAACAGCTAGTACCAGGGTTGCCATGTTCTGCGGAGGCCTTGCAAACACGATGGCAAACAAGGCCATAGCAAACAAACAATACTGTCGGTTGAGTGAATGGATGCCAAAACGGCTGACAGTTTCTCAGATATTGGTAACATGTTGCTGCAATGGGGCGCCTAAAATCCATGCAGCACATACCATCAGAATCCTCACAGCCATGTTCTTGAGCCAACAACAAAAAGCCAATAGCTGCTCTGTTTTGTATGGAATAATGGCAAACTTGACTCACATTCTTAACTGCCTAACAAACAAGGTGATTTAACTCTTTAATATTTTCCCTGTTGTTACTCCAGATAAGAGAAGAACCGCTGCATATGTTCCCATCAGTTCCATGAATCAACTACATCATTATACGATTCATCCAAAGTTATATTGCGTTTAAGCGCATTATGTTTTTCAAAATGTTCATGTGTTGATTTATGCGAGTGTCATGGTCCCATCATAGCCTTCTACTACATTAGCATCTACATAAAAACAACTATTGACGTTTGAAGTGCAAACAATATCAACTTCTTTTGGGTTAACATTATACAGAGGTAATCAATTATCCCAAATATCAAGATTTTCAGTAAGATTCTTCATTCCCCACACGCATTCACTTTTTTGCAACGATGTCTGCAAATCAGTTTCAAGGAAGGGCACACCACACAAGGACTGGTTCAGTAAGGAGGCCACACATTAGTTGGGTTCACTGGCAGCAGCAGTGCTCCCACAGTCTGGCACGCTAAGCTCAGGCTGCACACAGCGAGCAGGTGTCCATCGTGGATCTTCATCTTGTGATAAACGCAGCCATGATTCATGTCAAAAATAGAATGTATAGTGTGATAAGTGTAATTGTTGTACCCTGTGTAAATCTAAAACCTGTATCACAATTATAATGAATGGATGCTTGTGATTCTCCTTTGAGACAATGTAAAAGCTCCCCCTTCCCTGAGGCAATCGCTGCTTAGGAAAGCCTGCCAAAGGAGACAAAGAAAGCATGCCAGGGAGAGCCCGCCAAAGGAGACAAAGACCTTGAGATTTGAAAAAGCGCACCAAAGAAGAGCCGATAGGAGGAGAAGGTGTACCCTAACGACCCAATGGGGAAAGAGCTGAATGAACATCCGGCGAGAAGAGATTGGTCAAGATCCGGGCATAAAAGACGCTGCTTTTAGGACTCAGGTGTGCGTGTGGTGGAACTAATTGAGTTCTCTGTGCACCCAGCGCTGGTTTTGCTTATTGTTTCTCAACCTAAATTGATTGAACCCAAAATAAAATTGTTTTTATTTTTATCGTTTATAACAAGCTCTAGGAACACAAGCATATCCTCTCTCCCCCAAGTTAACAATTCATGTGGTCCCAACCAATGCCCGGTACAAGGGTCTTTCATGCGTACTAAGACACCTTCATGCTTTTCCTGCTTGTCACCAATTAACACAAAGTGCCACGCAATGGAAGGCACCACATGGTCAGCAGAGATTTTCAGGAAGTTCCAAACATGACATGCTTTCTCTAATCATGCCTCTGCGGTCATTCCCTTCATTCCCTTTTTTTTTTTTTCCTTTTTTTTTTTTTTTTTATTTTTTTTTTTTTTTTTTTTTTTTTTTTTTCTTTTTTTTTTTTTTCCTTTTTTTTTTTTTTAATAGCAAAATACATTTCAACCTCTGTAATACGGTAGATTATAAACAGCTTTTCTGCGTGACAGAACACAGTCACCCCGTACTGTGAAATGGTTTTTTACAAGTCCTGTACTACTTTCCAAGCAAATGGTGTATGAACATGAGGATTACCAGCACCCGCATCTCCCAATACAACAGGATATGCGTGCGGCGCATCAATGGAAGGAGTAGGAAGATCAAGGAACTGTCCGCCTATCTGTTCTACTAAATTCCAGTTTCCCTCTCTTAATGCCCCATCTCTCACAGCCCACCAAAATCGCCAAGGGTCGCGTGGCATTATCGTACCACTGGAAACTGGATTTTTCCGCTTCCACCTTCTTCATTGCCTGTGACTGATAACGTTGTCGTAGCTGGACCCGAATCCTGGTTTTCAGCATTTCCATCCTGCGCAGGCTGGGGCGGAGCAGCAGAGGATGAAGGGGTGTGGGCTGGCACAAATGTCGGGGGGTGTCAGGGCGGCTGGGATCGGTCCGCCAAGGCTTCTGCTTGCCGTCCTCGGAATCGGTATCGAGTATAAGTCAATGCAGTTGGAGAGATTTAGGGTATTCAGGGCATTAGTGGGTGGTGTCTGGTAAAGGACACAGACTCTCCCCCTCCTCCACCTCCTCATCCTCTTGTCTGCATTCTGGAGGGGGATACAGGGGAGGTTTGAATGAATCACCCTCATTTGCATTTTGCTGATTTTGCAAGCTTCCACTTGTGTCTGGTGGACTTCGCAAGCCCCTACTCGCATTTTGCTGATTTTGCAAGACCCCACTCGTATTTTGCTGATTTTGCAAGCCCCCACTTGCATTTTGCTGATTTTGCAAGCTCCCTTTTGCGTCTTGCGGATTTTTGAAGCCCCCTACAACATGTCTAAGCAGTCGCCATGTAGGCAAAAGCCTCGACGCCTCTTTGTCCCCTTTCTCCAGAGCTTCTGACACTGTTGATCCTGTTATAAACAATCGGAATCCAATTTTATATAAAAAAATACAATTTTATTTGGATTCAATCAATCTAGGCTGAGAAGCAATAAGCAAAGCAGTGCTGGGTGAGCGGGGAGCCTCCATTAGCTCCACCACATGCACACCGAGTTCTAAAAGCGGCGTCTTTTATACCAGCATCTTGACCAATCTTTTCTCACCAGATAATCGCCTTGTTCTTCTTCCATTGGGTCATTTGAATTGCTGGGGTATGCCTTCTCCTCCTATTGGGTCATTTTTGTTGCTGGGGTATGCCTTCTCCTATTGGGTCTTTTAGAAGTCTCGAGGTCTTTGTCTCTTGGCAGGCTTTTCTCTTACTGGATCTTCTGAGAGTCTCATGCTTTCATCTTTCGGCGGGCTTTTCTAAGCAGCAATTGCATCAGCTCTAGGCAGGGTTTCTAAGAGGTGGTTACATTGTTTTAAGAGAGAAGCACATTTGTCTATATTTTATTTTTACATGTCCTCAATTTGATTCAAACATTCATCACAATTGTGATATAGGTTGTATTGATCACAAATTATTTTAGATCCACACAGGGTACAACAATTACACTCATCACACCATATTCTATTTTGACACAAATCATGCCTATGTTTTCCACAATTCCCCCCTTTGTTTTTGTTTATCTCGTTGATTCGTGTCTTAGTTTCTAATTTGATAACAGCTTTTCATGCTGCAGTTAAACTTGGGGTTGTTTTAGTTTCCAATACCATTAATGACATTTTATCATTCTTTATTTCCAGTTGCATACTCTGCACACTGATCGTATTAATCGAATAAAACATGGAATTATACAAGGGATAAGTAACAACCCTCCAGATATTCTCAGGAGTACAATACCCACTTTGGTAACCCAATCGCTATTAAAGAATGACTTCCATGATCCTAAATTCCCGATGTTAAATCCATTCCGTGTTTGTACTGGGATATGGGCTACTTTCTTCATGCCTCTAACCAGTTCATCTATAGCCCTTCATCATCTATTTTTATACAACAATTGGTAAGATTAAATTTCCCATACACTTCTCCTTCCTGTGCTAACAGGTAGTCCAATGCTAAATGATTTTGGTATATGGCAGTTCTTATTTTTGTATTTTGTTTTGCAAGTAGACTTAAGATCATCTCCGGTTTTGTTTACTACTGTTTCAACTACTGCTTGTAGCCATATAATCCTGTTTAACATATATATCGGAGTTCAGTAGCCCCAGGATCCATCCTTTGCCTATGCAGCTGGATTATAATAGGCTATTATTCTCTCTGGAGGCCATTCATTCTCTTTCCAATTCTCAATTTGTAAATCTCGCTTGTATCTCTGTAACTCACCAGATTCTGTATATACTGGAACCCCCAATCGCTCTCCCCTACTTATTGGCAACAGGAAGAAGCTAGGTCTAATTGTACCTACTATACATGACCCAACCCAATTATTTGGCAAAAATGCAAATGCTAATTTTCCACAAATCCAATAGTGTCCCTCTGGTGCAGGCCAACCAGTTGGTATCTTGTTCCCATCTGTCCAGTTGGCCACTCTTGGATTTATATTCATTGGGTCCCCCCATTTTTCCCAGTCTTTCCTTGTTTTATTCCATATATATCCTCCTTCACAAATTAAATTTCCTACCAGTTGCCCTTCTTTAGTTAGGTGTTGGAAACAGCTTCTTCCTATTATATTAGTTTGTAAAATCCACTGTTGTCTTCTATCTTGATTATTTATCTTCCAGATTCTATGGTCAGTTATATTGCTCTCTAAAGCTTCCCAAGGCCAGTGTTCTTCCTGATTTGTCCCACCACACACATAACAATTAGTTACTCTTAGTGCTTTTGCTATACTTTCAGCAAGGTTCACAAACAGATTTTTAGCAACTGTGGGAATTTCATATTTGACTCCCATTTCATGATAAAACGAGTTAAATAACAAACAATGTTGCATGGTTTGTTTTACTTTTTCATGATATATTATCCAAACTTTGGCTCCTGGGTCATAACCGGAGGCCCATATCTTAATTCCAAAATCTGTTATCCTTCTCTTTTTCCAATTCCCAAGATCTATAATCTTTAGATTGGCCAGCATACAATCATAAAGTCCACAAGTTGGGCTCACTTTTATCTTTTCCAATTTGGCTTTCAGACTGGAACAATGATATTCATAGCCCCAGCTGGCAGTGTCCCAACACACAGCTTCCCATGTAGCTCCACACAAGTGGCCTCTGTACATCCCGCGTGCGAGATAAGAATTTCCATGATTCATACATATGTATTTTTCAGTCATCCCAAATTGTTTTCTCTGATTTATATCTCCACAGTCAGCTGAGTCCCAGTCCCTATCAGCCGCTCGGCAAACATCAAAAATGGTTGATACTGAGGAACTAAGACTATAAACCTGATTACTTACTGCCAAAGTTTTCCACCCATCATACTTCCCTTTATCTTTTCCTTTCTTTATCCATCCTTCTGTTTTCAATTCTATCCGATATAAGGTTGGAAGTATTTCAGGATCATAACACGTGATCTTGCTGGTTGAAGGATCCTTACAGAGTTTATATTTGGTTTGATTATATACACAGTCACCCATAATTTGCCCTTTACATTCGTAGTGGGTATGGTAGATCAATGTATGGGAGACTATATCACCTGCGTTGCTACAGCAATACACTCACTACAATGGTCGAAAAGGGTGTCCACACCTTCCCACAGGGTTCCAATCAGGACCCATATGAAGAGAGGTCTGGTCAGGATTATAATGCTCAGTGGTCACTGCCCCAGGGGTTGCAGCCCTCAGCAGACTTTGTCAGCTCCAGCACTGATTCCCTCTGGTCTTGCCCTCTCCAGTTTTTTACCGAGGTGTGCCTTTCCTTCCTTCGTGAGTAATAGGAATTATTTTATTCAGTACAGGATGTCCAACACAACCAACACAAACAAAGGTTTGGGAAAAGTGGAGAAAAGTGGGTTCCTTCAACTACTAAAAATAACATTGGTTCTCCGTACGTTACATTTTTGTAAATTCAATTAGAGTTTATCCTTTCACAGAAGTCAATATGAATTTCCCCCAGCCGTTACATCAAGTTCTTTTAAAGGTAAATTTGGTATCCCCAGGTTCAGTTACAACCCTCCATTCCTTCATTGGTCCCTTTACCCTTGATACATGTGTCCATCCCTTTTCAGCCATCCTTATTGCCGTTTCTGTAGTCAAAAGAACAAGAAATGGTCCTTTCCATCGAGGGTTAAGGCTATCTTCTCTTCAGCTTTTTATCAACACTTTATCTCCCCGTTGAATTTTGTGTATTGTGAAATTTAAAGGGGTGCTCTGAGCTAATAGCCCTTTAGCCCTGAGCTCCTGCATATTTTTATTCAATTCTATGATATAATGTTGAATAGTCATATCCTCCAATTGGGGATGAACTATTGGTACACTTTGGGTATAAGGCATCCCATACAACATTTCAAAAGTTGAGATTCCAGTTACTGAGTTTGGCGTAGTTCTGATATTTAACAGGGCCAAGGGAAGACACTTTATCCGTGACATTCTTGTCTCAATCATGAGCTTTGATAATTGTTGTTTTAGAGTCTGATTTACTCTCTCCACCCGTCCAGAACTTTGGGGATGCCAGGGAGTGTGGTAGTCCCACTGGATTCCCAAGGCTAATATAATATTTTTAAGAACTTTAGATGTGAAATGAGATCCCTGATCCGAGTCTATTACTTTAATCATCCCGTATCGGGGAATAATATTTTCAAGTAATTGTTTTGCTACTATCTGAGCCGTGGCCCTTGTAGCAGGAAATGCCTCAACCCAGTGGGTTAGTTGGTCAATGATCACCAAAAGGTACTTATATCACCCTACCTTTGGTAATTCAGTAAAATCCACCTGTATCCATTCAAAAGGTCGGTGAGCCAAAGGTCTCCCTCCTTTTGGTGTCTGTCTTATTAGTTTTTTATTAATTTTCTGACAAATTAAACAACCCTGTACTTCTTGTTTTGCATTTTCAAAAATTCCTATACACCCATAGAATTTTAGGAATTGGTCCACAAGGGCTCTAGCCCCCCAATGTGTTTGTTGATGTAACCTTTGTAATATCCTTCTGGCATATCCTTTTGGTAGCATTTCCCTACCATCTGGAAAAATCCATTTGTTGTCTTTTTGTTTAGCTCCTAATTTTTTGTATTCCAACATTTCACATTCAGAATAAGCCTTTTGTTCATTCGTTTGTTCCTTTCTCAGTCTTGGTTGTTGGGTGGTTGTCAAGGTTAAGAGAGCCACTCGCTTGGCTTCTTCATCCACTAAACTATTTCCCTGAGTCCTAAATTGTAGCCCTTTTTGGTGTCCTCTGATATGAGTTATAGCTATCACCTCAGGTTCTCATATAGCCTATAATATTTGTTTTATTAATTCTTCATGGATTAATCACTTTCCCTGGATGTTTACTAAACCCCTTTCTTCCCATATTTTTCCAAATGTGTGGACTATTCCAAAAGCATATTTTGAATCTGTAAATATTGTCCCCTTTTTGTTTTGTAATCTTTTCAATGCTCTTAAAAGGGCATATAATTCACATGCTTGTGCTGACCAACTAGTGCTCAGTGGCCCAGATTCTATTATTTCCCAGTTGCTCCCATCTATGATGGCATATCCTGATTTTCTCTTTCCTTCAATCACTCGTGAAGATCCATCTATAAACATTTTTTCCCCTTTCTCCAACTCTTCTTCCTCTAGATCTGGTCTAATTTTTGTTGCTAACTCTACTAAATTGATACAGTTATGTTCAAGTATCAAAGCCTCCTCCCATTCCCCAAACAAAAACTGTGCTGGGTTCTGTGCCGTAGTCGTCTTTAAATCCAAATCAGAGGAATGAATTAAAATAGCTTCATATTTTAATAATCTATTGCCGGTAAGCCATTTATCTGCTTTCTGTTGGAGGATTCCTCTAATGTCATGAGGGACATATACTACTACAGATCCCCCAAATGTAACCTTCTTAGCTTCTTCGACTAACAAGGCCACAGCCACCCCTGCTTACAAACACATTGGCCTTCCTCTGTTTACCGGATCTAATAGTTTCAAAAAATATCCAACGGGTTTTTTACTTCCAGCCCAATCCTGAGTGAGTACCCCATAAGCAGTGTAATTACTGGTGTTTACAAAGAGTTGAAATTGTTTATTTAGATTCGGTAGGCTCAATACAGGAGCCGTTACCAGGTTATCTTTAAGGCATTGGAATTTTTCATCATCTTGTGATGACCACTTTATCACGTCCGAGGTAAGTTTTTCATATAAAAACTTTACCTTCTTACTGAATCCCTCTATCCATTGTCGGCGGTATCCCAACAGTCCTAATAATTATTGAATTTCTCTTTTTGTTTTTGGAGCTGGCAAGGCAACTATCCCTGCTATCCTGTCTAGGTCTAATTTCTTTCTTCCTTTAGTGATCCAATGTCCTAAGTATTTTACCTCCGGCTCAGTAAATTGCAACTTAGTCCGTGACACTTTTAGCCCCCTTTCTCCCAGAAAATTCAATAAACCTATAGTGTTTTCCCAAACCTCCTTTTCCAATTTTCCCGCTATTAATAAATCATCTACATATTGTAGGAGCTTCACTTCACCTTTAGTTTCAAAGGATGTGAGTAATTTTTCTAGTGCCTGTCCAAACAGATTTGGAGATTCAGTAAAACCTTGAGGTAATACTGTCCACCTTAGCTGTTGTTTTCTGCCTGTGTCTGGATCCTCCCACTCAAATGCAAAATAATCCCTACTAGCTTCCGATAGTGGGCAAGCCCAGAAAGCATCCTTTAAATCTATTACACTGTACCAGGTATGTTCAGGGATTACTTGATTCAATAAAGTGTGTGGATTTGCCACTACCAGGAACCTAGTAATGGTTCTTCGGTTAACAGCTCTCAAATCCTGAACTAGCCAGTAACTACCGTCTGCTTTCTTAACTGGAAGGATGGGTGTATTATGTGGGGACATACAAGGCTCTAAAGCTCCTTTTTGGAGTAAGTCTTCAATTATTGGTTTTAATCCTTTTCTCCCTTCTAACAAGATAGGATATTGCCTAATTCTAATTGGTTCTCTTGGATTTATTATTTCCACTTCCAGCGGTTCAATATCCAATTTTCCTATTTCTTCTTTGTTATACCAAACCTTGGAGTTTATGCATTCTTCATCTTTTTCTGTTAATTGATATAGGTTTACTGTGATTGTTCCTTTTTCCACTTCCAATTTTATTCCTAATTGTGTAATCAAATCTCGTTGTAATAAATTATTTTCTGCTTTTTCCACTAATATGAAGCCTCCTACACAAATTTTGGTTTTAGATTCAATCTCTATATTTTTAATAATAGGAACCCTGAAAGGTTCCCCTTTTGCTCCTACTACTAAAGCCATATCTTTGCTTGCTTGACATCCCGAAGGGATGTGCCAAACTGTAGATCGTTCGGCTCCTGTATCAACTAAAAACGTTACTTCTTCCCCTTGGGGACCAATCTTTAAGTGTATCAAGGGCTCCAATGTTGTTTTTGTCCCCAGAATGTATAGCCCCTGACACCCCTATTCCTCTCCTTTAAACATCTTTTTGTCCCTCATTTGCTTCAAACAATCCCTCTTGAAATGTCCCTTCTGCCCACAATAATAACATTCGGGTGTTTTCCCAGGGGAGTCCTTACTCCTCTTCCCTGGAATCATCGGCTGTCCTCTTTCACCTTCCGATCTGGGAATTTTTGAGATCATTTTCGGCTGTTCCCTATGCTGAGTTTCCCGGACAAGGTAGACAACATCCACAGCCTTTCCCTCATCCACTAGGCATGTCACCTTTTCATAGAAAGGTTCTTTAAGCAGGACTTGCCTTTCATAAACCCATGCGGGCTGGGCCTGATCCTTTGGTCATCTTACACTTGCTGCATGATGGTCTCAGGGTGATCTGCTCCATAACCTTCCCCAGCACCAAGGTCAGGCTGACAGGCCTGTAGTTCCACAGATCTCCACATAAAATATAATGCACTTGTCTCTGGAGTACTGCCAGCAATTATTGTTACTTCCCATTCCCCTCTGAAAGGTTGCAATAAAACCAGAGAAAGTACAGGGCAAGACTTAGA
Source organism: Falco naumanni (assembly GCF_017639655.2). NCBI lineage: Eukaryota > Metazoa > Chordata > Aves > Falconiformes > Falconidae > Falco > Falco naumanni. The sequence continues at coordinate 47,112,215 of NC_054056.1, forward strand.
AATGTAGGAACTTCCTTCATGGGACAGACCAAAGACCTAGTAACCTGTCTCTGACAGCTGGGAACAGTAGATGCCCAAGAAAGATGCTAGGCTATTTGTACGATGCTTCACTCACATCGCTCAAGGATTTCCTGGTGTCATATCTTTGTAATTAGTAGTGCCAGACAGATCTTTTTGTTCAATCCATTTTTGAACGTGTGTAAACATATAGCATCTGTAGAACCCTGTGTCAAGGCATCTCACAGCAGCAAGGGTCAGAGGTACAGAAGTTTTGCATGAAGCAAAACTAAACAGACTGATTCTTTGACTTGGAAAAAAGATGACTGAGAGATGACATGATACAGGGCTACAGAAGAAGGCAATCAACTGGTTGTTATGGAAGAGAATGGAGAAGGGAGGGATAGGAACAAGGCTAAAAAGGCCAAAGCAAATAAACAAAAGACAGATATCAGTGAAGTCCTCTCAGCAGTGCCTGGTAAGGAGGGAACAAGTGCTGTTCAGTGGTGCTTTTCCAGGAAACATGAGCCAGTACCTATACTGACTTCTCAGATTGCATCACAAAAGAAAAGGATGCAATGCAAGTCCTTTGCAAGTCTGGCCTTCCCCCTAGACCAAAACCAGTTCCTCCAAATGTGCCCTAGGATTTCAAAGAAAAACACTGATTTTTTTTAGTGGAATAATGCAGCTGGTAGAGGGAGTCCTGGTATTGTCAGTGAGGACTCAGACCCTCTGACACCATGTTCTGGCTAGTACATTATCTGTAACTTGTAATGGCAGGATAGCAGGTAGCAGAGAGTGAGGTTGGTACAGCCCAATGGGAGGATTGAGCTGGGAGATGAGTATCCTGGGTCAGACAGGTTGTAGGATTTAACGAATTCCCATATGCTGAAAGGGACAAAGATGACCCAGCAACCAGATTCTCCTTCTCCCTCTTATCCATCAGGGTTCCTTCAGCTACAGGGAGAAAAAAATATTTCTTTGTCTCTTGGAGAGTGTTGCTATGGCGAAGGGTCCTAGCTCTTAATTCCCATGTATACATTTTCAAATGGAATGAACTGGCAACCTGGAGACCACAGATGCAGGGTCAGGATGGGTATAGACCCTGGCATTTCTAGATGGTATGTAAAGAGATGTGGCTGCAGATACAGGCTCTGCCAGGTAGCAATATGACACACTTAATGCACACTCTAGAAACTGTTGTCCCTGTGTTCACAAGGAGACCAAGAAAAAATAGGTCCATGTCCAACAGCAAATCTGGGTGAAGCTGGAGTCCTGTGCTGGGTCTTTTAGTCAGAGCTTGGGCTTCTTTTTTCCCCATCAGCCCATTCTGATGGATGAAGGGACTGCAGGAAGCATAGCAGTAGAGTCAACAGCATATCTTGGCTTGTCCAGATTTTTTCTCTGAACTGTCTGTGGCAGTGGTGGTACCCTGGTAGCTGCAATGGGGACAATGCAGCCAAAGTGCTTCTCTTTTGGAAGAGAGGTCATAACCACATTTTGCTAGGATCTGTGATGTGTTGCAAGAGAGAAAGCAAAAGAAAACTGCTAAAGTGAGGAGAAAAAGCATATGGAATAAAAGTGTGTAGAGTAAGGCATTCAGGCTAGAGATAAAAGATAGATACAGTAGAAACTGAGGAAAAGGGAAAGAAAATGAAGGAGAAATGTCAAGGTTATTGATGTCTATTCAATGCCAGTAAGAGGTAGAGGAGCAGCAATAGGCACATTCTTGTGTCCTTGTAAGAGATGCTTGGTGCAAACATGGTACAATATATATGTAAAGATTGGGAAAGGCTTTGCCTGTGTGGCCAAATGATAGAATGGCTGTAACTTTATTTTAAGAACAAATAAAATATTTGTCATTCAACTTCCTTGCTTCAGAAAATGCTTAAAAAGAGAACAGAAATACAATTTTGTCCATGCAATATAAAATACATTCTTCAAGTAGGAAGCTGAAGGGATGAAGTTTGCCGTAATGTACTGCTTTGATTTGGTATTGTCATGGTTTAACCCCAGCCATCAAACAAGCACCATGCTCACTCCCCCGCACCCAGAGGGGTGGGGATGAGAATCAAAAAGGAATGTAAAACTTGAGGGTTGAGATAAGAGCAATTTAATAAAGAGGTAAGAACAATAATAATAACAATAATAGTAATAACAATTATAATGGAAAAGTGGGGGGAAATGGTAAAATCCAAAGGAAAAGGGAAAAGGACAAAAAAGTGATGCACAGTACAACTGCTCACCACCTGCTGACTGATGTCCAACCAGTCCCCGAACAATGATCCCCCACAGCTAACCCTCCAAGTTTATTTACCAAGCATGACGTCCCATGGTATGGAATACCTCTTTGCTGGTTCAAGTCAGCTGACCTGGCTGTGTCCCTTCCCGGTCTCTTGTGCCTCTCCAGCACTCTGGCTGGCAGGGCCCAAGGAACCAAAAAGTCTTTGACTTAGTTTAAACGTTACCCAGCAACAACTAAAACCATCATTGTGGTTATCATTCTCACATCATAGCCAAAATACAGCACTGTACTAACTACTAAGAAGAAAGTTAACTCCATCCCAGCTGAAACCAGGACAGGTATATATGATGGGTTTTAGTAATTTCTTGAATGGGAAATGACTGTAACTTTAAAAATGGCATATTACCCCTTTAAAAAAAAGTCTAGCAAGGCATTTTTGCATGCCAGTAAGGAGTAAACTGCAACTACATTATAAAGACGTTGTTGTGTAGTGTATCTTATCATCGGTGATGTTCACAAACCACTGTGAGTGCAGTCTCAGTATTGGTTTAGAAGCATGAGGCATACAACTCAAAGAAGCATCAAAAAGAAAATCAGAAAAGAGATTAAGAAAATGAACACAACAGAGGTGAAAAAGTAATGCTGCATGATGCTTGGAAATCCAGTTGCAGATTTTTTTTGTTAATATTAGAAAAAGTAAGCAAACATGAGACTTTTAAAAGCATAAAAGTATTTTCATACATAATGTATAGTGAACTTCTGAAAGTGCTCAGTCTGTATTACAGAATTAAAGGTAAAAGATATTTTTTGTAGAAGCAAATATTTATTCAGAAATTGTTTTATCTGAAAAATGAAAAAGATTATGTTTGCTCTTGGTAAGTATATGATCCAGAACTTTTTCCCTTGTGTTTTGCCTTTTTGCTTCTGCAGAACTCGTAGTTCCCTGAATCCCTGCTAGATGGCATGGCAAGCCACCACAATAATAATAATAATAATGTGATAAGGCAGAGGTATGTTCTGCACAGTAGCCAAGTCAACTGCTCAGCCAACATTATTCCCTTCCTTTTTTCTTCATATTTTTCATTTTGTTTTCTTACTTATATATGGGAGGTCATATCTAGGCTTTTAGTTTCTTAATTACTAAAACAATGATAAGCAGAGGTAAAGTTCATCTTTCTCATGTATGGATGAAAGAAGATGAAATCAGTAGTGCTTGTAGCAGTACTTCAGAAAGCATACTTGAGTCCTAATCGATGTTCTCACTGCTTTTCCTGTCTTTCCTGTTTCCTGCTGTGGAAACGGTATGATCCAAGCTCTAGCAGTGTGCCATTCCCTCCTTCATACGCAGATGCAGGTGAAATTTTCTCCTTGTTCCCATAAAACCTTGTGAATCAATATACTTTGTCATGCTGCACATCTCTCTCTGGCTTCATAAAGACCATACTGGGATGAGGGCATGATGCTTGAATGCTGGCACTAACAAAGCAAAAATTCAATTTTGCCTTCAGTGTTTTTCTCCCTCTGAGCATGTTAAAGCCTGGTTCAGAAAGCCTGATTCTTCTGTTAGGGTGAAATTAAGAGTAATTCCAGATAACTTACTGGGGTGATGTTGTAACTGCTGTTAGCAAAAGCACAATTGGAGTGCCAAAGATTTACATGGGACCATTTTCAAAATTACAATTTTGAATGAATTTGTCCTGGTTTCAGCTGGGATAGAGTTAATTTTCTTCTTAGTAGTTAGTACAGTGCTGTGTTTTGCCTCTGATGTGAGAACAATGTTGATAGGACAGTGATCGTTTTACTTGTTGCTGGGTGATGTTTATACTAAATCAAAGACTTTTCAGTTCCCTGGGCCCTGCCAGCGAGAGGGCTGGAGAGGCATGGGAAACTGGGAGGGGACACAGCCAGGACAGGTGACCCAAACTAGCCAAAGAGGTATTCCATACCATGGGACATCATGCTGAGCATATAAACTGAGGGAAGAAGAAGGAAGGTGGGAACATCTGGCATTATGGCATTTGTCTTCCCGAGTAACTGTTAAGCGGGATGGAGCCCTGCTCCATCATCGCTCTCGTGAGTTAAATCACAACAGAATTTTATAAAGAAATGTTTTAATTGATGCTTCCTTGCATAGTAATTACTTTTAAACCAAACATGATAGATGCAACAGGGAAAAAATGAAGACAGATGGTATGGAATTCGTTTGGCTCTGAACATGTTTTCTGTGATAGAATTCAGTCAGTATTTGCAAGTGCAGATTTACAGAAAGGGATAAGGGCACAGCAGTCCCCATCTCCAGCTCCTCGCTGCAGCACTGAGAGCCTGGGTACCCACAGCACAGCATTGCAGTTTCTCCTTGGCATCTTGGTCACAGGAAGGAGACGCAGATTACAGAAAGGGACCTGTGACACCATGCAGCGGCCGGCAAGTCGGAGCCTTGTCCTGGCTAGTGTAAGGTGGGGCAAGAAGGATCATGCCCCAGTATGTGACCAGGTGTGCAAGGGGTGAAGCTCATCTTCTGTCCCTTTCCTTTTGCAGTCATGTGGGGATCTCATTGGCCCCTGCTGCAGCTTGACTTGGCAAACCACTCAGACACTAAAAAGAGGCTACAATATTAAAGAGGTTAATGTGTAAAGAAGTTGTGTAAAAAAATCCATGCTGTCTTTTGACTGGAGTGTAGTAGAAAAAGCTTTCTACACTGTAGAGTAAGTATTTTTGCACATACGGAGGGTGCACAGAACCAGTGAGCCTGTTATAAATAGGGCTAAGTGTATGAGTTCTAATCTCATTTGTTTACCCAAGAAAAATGTAAGCATTAACAGACTCCTAAATTGCGGCAAACTAATTCTCTTGCACTGCATTTCAGGAAGCATCTAGCTATGGAAAACTCTGGGTAAACACCTACTTAGTGTAGTAAAAACAGCCTATTTAAAGCCTGCACAAGTAATTTCAGCAGTGTTGGTGCTGCAAGTATTACAGAGAATGTGAGTAATGGATATGAAAATATGGTATTGCATTGTACAAAATGCCCTGGAGAGGCAATATGTGATTATAGAGTCTGAAGGATCTTTTGTGTGAGTCTTAATGTGAAATCTTTATGTTGTTCAAGTCAGTGGCAAGGGCTGTGTAATGACACCTGAAGGGAAAGGAGCATAGAGCCAGTATATTGATGCGGTCTTTCATTGGAAAACTGTTTGAAGCAATGTATACCTCTGCAGGTAATCCTGTAGATAACAAGCGTAGATGTGCAAAGAGACAAGCATCCATGCATTCCTTTTGATGCATAACTGTGGTCTTAAGGAACTAGCAAGACTATTAAAGTCCAAGTTCAGTGGCTAATGACATACAAAAATGCATACCCACAACCAACCTGGTCAGGACCTTTCTTCATAATGACCTCGGTCAAATTCCTACCCCTTTCAGTCTCCCTCAGCTTAGCCAAAGGAAGAGCCTTCAAGGGCTACCTTGCACTGACTATGGCTGTTCTCCATGCACCTCTTCTCAGATTTATTACTCCATGTAATTCAGAGGGAAGACTTGTACCCAGCTTTTCAGTGCCAGAAAGAGTGCTGCAACCTCTTGGCTGTCAGATATTCAGAGGGGAGGGGAAGAGAGAGGGGAGCTGTCTCCTGTTAAAACTCTTCCACTATATACAAATAATGACAATTCATTACAGCAGAGACAGAGATTGATGACATAGGCATGTAATTAGGGCTATCACCTGGGAAGTGGGAGAGTCAGGTTCTGGTCCATGCTCCAATGAATATTTAATTATTAACATGAGATGGAACAGCTCTGTCAAGCCTAGGAAGGCTGCACCTGCAATTCTTCAGTGGTTTTCTGCTGCAGGCGGTCTCCTGGCTGGTAGAACTGGACTGATCTCCTTGTTTCCAAATTAATAGGTATCTCAGAGCAGATCTTTCACCTCATAACAGAGCACTCACCATGGAACAATGTTATAAGAAAGCAGAGATTTCGGTCGCTTTTATTTGTTTTGTGAGAGATCATGTGGCTTTTTTAGACATTTAATTTGAAAAGAGATTGAAAAATTTTAGCAAATCCTATCACCTCCAGGAGGAGTTCCCCTGTGTTCTGCCAAGGTGGCCAAAAGTGAGGTGTTAGGACTCAGCTAGTGCATCCCATAATTTCTGTGAACTCCTAAAGAGGAAGAAAAGCACAGACAGAAAATCTTTTCAATAGTTTCCCAGCTGAATTACTGGGGAGTCAAAATCTTGGGGTACAAGGTTCAGCTTCAGTGAAATCTGGAGAAATTCTATTTTCTAGTAGGAATGGAGTGAAAGGCAAGCTGCAGCACCAGGCACTCCAAGGAGGTCAAGCTAATGAATACTCAAGGAGGAGGGGAAGACTCAGTTGCCTAAACAGGAGTGCCAAGTATCACTTTTGGTATTGGTGCAGACATTTTAAGCCTGCCTGGCTTCCACTTGGTTTTTTTGCAAGGGAGCGGATCTCCCTGAAGCCCTGCCTCATGAAGGTAGTCCCCTTCATGGCTGACTCCCTGAAGCCAGTCCCATGCAGATGTTGTGGCTGCCCCAGGGCATCTCAGATAGCATGAGGTGATAATGTTTAGGCAACTGAAGCCCCCTCTCCCCTGCACCCCACCCCACCCCATCTATCCGTCCATCTTGCACATAGGATACCTCTAGCCTCTGAAAGCAATGCAATTCCTCTTCTCATTCTGCTTCACCAGCAAGACCAGTAGCTACTAATGTGACAATCTATCTCAATCTACACAGTGGTTAAAATTGTTCTGTTGTTGCTGGGGAAGGAGCAAAAAATAAATCAATTTGAAAACCCTTGCCGTCGCATAGCTGGTTCAGTAACACTTTTTGACTGATAGAAAGCATCGTGCTTTCCTTTTTATTGGTCATAAACAAGCTTCACAGTCTACAGCGCATCTTTTAAGATGTGGTTTGTAAAAACTGGATGCATTTTAATAGGTGTGTATTGGAAATACATATTTTTCTTTGCTATTAGTATTTTCCTTTCTGGTTTTATCAATATTTTTAAATTGATTTTAGAAGGTTATGATTTAGTAAAAAAGAAAAAAAATACATCAAATTCAGTTCTAAGAGTTAAAAAAAGACTGAAATGTATAAATAACATCCCATTAGAAAATAATAAGACAAGAACAAGACAAGGAAAATAATAGGGAAAGATACAGACCAGGGACATTCTGCAAGATGTTGTGTAAATACAATGTGTGCCAATGGCAAGCATTTTCAGTTCTGAAAGACATGCAGCTTTGCATCCTGTATCATTCTGACTGCTAATTCATCTTGATTGTCTTATATTTTAAATGATCTTTACCCTTAATATAAGCAGAATTGGTAAGATTTGCTATTTCACTGGATTTCACAGTCTAGGTTACATGACCTTGAGTGACATATAACTGGCCATGAATAAAATTTTATTTAAAAAATATCCATTGTAATATAAACACTTCCTCCCTCCTGCTTGCTTTAGTAATACTGAGAACCAGAAAAAAAAATAAATCACAGGTCACACTGGTACAAAAAAGCAAGTCTAACTGAACCTTTTTGTGAACAATATTCTACAAGGTCCTTTATTTTACAGTTAGTTTCTGTTCAGTGTGAACATGAATTCAACCCTGATTTTTTAATACGTGGTGTGGAACTACTTGTTACCAGTCATTCCTCTTGGAAATGCCATCCAAGCCTTTGGATTTGTGTGCTGGAACTCTTTTGACTGTGTCTGTTGGCTGATGAGCTAGTTTCAGTCTGAACACAAAACTTGCTCATCCTCCTCAGGATCATTTTCAACCCTTGTGTGTATACTTGTATTCCAAAATGCTATGTACTGTGTCAGCTGGTTGTGCTGTAAAAGAAGGCCAAGTTTGGATACAAGCTGGCAATGAGCTTACACTCAAGTACTGTCCTATGATCAATATAGCTCTGACAGCTCAAGCCTTGCCCATCCTTGTGCTCTTGCCATTACAGTACTGCTTTGGAAACTTTCTTGTCCAAACAGCCATGGGTGCATCAGGTATCTGGAGGACTCCATTCTGGTGCACTAAAGGAAAGAGAGTATTTATTACTGCCTTGGAAAAACATTTAATGATACAGAACTTTATTGCTAGTGGAGAACCTGTGTGGAGAAACTTTATTGCTAGTGGAGAAAATTCATTGACTAGTTGGCAAGATAATACTGGCAGATTATGGATGACTGCTGGCCATTCCTGGGGTCAGGAGAATAAGAGGTTGGTGCAAGCTAGTAGCCACATCATGGCAGGTTTTTGACATTAGAAGAGTAGAAGGGCAATTTTTGTAGAGGCCAGCTACCTACCAACTGTGGAGCTATGCAAGTAATGGGACAAAGACAGCCCTTTCCCAGTGACCTAGATAGAAAGGAAAAAAGGAGAGCAGTACCCTGAGGTTTGGGTGGCACTGTGGATGGCTTGTGTCAACAGTGCATGTCCCAGCAAACTGTGGGACCACTTCATGCTAGTGACCATCAAGTGACTATTAAAATTGCATGGATGAACTAGTGATGATGGGAGTCAGACAAAGAGCTTTCTCCTGACTTCTGAGAAGAATGTCAGCTACAGCAGGGTGTCCTCTGACACCATCACTGAATGGAGGATAAGCAGCATGGTAATTATGCTCGTCTGACTTGTGGAATCAGCTGTGTTTTCCTTGCTGAAATTCTCTCTTCCAGCAACTAGGATAAAGCGATCTGACTCTGCATGGGCAATTCCAGACCAAAATATTAAGAGATTTGCATAAATTATTATTACTGAAAACCACTTTTAAAATGAGAAGTACTTTGCATCTTAAACAAAGGCAATTCCCCTCCTCTGCTTATTTAATTAACAGTGATAACAGAAAACAAGTCAGCTATAGGCTGTGAAGCTAGAATGTTGTAGAGGGCCCCAAGTGCTCATACAGATCTGAAACTTTTCTTATTATTGTATAGAGTGTTTAGTAAGGGTGTAAGGGTCTGGCGAGTGGTAGACTCTGGAGTCAGTGCAAAAAAGGGATTTCTTTCTGGGGACAAAGAGATAAAAATATTTTTTCTGAAAATAAATGAGACTCTTTAATCAGTGATTGGGAACATAAGGGAAGATAATTTGATCATTTCATTAGTTTGGGGAACCATTCAATAGTGACTGAGTAGGAAAGAACGTATTCAGGGATCTTTTCTGCTTGCTTCTCCTTCACATGTAAGCAGAGACATTGCTGAGCTCTGCAAACTCTTCCACTAGTGATAACAAGTCAGTATTTAGGTTTCAGAATACACCCACAAACTGTGGAGGAAAACTAGAAAAGGAAGTGAAAAAGAGCCTGGGTGCAAGGCTTTTCTGTTTGTCTCCTGGTTTTGCACAATGGAATCTCTCTCTGCAATTATGTATTTTTAGTGGAAATAGTAGTAAAGAAAAGAATGCAGCTTCAAGAGCCAAACTTTAGTCCATTATCATTTTACATAAGCATGCAATATTTTTTCTTCATTTTCTTTGAAGAATTTGCTTTTTTTTCCCCCGTACAATAAATAATCCAATCTACATATTTTTAGATGGCTTACAACCTTTCTAAAATCCCAGTACTCCTTTAACTGTTGTTAACTAATTCCTCTCACTCTTCAGGTTTAATACTATTTAAATATTTATAAAGAATTAATAAGTTTCACCGTGATCATTACTTAGTCAGGGTAAGTAACTTTTTTAAAATCTTGTTTTTCAAGCAAATCCTTTCCACTTCCTGATTTTCATTCTTGCTCTCCTCTGGAGTCCAGGAAATCTGTGAGTATATTTTTCTTCACAAGTAGGATTCTAGCCCGAGGATTGTCTTTGGAGTCAAGGAAAAAAAAGCCCAAACAATAATACTGTGCCAGTATGGAGAAAACAGGTCTACAAACCAATTTTATTTTTTTTAATCTCAGAGAATTACTATCAACAGGTAATAAAAACATACAACTGCAATAGTTTCTCTGACATATTTTCTCCCACTTAGTTTCATTTATAAGAGAAATAGATTACGTCTTGAGAGCATTTATTTATGTATTCCTCTTTTCTAAAATTTGCATCATGTTTATGATGTTGTTTTGTTACTCTACGTCTATACAGAAAGTAGGAATTTTTTTTTTAGTCCCTTCCAGACTGAAAAATACTTTGCTTTGCTTAGGTTGAAGGTCTTCTGGTTTGTCACTGGAAGGCCTCTTTACTTGCTGATTTCTACTCATTAAAGTGGTAGTTTATCCACCTTCAAATGTCTCTGCTCTGTGTCACAGACACTTATTTGTTCTCCAGCCATCAAAGTGTATTAAAATTAACAGCAGTCATCACATGAGTGGAGGGTAGCCATTCTCAGACACACAGATAGTTATATACTCACAGCAGGAAACTTGCAATCAAATTCTAACAAAAGGTCACATTTGCAATAAATAAAGGAAAATGTAGGTAATTGGTTACGGAATCAGCTAATATCTTCGCGGGCCTTGAAAGGCACGCTGACGGAAGTGAAACCCTTTTGTTCAAGTAATTAAAACTGAGGTATTGTTATAGTATTGAAATACACAGGAAATTCTCAGTGCACTGTAAAATAGTGTCACTACAATGGCAAACAAATTCAAGAGGGAAAATTATTTGTGGTTTGTTTGAAAAGACATACGGACTCAGGCTCTGGCTGAAATGCAGGAAAGGAATAGGGCATGAAGTGCAGTACAACATGAAGATTAGCCCTTACAAAATATGTTTTTATGGCCAGCTTCAAGGCAGACCACTATTTCCCTCAGCTGATTCAGATCTGTGGCTGCTTCAGAATTACCAGGGTCACAGTGTTTACACAGGCTTCCCACAGACTTCAGGATGCTTTCTGGTTTGGAAAGCAGCGACTGACTTTCCAAGGCTGGAAAGCATTTTGACATTGGCTGAAATTCAGTTTCTTCTCGTGGTACAATGCAGTCCTGAGCAGTATATGCCACAGCTATAGCTTGTAACTGTATCTTAGGCTGGCCAGGTCCCTGAGGCTCTTGCATGACCAACAGGAAGGCTATGGGCCACAGAAGGGGACTCTGAGCAGCCAGAGCATGGAGTGGGAACCTGCCAGCGGCATCTACCAGGAAAGGCTGTGGAAACGTGCTGGGGTTTTCTTTGCCCATCAAACACTCCTTTTCATCTAGTTCAAGCTCGGAGTTTCTGACAGTTTCTGGCATGACTGGGGACTGAGTCTTTAGGGCACCTGGTGTGAAGCCCTTCCTCTGCCTGTAGAAAAATCAAAGCTGGCACCTAAGAACCCTCACCAGGAGGCTGTGGGCTCCCTTGAGCAGAAGGTAGCCCGGCCCATACCTTCCCCTTTATGCTCTGATGCTTTGAATTGCACAAAAAAGAAGTCTGCTGGATCAGATGGAAAAGGTGTGTGAAAACCCAGGCATATTCCTGAGTCAGTGGGCCGGGGCGCTCAGCAAGGTGAGGGAAGGCATGGTTTAAACCTTCTACTTGAATAAATATTTTAAATAATCAAACAGTCAATAAAGATACTCCAGGAGTTCCTTCCTGCCTAGAAAATGCTCTGACTGCTAGGCTAGGCTCTCATTTCACACTGACTTCTCTGTGTCTTAATTCATGTTTAATGGTACCACCATTCAAATTTTGACTCTACAGGCAGGAAGGTCAGGCCGATTTTGCCTTAGAATAGCCCTGAGCCTGGCATTTAGGAAGCTCCCTGGTAGCTGAGGGAAAGTCATCACTGAGCCCTGGTCTCTTCTACAACCAGTGAACACTTTCCCTGCTGTACAAACAGAAGGTGTCCCTGGCCCTGCACAAATTTGGTGGAGGAACTGCTCCGTATAACATGAAACATCCTCAGGCCTCTCAGAGATCCCCAAAGAAGTCCGGGGAGCTTTCTTAAATATGACTGCCAGTGGGGATAGAATTAGAGATGTGAATGAGATGCCAGGGACTTTCAGGTGCTCACAGGCAAAGGCAGGTGTGTTTGTGTTGTCTCAGATGAGCAAGGGGTTAAGGATTGTAATTTTGACCCCCTTAAGTGAACATAAAAACTCACAAAGCAGAAAGCTTTTCTCTCTCTCCGGAAATGTTCTCTGCTAATGTTTTAAAGACTGTATTGATAGCCGACAACAGGAAAACTTAAAACCTTCTCCAATCCATTTAATTTTCTACTAGCTAAGTTATTCTAACAAAAGCACCCCAGGCCTGGTCTTGAGATGATACTTGGATTTTCCAAAAGGAAATTTGGGAAGAAGAGAACTTTCAGGGCAGAATCAAAATCTCATTAAAATGAATGAATTCAGAGGGAGGTTGCAGCCAGTGCTTCCTGCAGGAAAAACTCTGTTTCAGGGACGCTCCCTCTCTCCAGGCTTACTTTTCCCTTTCTTACAAGTCTATTGCTAATGTTAATCCTTAACTCTTGACTGTGTTTAGTGTTTCTCCTACAAAGATGATCGTCTAGCTTGACTAAATGGGAGCACTGAGGACATGGTAAAGGAATATGAGTGAGGGCAGAAATGGAGTGACAGTCTGGGGAGAGGGACCATTTTTTGGCTGGGAATGGGCAAGGCAGAATTTTCTGTGCTGTCCAAAACTAAACAGACAAAGAAATTTCTTTCACTTCTTCCCTTCCTTTTCTTTCTCACTCTGGTGTCTGAAGTGACTGTCATCCATTAGTCCAAGGCTGGCATGTAAAGTGGTTTGCCTTGTATTAGAGAGAATGACAAATGTCATCTCAAATATGTGCTCCTCAAGCTCTGCTGCTGTTCAAGAGTAGCAAATAGAAGGAAAAGCTGGTCAAGGTTTGCCTGCCATGATGGTTTTGGTTGTGCAGGCCTCACTAGCTATTGTGTTCAACCAATTCATCGTAATAATACAGTTGTGAAAATTAATGAAAACATTCAAAAGACTTTGAATTTTGAATATTAAATATTTCAGGGAAATGTATGTATACTGTAAACTGTATGTATGTGGGAACAAGGGGAAGAATGACCCCTGCTAGCAACACATCATTCCCCAGAGTTAGCAAGAAGGAATAATGCGTTTCCTGAATTGTTAGATGTAGGCTATTTACTCACTTCTAATTGAAATTATTGCAGGAAACTCTTTGTAAATTTGAGAGTCTCTCAACTAATAGAAAGAGTGAAAATACCCAAACGTCTTCTCATATTTAAGTAATCAGTCATAGATGGAAATTAGAAGTTTGAGTGAGATAATGGCAAGTGTTACTTTATAGGTTGAAATAACTTTGCCTAAGATATCTATTATAAAATTTCTAATTACAAACATACCAAAAAAAAGAAAAAACCTACAGTTTCTGAATATAAGTAGTGATCAAGTTGTTGCAATTAATTTACCCAACTAAAAAACAAGAAAATGGAAATGCTAAATACAAGTAGTAAGAGCCTCTCAACGTTTTGCTTCTTTCTAGGCTAAATTGTAGTAAAAAGTATCTAGTCTAAAGCAATTTTCATGTAAGTTATGTCACTTATACATAGGGGTATTTTGGGAAAAAGTGTGAAACTCTTTTTCGGGACATTTTCTTTCAAAATATTTCTTCATGTGAGATCAAAAATATTCAAGCCCTATGGTATGAGGCTTTCAGAGCTCATCTTGCACAGCTTATTTCAAAAGAAGATCAAGATGTAACTTGATCAGTGGCAACAGGAATTTCATAGTGGAAAAAGGCTTTGACTGTAGGGGATTACAATCTTGTTGAAGTAAGCATCCAGAGATCCTACCGAAACCAGACATTGTTTCCTGAAATACAATGCCATTTCTTTGCAGTGAGGTTAACTGATCATTTGTTGAATATACATCTAATCAGGTACTCATCCTGGAAGTGTCTTGGTCTCTGCTGTCCTCTGCCTTTGACTGTCTGAAATGTCACAGCCACAGGGTTTAAGGGAAGATATTTGACTGATTGAGGTTGTGTGAAATTTAGCTTTACCAAGATGATGATATGATGGTCCTTTCTGTGCTCAAAGCCTATAAAAGATATCAAAATATCTTGTCAAACAGGCTTGGACTTGCTTCTTTTTTCAGAAATTTTTTAATTAATATTTGTTTTACTTGGTTTACTTTTCTGTTCTTAAGCTCTCTTTAGTTTCTTTGTCTGTTTAACAAAATCCTGCAGGAGCATTCACACCATGTTTCAAAACTGACCTCTCTCCTCTTATGAGCCTGAAATTTACTGTCTTGTTTTCCACTGTCCTTTCTGCTGCAGCTTTCCAGTGTTGTGCTTCCCCGTTTAGATGGAAGAAAGCCTCCTGTTCCACCAACTGCAGATTGAGTCAGATAGAGATTTAAATTTTAAAATTGGGGTCATTGCTGTAGGATTTGTGTTTTGATTCTCCTCATGCAAATTCCCCATCCATCTTTCAATAGCCAAAACACATTGCTGGCATCCCAATAACCTTTTTATATAAAAAAAGTATTGTAAACTTGGAGGCTGTGAGACTAAGCATAACGTCAATCAGGCTGATGTTTATACAGTTTCACCCTCTCCATCTAAGCCACAATTTCAGCTGCTCCTGCTGATTCCAACCATGTCTGTGCAGTCTGTGGTCATGGCTGTAGCACCAAATCTGCCCTCTTGTCAAAGATATGAATGTGTAAGTAGTAAGTGTTTTCCTGAGCTGAGGAGACCATAATTTTGTAGAAGCAATCACTGCATCCCCAGGCTAACTGGGTACTTGCTGGCAGAGCCATGCCTTGTTGGAAAGCCTGATGGAGCTGAAAGGCTGGGCACTTCTCTGCCATGTCAGTTCTCCGGACATTTCTGAAAAGGGTTAGGGAAGAAGGTGGTTTAAACAACAAGCAAGTCTCCTGGCCTGGCTTCCTACTTCTCTAAGTGGCTGTCTGGGGAGAAAAGGGTACAAGTTTCTTTGGTCTTCCTGATGTCACACTGCAAGGAAGGGAGGGACAATGCTGAGCACTAGACAAGTGGCAAGGACTTTTTCCTTGATGCATTTCCAGAAAGAGAAGTATTGAGGACATAAAAGGTTTGGTTCATGGTAGATAGATCAGTTTATTGTATGTGTCTTTTAAATATTAGTGAGTTCAGAGAACGGAATAGTAATCCTTACCTATAAAATATTTATGATGTATCTATTTATAAAGCTGATAAACAAGTAATTTCATAAAACCAATTTAAAATATCCTTTTATTTTTTAAAATCTCAAATTGCTTCAGCTCTCAGGATAATTCCTGCTGTAAATTTTATGTTGCATATTTAATACTATTTGGTTTCAAGTAATTATCTGTTTTAAATCTTACTGTTGCAGTTTTCTTGTATGCCCCAAGGCAACTGTGTATAAAGCTATCAAAAAGATAGTATATTCAAAAAGAAGAACAAAATATATAAGGTTTTGTCATATTTTTACAAACCCATGTATATTTATCATAATTTCTAATTATTCTTTTTGCTTTACTGCATATTATTAGTTTAATTGAACCATAAACTTTAGACTAATAACACCAATTTGTCTTTCATTATACTTTGCTCTATTAACTTTTACAAATGGGTTCATCTCAGCCGCTGATTGATGGGCACACAGCAACTGTGCTAGATTTCTTGCTCACTAACAGCTATGTTGCATTTTCTGCTCCTGGAAAATGTTTTCGCTTTTTCTTTCCACTCTGCTCCCACCTCCACACACACCCCTCAGGATTTTATTCTTTATTTTTGAGGTTTAAATACAAGATACATTTTGTAATTTCCCTCTTCCAAACATTAGCTCTTCTGGCAGAAACCACCAGCAGTAATAAGGGCTAGAATTGTCAATTATTTTAAGGAATCCTTTTCAAAACGAAATGCTTGGTCCAGGGTCCAAGTAAAGCCTTGTTCACTTCAGAATTTGGGGAATTTAAATCTCCTACTGACCTTCATAGGCAGGCATTTCTCTGTCAAGTGGTGTGAATTCCATGAAAATGTAAAATTACATACATCTCTTGGGAAAAAAAACAAACAAACACGTAGCTACAAAATTAGATAAAAGTAACAGGGAAAATTGAAAAAAAGCAAATGTGGAAAGCTATTGTAGAATCACTTAGCACATTCGTAGTTTAGCTAGGGCCAAGAGTCTTTTTAACAGCAGAGTCCTTATATCTCCACCACTGTATTCACAAATGTAATTAATCTGCAGGGAGAAAAATGAGTATTGCAAGTAAGCTGGTCTCCCCCAGCTGGGTCCCATCTGATCTGTGGTCACCTGGGCCAGCTTCGCAGGCTCAACTGATGCTCTGCCTTGCCCTGTCCTGTCACCAAAGATCAGTTCTGTGATTACTGTCCATGTCCTGTGAAGACTTCTGGATATACAGTCCAGCTGTCATACCTTTGAAAAATACCGAGAACACACAATGCCCTGTGCATACTTTTCCTATCTTTGCCATTGCTACTGAGGTTCTATTTCTCAAACATCTTGCAACAGTTTTCTTTCTCCCATGTCCTTTCACTTAGAAATACGCAAACATTTTCACCTTTGTACTATCCATTCAGCTTCTTATACACAGGACTCAAATGCAAGTCTTTCCAAGACTCCTTCCAGGAAGAAATAAAAGGAGTTCCAAGCCACCTTTAGCCAGGCAACCAAAATCTGCAGTGTCACCAAGAAGTGTAAGGAAGATGCAGCTGCTGCCACAGACACTTTCTTGAGTCTGAGTCCCACAGAACATTATAGGAGATAGCAAGCGGTTTGAATAAGGGAAAATATATGACCCACAAGTCAGAGATACTTCTAAAATTAGCTGGGTATCACCACATCTGTGATAAAATTATGTCAAGCTGAGGGAGAAAAGTGGAGAGTGGATGAAACAAATGCAGCTTGAGAAGGAATCAAGCAGAATGAGAAGACTGTAGGAACAGATAAAGAACCTGCAGGAGGAATTTGGGAAGGAAGAGGAAAGGGAACAGAAGTTAAAAACCCTCCAAAAGATATGAGAAGATGCACAAAAGGAGCAGCACAGTGAGCTGCAACCCATGCAGTCTTATGGCACACAAAGGCCCTTTTCTGCAATAGAAATATTGCAGTTCCTTGTCATGAAAATACCTTTTTGTGCATCTTGGTCAGTAGAAAGAGAAGTCTGTTTATTCCAAAGCCATTGTACCCCAGGAAGAGTGGCCCTAAACAGCAACCTTTATGAGGGAAAAAAAGCTGTTTCGGAACCACCATGTAGCCTACCAACAGGAAGTATTTACCTTGAGAGTTTGATAATCCAAACAATAATATCCTACACAAAGCCAGTGTCTTACCAGGTAGAGGCTTGTGATGTGCTTTTTATTTCAACTTTGAATTGTTGTAGGGTAGTAGTGATTGTTAAAATTATGGGAAAACTGGGTTGAAGCAGTAACTCTACAGCAAGAAATAGCAGAAAAGGAGTACAGAAGGTTCTGCATTTTCCTATGCCTTCATCACAGTGTTTTATTGTATTGTCTTCCTTTTTTGCACAGATCTTACTGGAACCAGTCTGGAGTTCCAGAGTTTCAGTGAGTTTCCAGTGTTTCAAGGGAATATTATAACTGCTGGGCTAATAGTTAGAAAAGAAAACATCCTCTGTCTTGTTGGAGGTTGTTTTCTGTAACTTCAGGCAGCATTAGTTTCAATGTAGTACAGAAGGTAAGGGTAGTGAGTAGGAGGGGAGCAAGAGCTGCATACTGCCTACAGTAATTGCTGCGGCACAGTAAAGCACAATAGTGACATTTTATTAGGAGCTTCTATGTCACTACGCTCAGGTAGCCACAAATGACGACTCAGGCTTGTAAAAACAATTACATCATTAAATGAATTATGAGACTTGATTTAAATAATGCATCTGAGAACTCTGCATTTGCCATCTGTATTTTGGAATACACTGAGGTCCCACTTTCATGCATCTTTGTGCAGCCAGGTTGGCTGCAACTTGCTTTTCTAAACAAAAGTGGAGTTTCCACAATAATCACATATCTTTGTAGGTCATGGCTTCCAAGTATACTTCAACTACAGCACTGCTCCAGAGAAAGCTGTGAGAGCTGGCAAGGTTTCTAATCTCCTGCAAAGCATTTTGTGTGTATATATGTCTTGAATATTTTGTAGCCAATGTTCAAGTTCTGAACTCTGATGTAATATTGAGATTTTCATGGACATTTAAGTTACCTGGTATGTTTCTATTCTTTGACGTCCTTTAAGAAGGGAAACAGCTATAACTTCTATGAAGACAAAGGCTTCCTTTGTCTACAGAAGTCACCACACCCTGTATATCACATAAAGGGACACCTAGTGAGCGTATAACATTCTGCAAGAAAACATATCCTTACTGTATCATTAAGCACGGACCATACAGTTTATCAAGCCAAACTTCTATGTAGGTAAACCTGCAATTATCTAATTTGTATGTAAAGCAATTATATATTCACCGTGTGCACATTTGAAATGGCAATAAACTTTTTACTAGGCAGCTACTAACTTCTGGTGGTGTTTTCAATATATATTTTTGAAAGGACAACTGTGAATCTTTTTCAATAAATGATTAGCTATTTTTTATTATCTCTACTACATGGATCTGCAAATACTATTTACAGTAGAAAAATATAAACATTTCTTCTTTCACTTGAAAGTGGTGGTTATGGTATGTCGTAGCATCTCTGTGTTTTATGCTGACACAATGATGAATCAGTTCAGCTTTCCATATGTAAACTCTTATTCTGTTCCTAATCTTAACCAATCCAAATAAAAATATATAAAGGGATAAAATATTCACTTTATTTGTTTTGGAAACAGTGAAATTACTATAAATTATTTGTTACCTTTTTTTTTTTTTTTAATTTCTCTTATTCTTTGCCTCAGTTTCTGTGTCATTCTTCCTGGTGGCAGTGGCAGAAAATGGAAAATGTTATTTTGCTGTAACAGAAAAAACAATTTTCTTATTGAATTGCTCACTGCAGCCATCCATGTCCTTATTAGTAAGTAATGATGTAAAGTTCTTACAAAAGCTTTTTCTTAATCTTTAAAATGCCAATATGGGTAATAATTATTAATATATAAAATTTTGATCCATGTTGCATTAAAATGAAAAGGAAGAAACTAAAAATCAAGGGAAATATTATAATAACTAAAATGTACATGTCCAATTTTGTTCCTTATTGAAATATACACTTGATTCCTATTCTTGTTACTGAGAGTGTATTTGACCTGTCAATTATTTGAAATGCTAACAAAGTTTATTGCTGAATTTTCCAAAAGGGATGTGCAACTATTGACTTTTAAGCTGGCACAAAGTTTTTCACATGTGTAATTAGGAGAGAAGTAGATTACTTTTTACCATAGAAAGAACATTTTTTCTCTGCATGTTTTGAAACAATTATTTTCTGGACATATGCTTTTTGGCTCAAAAAACTCTGCAGCTTATGAAGTTGTTTGTTATTTTGCTGTGATTTTATACACAATGGAAGGGTGAGGAAAAGGTCAGCAATAACTCTGCTGTTGCATTTTCACTGGGAAAAACATAATATTGATCGATAAGAAAATGGAAAAAGCACAACTATTAGCTTCTTACTTGATCTTCCTCGACCTTTACCCTGCCATGTTGATTTTATTCTTAAATGTTATGTCTGTTGTTCCAAAGGTTTGTCCTGTTTAGTCTGTTATTTAATTAATACATGATCTTCTTTACTCTCTATAATGTTAAAACATGAAATGCGTTTTTATTCCTTGTTGAACCATTGTCCTCTTTACACTCAGTAATGCATGCTGGATAATAACTCCGTGTGGGAACTGGCCTGCTTACAACTACTCTAGAATCACAATCAATGGGCACTTAAGTTCATCAACTTGTTTTTCACGTCCATAGGAAAATTAGCGTTAAGGATGTGTAAGCTCTTTTAAACAGAAAATTTAAATCTCACACTCAAGCTTTCTGGGTGTACAGCGAAGAGCAGAAAATATGGTATTGAACCTCAGCACTTTACTAGATGTCTATGTATCTGTTAGGTAGTGACTATAAAATGTACTCAAGGAAGCAATCTATACCATGAGGGCAGTCTGCATATGATGCTACATTGGTGCATATGCACAGCACAGGGCAAGGTGCTGTGACAAAGCCACTGGAATGCCTTGGTTTGCCTTTTGGCACTGTGATAAACGTAGTCATGATTCATGTCAAAAATAAT
This sequence comes from Falco naumanni, assembly GCF_017639655.2. Lineage (NCBI taxonomy): Eukaryota > Metazoa > Chordata > Aves > Falconiformes > Falconidae > Falco > Falco naumanni. The sequence continues at coordinate 47,132,585 of NC_054056.1, forward strand.
TGTTGTACCCTGTGTAAATCTGGGACCTGTACTGAGGACTAATTGAGTACTGTTTTTGCTTATTGTTTCTCAACCTAAATTGATTGAACCCAAAATAAATTTGTTTTAATTGTTATCGTTTATAACAATTTGGTGACCCCGACGTGATCTCACTGTGCTTTCCTGAACTGTGACTTTTCGAGGGGCGCCCCACAGATTGTGGCTCGAGAGTAGCAGTCTAGGTCAGTCTCCGGAGATCAATGACCAAAAGAGAAACAATAACCAAAATGGATTGGAGCTCCTAGGGAAAAACTGCAGTATAAAGGACCCGTAATTCTGGTGCACGAAGATCCGAATGAAGATGACGGAGTCGTGAGTATAAGGGAAGCCGTTCGGTTGGGTGGGTATTTGTTACTTGTTTGTAAGAGTGTGATTGAGACGGAACCTAATTCTGGAAATGGACTCTAGGTTTGGAGCCAGGATTTGAGTTCCGAAGCGAGTGTGGAGGTCTTCTAACCGCGGTTCCAAACTCCCATGAGGTACTTGGCCGGTGAAGGACCGAAGCGGTTCCTATAGGATTAATGGGTGGGATCTCGGCTCCTATAGGGTATGTGGGTGGGTGAAGGGTTCAGCCCCCTGCAGGACACTTACCGGTAACTAAGGGCGATAGGAAGCCACTGTAAAAGTCCTAGGATTCACGGGTGGGTGATAGGTCCAAACCCCCCTGTAGACATTGGTATCGGTAACCAAGGGTGTGATACTCCCGGATATTGTAGGGAGCGCAGAACCCCTGCAAGACACTTTTTGGTTGCTAAGGGCTATAGGAATTGCTGCAAAAATCCTAATACAATGGGCCAACAGGAGTCAAGATTTGAAGAGGAAACAAAGGAGGAAAAGGAATACCCAAAAATTATTCCCCTGAATAGTGCTATAGGAATAATGCTCAGGCATTGGGGTCACTGGCCATCTCAAGAGGGAAAAACTAAAACAAAAATGGTCCATTACTGTATGAATGTGTGGACGAGAGAGGAAATTCAATCCAATTATGTATATCGGCTGATATTTGGATGTTTTGATGGTTGGATGTGTGAGACATTAAATTTATATGTGAATAATAAAGAGCCCTTTAGTGAGGAAGTGAATATGCTGCACTGTGGAGAGGGTCGGAGATGGGAAGATTGGTTTCATTATTTCCTTTGAGAGAAAAGAGAGAAAGGGAGGCACGGGAGATTGAAACTAGAACAACCACGTCATCATGGGAACCATTAGACAATTTGCCCTGGCCTTATTTAAGGCAGGATGCGGAAGGCCGTCAGGAGAGGATACATCCTCCACTGCCTCCTGACCCCGTTCCGTCAGCTCCCCCACTGCCTCCTGACCCTGTTCCTTCAACTTCCCTACTCTCTCCTTCTAGTCACACAAGGAGTAAAACAGTACAGAAAGAGAGAGATGAAATTTATAAAAAAGAAGGAGCAGTGGCTCTGGCTCCCCTCCGAGAAGTACCGATGGGAGGAGATATAGGAGGAACTGGATTTGTATCGGTACCTTTGAATACAGGGGATGTAAGACTCTTTAAAAAGATAAATTGGTCATCTATTAGATGATCCTTTGGGAATCTCTGAACGATTAGAACCAGTTCCTACGTCCTAATATCTATACCTGGGAAGAAATACAATCTGTCTTAGGAATATTATTTACAGCTGAAGAAAGATCTATGATTAGACAGGCAGGGATACGGATGTGGGAAAGAAGGTCTCAACAAGGCCCTCCCGGAGAACAGAAATGGCCTAACCGGTACCCAAATTGGAATAACCAAAATGCCCGTGATAGACAAAATATGTCAGATTTGAGAGAGTTGAGTATCCAAGGAATCAAGGAGGCAGTCCCAAGGGGGCAGAATATTAATAAGGTTGTTAGTGAACAACAGGAAAAGCACGAGCCTTCTGTGGATTGGTTAGAGAAACTGAGGAAAAATTTACAAATGTATTCGGGGCTAGACCCAGCCTCTTCAGTTGGAAAAGCATTTCTAAAAATCCAATTTGTGGCTAGATCATGGAGGGATATAAGAAAGAAACTGGAAAAGTTGGACAGTTGGCAAGAACGAGGATTAGAATAACTGTTGAAGGAAGCTCAGAAAGTGTATGTACGGAGGGATGAGGAAAAACAAAAAGAGAAAGCAAGAATGTTTGTAGCGGCAGTCCAGGAAACTCAACAAATGGAGGATTTCCCAGGGAAAATGCCCGAATGTTATCATTATGAGCAGAGGGGACATTTAAAAAAGGACTGGAGGAGATGAATGAAGGACAAACAGATGTTTAATGAAGATGAATAGGGGTATCAGGGCTCTACATTCTGGGGACAAAAACAACATCTGAGCCCTTGATAAATGTAAAGATTGGTCCCCAAGAGGAGAAAGTAATGGTTTTTTTGTTGATACAGGAGCTGAACGATCTACAGTTCGGCACATCTCTTTGGGATATCGAGCAAGTAGAGATACAGCTTTGGTAGTAGGAGCAACAGGGGAACTTTTCAGGGTTCCTATTATTAAAAATGTAAAGACTGAATTTAAAAGAACTTGATGTAATGGCTGGGGAAATTTATATTGACTTCCGTAAAAGGGTAATTGAATTTAGAAAAATTTAAAGTACAAGAGAACCAATGTTATCTTTAGTAGCTGATTGAACCTGCTTTTCCCTAATTTTCCAGGACCTCTGTTGGTGTTTGTTATGTTGGGAGTCGCACACCTTGATAAAAATGGAGAGGGCAAGACCGGAGGGAATCGGTGCTGCAGCTGACAAGGTCTGCCGAGGGCTGCAACCCCTGGGGCGGTGACCGCTGAGCATTATGATCCTGACCAGCCCTCTCTTGATATGAGTCCTGATTAGAACCCTGTGGGAAGGTGTGGACACCCTTTATACTTCCAACTTTATATTAAGAAAACAGAGGGATGGATAAAGAAAGGAGAAGACAAAAACCATTGTTTGTTATCTAGCTTGTTTTATCATGAGATGAAAACAGGAGTCAAATATGAAGTTCCCATAGCTGCTAAAAATGTGTTTGTAAAACTAGTTAAAAATATAACAAAGGGTAACTATTTAATCTTACCAATTGTTGTATGCAATTGAGTTACCGAAGTGAGTGTTATACTTTTGCGAATATTCAGAGGGTTGTTACTTATCCCTGTTTGTGTTATACTCTTGGGAATATTTGGGGGGTTGTTACTTATCCCTGTTTAATTCAATGTTTTACTTGATTAATAATTTGGGGGGGTTGTTACTCGTCCCTGTTTGATTTGAGCATTGGAAACTAAGGCATGAATCAATGAGGTAAACAAAAACAAAAGGGGGGATTGTGATAAAGGCCATGATTCATGTCAAAAATAGAATGTTCTGTGATAAGTGTAATTGTTGTACCCTGTGTAAATCTGGGACCTGTATCACAATTGTAATGAATGGACACTTGTGATTTTCCTTTGAGACAATGTAAAAGCTCCCCCTTCCCCTGAGGCAATCGCTGCTTAGTAAAGCCCACCAAAGGAGATAAGGAAAGCGAAACCACACCAGGGAAGGCCCGCCAAAGGAGACAAAGACCTTGAGACTTTGAAAAGCGCGCCAAAGAAGAGCCGATAGGAGGAGAAGGTGTACCCTAACGACCCAATGGGGAAAGAGCTGAATGAACATCCGGCGAGAAGAGATTGGTCAAGATCCAGGCATAAAAGACGCTGCTTTTAGGACTCAGGTGTGCATGTGGTGGAACTAATTGAGTTCTCCACGCACCCAGCGCTGTTTTTGCTTATTGTTTCTCAACCTAAATTGATTGAACCCAAAATAAAATTGTTTTTATTTTTATCGTTTGTAACAGCACAAAATCTTCTCATGTGTTGCCAAGGATAACAAACTGTATGTTTTTCACTAAAAAGGAATAATGACCTGTTTTATTCATGGAGACAGAAGAAAATAGTTAAATGAAATAAGCAAGGATAAACACATACAAATAGGGCAAGAAGTTGAATTTGCAGTTATTTGGCTTTTGGGGCTGCGCTCCTGGCAGAGCAGCAAGCGGTGGCAGCACAGCTCCCAAATGCGCTGGGAGTGGGGCATATAGGTGTCCCTGCCTTGTGGGTAGACAGGAGCATTCTTGTTCCAGCACCCTGCCCTGACTGGCACCTTTTTTTCCCCACACTCCTTCAGCCCATGAACCACCCATTGTCTTTGGCAATACTTTAAAAAAAAAAAACCCAAAACAGAAAAGCAAACCAAACCACAAATGGTGAACCTTGTGGGATTTTTTTTCTTCCTCCTCTCCTGCTTGAACTCCTTCTTCTGAAAAAAGATGGAAAACCAACCCCAAACTGGCCTAAGACTGAGGGCACTCCCTTGTATCTTCAAAGAAATACAGAGGAATTCAATACAACAATAATTTAGCTTATAGCTATGTTCTAAGTTGGTAATATTTTACTTCAGGTGCTCTCTAACAAAAAGAAAAGGTCACAAAGTCATTTGTACTCCTAAAACTAAACAGGCAGGCCTTTTTGACAAAGTAGTAGGGTCCTGATCACTTGAATCCAAGCATATTAAAAAGATTGTGAGGGTTGATCCTGGTAACACTTTAAAATTTCAGAATGGCAGTAAAGTTCTAAAAGTTGGCAAGTAAATTTGTATTTTAAATCAATCATTAGAATAAACCTGTAAAGATTACGCTGAATCTACCAAAATAATGGGATAACTGATGCAAAAAATAAAGGATGCAAATATAATCAATTTCAGTTGATATTTTTAATATTTTGTTGATATTTTAAATATTTTTTTACATAGAATAGTTCTTGCTGGCCTCACATCTTTTCTTAAGAGATGATGAGCTGATTAACTTTATTATCTTTTTTTTATTATTATTGTACTTTCATTAGCCTGATCAGGCTGAATGTCTGTACAATTGTTCTGGTTTCAGCTGGGACAGTTAGCTTTCTTCTTAGCAGCTAGTACAGTGCTGTGTTTTGCCTCTGATGTGAGAGCAATGTTGATAGCACACTGGTGTTCAGTTGTTGCTGGGTGATGTTCATACAAAAGCCAAGGACTTTTTGATTTCTTGGGCCCTGCCAGCAAGAGGGCTGGAGGGGCACAGGAAACTGGAGGGGACACAGCCAGGACAGGTGACCCAAACTAGCCAAAGAGGTATTCCGTACCATATGATGTCATGCTGAGTATATAAACTGGGGAGGAGAGGGGAGAAGGAAGAAGGAAGGGGGGCACATTATGGTGTTTGTCTTTCCGAGTAATTACATGTGATGGAGCCCTGCTTTCCTGGGGATGGCCAAACACCTGCCTGCCCATGGGAAGTGGTGAATTAATTCCTTGTTTTGCTTTGCTTGTGTGCATGGCTTTTGCTTTACCTGTCAAATTGTTCTTATCTCAACCCCTGAGTTTGACACTTCTTTCGGATCCTCCTCCCCATCCCTCCGGTGAGGGCCAGTGAGCGAGCAGCTGCGTGGTGCTTGGTTGCCAGCCGGGGTTAAACCATGACGACAATTTTCCACATATTACCATGGAAATTTCTCACCATCATAAGACAATATGATAAGTGATACACAAATGATAAATATCCGACAGAGTAATTACTAAAGAATCATAATCAAGCACGTTTCCAGTGAGGTCTCACACAGACCAGTTCTTGTTCCAGTGCAACCATAAATCATTAACAAAAGTACATAAGAATATATGAAATAATTGTTGATAAGGTTTGCACATGCCACAAAAACAGATGGAATGGTAAAAAAATCACGACAACAGATCGTTTGTATGGGATCCTCTGCATTGTTTAGTAAACTGGGAAGAAATAACATGCATTTTAATATAGCCAAATGCAAGGCCAAATGCCTAGGGATAAAGAGTACAAAATTTGACATTAGGGAGACAATACTTTAAGAAGCACTGAGCCTGAAAAGGTAATAATACTTTTTCAATGAAAATATTTTCTCATCTGGTGCTACAGCCAAAAGAATTGCTATAAATCTGTGGGTTCATAAACAATAAATCATCAAAGGGGGGAGCAAGCTGTATTAATTCTGTCCACAAAGCAACTGACACCATTGCCAAAATGCAATCTGATATATTTTCTTCCAAAGAGATAATAAAAGTTTGGAGAGTTTTCAGAGAAGAGCTATAGGAATGATTTTACAGACAGGAAATTCCACCTTACGACCAAACCTACAGGACGCCTAAAATTTTTGGTGTATCTTAAAGAATCATACTCCAAGAGATGTGTGTGCTCTGTATATAGTGTCTAACTACTGAAAGTGTTTCCTTTTAATAGGGCACTTGAATTCAGATGACAAAAGCACTCATTCCAGCAATCAGAATATAAAGTGATAACACTATGTATAGAAATATTTATTTTTTTTAATTTGAACTTTTGCATGGAGATGGAATGGTAGGTTTTTTTCTCTTTCCTCAAGGATAATTTGCAGTCATTCACAAGTTCTTAAATTCAATACTAGATGAAATTAAATGGCTAATTCATACAGAAAACCAGATGATATTCTGATCTTAAAAATCTATTAACCTCTGTGAATCTTGCATATACCAATGCTTCTTTGTAAAAGTCTTTGAAATAATGCCAGAGTAAAAGGCTGTGCTTATCATTATTATTTGTTCACATTTTTTTTCCTCAGAAATAAACAGTTGTTAAACAAATATTACAGGCTTTTTTGTAACATTGAACTCCTCTATCATATCATTATTTCCCCAGCTCTCTCATTTTAAGTGCTTGAAAGTTGCTTTCAATTGCAAATTAGCCAGGGCAAAAAGAAGAGGGGTGGTGAAATCTCTTCGTATGGAACACGTATCTGATTTTAGTGACCTGTGATCTTTGATGTTTGTTGTAAATAAAGATTGCATGATAAAGAAAAGGTTGATAGATATATTTGATCTAATGCAAGTTATTCCGTATGAAGCCTGATTTATTCTTCTCCAAGATTTTGTATATTTCTTCCACTGTGTGAGGTTAGGAGGAAGAGCCACAGATAAGAAAGTATCTGGAAGACTCAACAAGTTATCTGCCTTGACCTTTGGAGAGCCTTAAAGGGAAGTGTTGTCACTCTGAGGAGATGTGGAGGTCATACTAGGCACAGAGCCAGCCTACAACTTTTTTTAGAGGGTGTCAGAGCCAGGGCAAAGTGAAGACAGACTAGACTTAATCCTTTAACCTAACCTGTCAAAACTGCATCAAGTCAGCACTGCCAAATCTGCAGCCACCTCATAACTCAAAAAGGTATGCATGAGTGCATTTGTGAATTTGCTTTTGAAAAGCGGTTTTATGGTTTGGTATTCACGGCATTATGAAACCTGGCCACATTGCTGGGTATGCAAACATGGAGCTAAATGTTGCCTGCTGCATGAACAATTCATCCCACCCAGTAGAAAGAAGATAAGAAATAAGATTATTGCAAAAGGTGATTGTTTTTAAGGGATACTTACTTCCAAACATAAAAAATACAGACTTTGTAGAAATTAGGTTTGTGTTGTTTTAACAAAAACAGTAGAAGTAACCTATTTGTCAAATCCAAAGTAATGGGTAAAGCACACAGCACATTAACCTGATATTTTATATTCATCGGCTGTGTAGAAAATAGTGTTCCTGTGTAGTGATGACAGTTTTTTTTAAAGAAACATTTTTTTTAGGTATTTGGAGGTTACATATATGCATGTGTGCATGTTGTCTTGTGTGTATGTAAGTATGTTCATATGCATTTTGTGTGAACCTGCAGATAGTTATAAAAGGAGGCATTCATGTGAAAAATAACACAAATGCATGCAAAGCACAGGGCCATATCCTAACCATTGCAAACTAGCTTGGCTGACAATGGCACTGCAGCCACGCTCAGACATGACAGTTGTCACAGCTCTCTATATGGTTGTGAACTTTAAATCATGAATATACTGTGATGCAAATGAAAAATGCTAGAAAGCTCATTTTGTACCGTTAATCCTTGAGCTTTTCCTTTAGATGGGCAAAGACAGAGTAACAATTTTAGCTGTCCTCAAGGAGGATATTCTGAAAACTACAGCCCGGATACACAAAGGGACTGGGACTGTAACCTTTTGAAAGAAAGGACTGTAACCTAAAAAAAAAAAAGAAAAAAAAAAAAAATCCAGTGTTTTGGTCCTGTGATGGCCTGGTGCTGCAAACTCACACCCAGGCATAAGAAATTGCCTCCGCTCCTTTGTCTGTGAGGATTCACACAGTCACTGTTGGCAGAAGCACCCTGCAGGCCATGGCAGGGCCTTCTTGTCTGGCACTGGGACAGGCCAAGGATCAAGCCTGTACTTTTCCTGTTGGTCCATTGTAGCACAGCATCCAGCTTGGCCCGCTCGGGCAGCTGGAGCACCCAAGCAGACCTTGCTGAGTCCATCTCTCCCCTGCCAAATGCAGTGGCTCCCACATGGAAGGCAGGGCAATGCCTCCTGCCCCAGGGCTGGCGGTTCAGGCAACATGGGCCTTTGTGGGGATCAAGGAGCCCTGAAAAGAGAGAGCGAGCCTGTGTTGAGAGGACTAGTGCCATAGAGAGAGCTGTGTCTGTGAGGGACAGAGCATAAGTGTGATCTCTGCCTTAATGATCAATTAACTGGGAAATTGTCAAAAGAAAACACAAAAATGTCAAAATTTTGTTAACAGCTCTTGCTTGTGAGCTTAGAAGAACCATTAATGACACTTTGAGATTTTTATGCTGGAAACATCAAAACTAAAATGCAGTCTTCTTTTCTCTTGGAAAACGAGTGTGTTCTCATCTTAATGAGTCATCTGAACAATCCCAAGGCATGACAAAGAAGTCCTTATATTTACTTTCCACTTGGAACATGACAAAAGTGGAAACCTATGAATAGTAGACCAAAACATGAAAAGCAAAAGAAAATATAATGAACTACTGAAAAGAATAGGGGATTTTGAATTATGAGTGAAGTCAAGTAAAAATTATCTTAAACACACATGCCAGGAATTTTAATTCATATGTATTGCTGATCTCTTGTGAAAAATCCATCAACTAATCAAGAAATCCACTTTGAGAAGGAGCAGTAGGTTGGCAGATGTTCCCCACAGTCTTTATGCTTTTCTGAGGAACAGTTGTGACAGTCTATTTATATGATAGTCCAGTGATCGTGTTAGGCACAAATATTAACTTCAGCAAGTAGATACAAACTGAGCAGTCTAGCTGGTTGCTAACAAGAGGAAAACAAGACCCTTTTGCCTTCAAATAAGAATGGGATTGAAAAATACTCAGAATCACAACTACTTCAAAGGAATAGAAAATATGTTTTCATGCATAAAATACTGAAGATATTTATTATAATATACATATAGCTACATTTGCAAAAACATGAGTTGTAATGCTGCCATAAAGCTGAAACCTGGATTATCTGTTACTACTGCTTGTGGATAGAAATGAGTAATCTCAGGATATGTGAAGAAAAACAGATTTCCAACTTCAAATACATATACAAGGACATATTTTGACTTATATTTTCCAACTTTAATGCCAGAAGGCCATCCCAGGTTTCTGGGATGACTGGGTTCATAACCCAGGCCATAACTCCTGCCTCAAGCCTCTAACAGCTTGCAAATGGCCACAGACCTGAATCTACACTCAGAGCTAAAGATTTCCATCTTTCAAAGGAGATCTTACCTGTTTTTCTTATTCAACACAGTATTTATTCAGACTCCTTCCTTGTGCCTTTTGTAGAGAACTCTGTACTGAGATTATGTGTTATGAAATGCTTTTTCCCCCCAGGTATTAAAGAGCCAAATTATGTTTCACAAGTAATTTTGTAAGAATACACTGTAAAAAGGCATAATTTTTTTCAGAATTGGCATTGTAACTTTGGACAGTTTAGAACATGTATAGCCATGCGTAAAATTAGTCTACAGCTAGTACTACTGGTGTAACACAATAAATTAAAGGTGACTGTGGATTAGAAAACCTGCAGTAGTTGTACTTCAGCTGCATCTCAGTAAGAAAGTTAATGGCTTTGTTACCTGGGAAAGAAGAGTGGGAGAAATGGCCTTGCCAATAGTAAAGAAGAAAATTAGTTTTTACATCACACAACAATAGCATAATGCTCAAAGTACACTTTGGTCACGCAAACGTATTTTAGTGAACGTGAAGTTAGAAGGTGCAAGTTTGCCATTTCTAACGAGTAGCTTTTTGACAGTTTAGTTGTTTTTTCTTGCCCAGAAACCTGAGTGAAATTGTCACTGGAGACTAAGCATTACCATTTATACTATCTAAAATATAGAGGGCATAGAAGTATTTACTTGTATGACTCAAAGAGTTAAGCATGGTGTATGTTCATCTACTGAGCTAAATTACATGAGCAAAAGGTATCAAGAAATAGGAGATCCTTATCAAAAAGCTTCTTGAATGTAAATGTGTGTTTGCTTCAGGTATTCAAGCAAAAGATTTAAACTTTTTAACAGCTACTGCTGACACTGAAACAGACAAAAAGCAAAAGAACTGGATCTGGTGGCAGGAGGAGCAGGTATGTCCCAGTGCCATGAGGTGGCCTGTGCTGGCTGAGTGTGGTGCTGCTCAGCTGGCAGAGAAGGTATCATCAGTGCTGGTGAGAGCTGTAAGCAGAAAAGCTCCTGTACAGGCAGAAGTCCCTGAGCTCTGTCCCCTGTGTCTCAGGAAAGGAGTTTTTTTTCAGGGGTCTTTTTGGTACAATGCAAGTCTTTGTTTTGAGCTCATCCCCAAGGGTGTGGTGGGCTCCTCATGCTCAATAGCTGGTAGGTTTACTTGACATTATTCCAAGGAGCCAAACTTTATTCTGATCAGACTCAGAAACACCCTCTTTCACCTCTGACAGGAGCCTGATTGCTCTAGTGCTTTAGATCTGAGTTACTGCAAGATACCGAACGAGGCTGATCAGATGCTGAAGGGCTGCCAAGATTACAAGCCTGTCGGCCCTATCACTTTTGTTATTAATTATGATAAAGCCGTACAAGCTGCAACCTGGCCCATTCAGCATAGACACTAGGACAGCTTTCCTCCCTTATAGTCCCCTCTTTTCACTGCTCCAGCTATTCTTAGCTAGGGGAACAGTCCCTTGGGGGATGATTGTCATCTGGTGTATATATATTACAGCAGCTGACTCAGATAACCAGGAAACTATAACCAGCTTCCTGACTGCCCTGGGAACTTGGCAGCATCAGGGAGCCTGGCCCAGTACCAGGAACAAGCACACAGCCATGGACTGCATCTTATAGGAGCAGGACACATTTCTGATGTTTCTTCGCGTTTCAGACTTACACCATAAAGACTTTTTGCAAAGCAGTGAAAAGTTGACAGATATCCAAATTGTAAGAACAAGACAGAGATTTAAAGACAAACAAAAATATATCTTAAGGAGCTTGATGACGTTTATATGATTCCCACCTTGTATCATCACTGTGGAGCTCTCTGCCCCTATTTAAATTTAAAAAAGTATACCTTCTTTTGCTCTTATCAGTGATGATTTCCCGTTTCCCGCAGAGTCCTCCTACACATTCTCCTGTTGGTCATCTTCTGTCAGTATGTCTGTTACTTGCAAAGAAAAGCAGGCAGAATTATTAAGTCATTATTAAACCTCAATGTGCAAGGTTACCCCCTCCACAAAAACCCTTTTCTGAAAGTGTCTGTTGTTAAATTCATTCTGATCCGATTTCTGAAATCTTCTACAAGAAAACCCGAGGAAAGGAAGAGTGGAGAGATGGGTTACAAGCAACTAATGACAGGATCCAGCAAAGCTGGTAGGGCCTTGGAGCTGGGAGAACTTCCTTCTTCTGACAGCAGTGAAAAATTCTATCAGCCAGAAATCTGCTTATAACTTCACCCCTAGGCTGCAGTTGCATGGGCAGTCAAGCCCATAATGTCTCACTGCAGACAAAAGGAGGAAATGTCATACTCCCCATCCTTACTTCCTACCCTCCTTCCCCTGCTTCTTCCTCCCTGTCTCCACTCCCAGCTGTGGACCTCTGCCTGCTTTTGCACTTCTTGGTTCCTTGGCTGATTCACAACAGCTCACTAAAGTAACAAAAACACTCTTAATCTTTTTTCTTTTTTTTTTTTTCACGAGTTCCTTTTCTGCTGGTTGGGTGGGCTAAATCGTCTCATGCTGGAGCACCCTTTGCCCCTCTGCATTTTGATCCACAGAAGCGGCTGAGTTAGGGCAATACACTTCTATCCCCCTGCACAACTGGGAGAAGAGGCTGGGGCAGTGCACTGCCTGCTTCTTGTCCTTTTGGTGCCTACCAAGGTTTGGTTGCTGCTTCTGTTGCACCTGAATGGTAATGGGCTCAGCCCTTGTTTTGAAGAAAATCCTTGACTATGTTTGAACTTAAGCTCTTCCTGCCATCAGCCATTCAGAATAACAGCACTGCTGCTTAAACAGAGTGGTAGAAGCAGTTAAGGGAGGTGCTTAGAACATATTCATCACAGCCTCCCTGAGCAGTGACCATTCATCTGAAGAGCTGATGGAGCTGTTTTCTTCAGTGGCCAGTGAGCTGCAATTTCAGGCTTCTCTGACAGCAGATATTTCTGCCAGCTTTGCAAGTCTTGGTGTTGTACCATGATCCATCGTTGGAGTCTTCCTGTCACTGTTTATACTCTGAGGCTCCTATGACATTCTGGTTTGCAAAGTAAAAATCCCTGGAAGTGATCCTTTCTTGGCCCTGGTACAGCCTTTTGCCAGCTATCTGCTTTTTTTCATTACTATCCAGAATTTGGCTAACTTCTATTGCTTTTGAACTGATCTCACAAAGAAACCCTGTGTTTCAAGGAGGTACAAGGCAGTCAACACACCAAGACTCTGACTTAAGAGCCAAGTCTAAATCCCAGAGATTAATGAAGTGATCTCCTCACATTCAGAGATCCCACAACAAGCTTTAGCCAATCTTCCAAAGCCTCAGTGCGCAGATCTGTGCAAAGCGAATGAATGCAGCCTGTGGACAATAAGCCGCAGTGATGGCTGTTCACACTCTGGAGTTGTAGGAGGCATGAAGATATCACAAGAGAACATCACCAGTCAGGAGCTGGTAGCAGGTTTTCCCACTTATCGCTGCTTGCCTTCATCTGTACCCTTTTCATCAAAGTACCCTTTTTCCTCAGATGGTGAGCAGGGTAGATGTATATAAAATTTATTTTTTCTTCATTAGCGCAGAGCCATTTAAGGAAGTGGACATGTCTAAGAAGCCACTTGGAAGTTTTGGGAGCTATTTATGGCTACATGACTGAATGGAATTTGAGGGGGAAAAAAAGGAGAAGTTGGAAATGAGGTTGAGGCAGGAAAGTTTCCTTAGGTAGAAAAGGATGCAGAACAGTAATGGTGAGAGACTGAGAGAGAAAGAAAGAACAACAGCAGGGCTAGTGGGAACAGTGCCAGTGCAGAACGAGGATGAGTGATAAGAGGCATGCAGGAGGGGAGAAGAAAGATAAGATTATGATGCATGGAAGCAAACCAATCCACGCTTCCTAATTCTGTGGTATGTTTCACTTTGAAGACATTTGTGCCGTATTTGCGCAAGCAAACACTGTATTGCACAGACTGAGCAGCCACCACGGTTGCAAACTAATAAGAAAGGGAAGAAGTAGCAGCATGCCAGTTATGTTTGCATGACGCTGATGGCAAGCCTTGCAGCATGCAGAGGTATGCTAGCAAAGTTTCCCGTATTTCAACGGTTGCATGGAATATTGAGCTCCCAGCTTTACTTACGAAGATTAATGCTGTTCCCTTTTAACTATTGCTTTCTGGAAAGTCCAGATCAAAAGACACAAATCAGCTCAACAGAGAGTGCTGTTCAGGAAGAGACAGAGAAGAGGCCATTTTGTGTCCAGTTTATTTCATACTCAGACATTTTGTCTGAACCAGTGCTGAGGGCTCTGTGTTTGGGTTAATGGAAGTTTGACAGTGCTGCTGAGAGGAAGCTCTAGCCAGGTTGAATTACCCGTGGTCCCCAGGTTAGGGTACCAAGCCAGCTGCTCTTGCCTGAATGTTAAGACAAATCCTCAGTAATCAACATTTCTTCTGCGTGCCCTGTTATGCACTTGAAGGAAACCTGAACAAGCAAGGAGGGAGTCAAGATCTGTGGGAGCAATCCCCTCCTGTGGGTAATCAAGGGACTGGGATGGTGAAAGTCAAGGCACAAGCCTTTTCCTCAGTTCAGACAAAGCTTCAGTGTCAACAAATGCTGGCAAGGTCTTCTATTCCTGTACAGGTCAGGTCCTGAGGCTTCCTTCAGGATGTTGTTAGTAAGAGTCAAATAAACAGCCCTGCATTCAGTCAAGTCTGAACCCATGACCAATGTATTAGAATGAAGTAACAGCTGGTGAATAGCTAGTGAAGAAGAAAGTCCTGAAAGGTACTTCACTAAATTCATAGCAAGACCCTGCCTGAGTGGGATTCCTCTAACCCATGGATACTGGAGGTCAGAGGACCTGTCATAAGAAACATCTCTTTCCACTGGCTATAGAGGGAGTTCAAAATGATTAGGTGAAATACCTTGGGGTTTTACTCATTTGCAGTTGGGTTTCCCACTCTTCTCATTAAGCAGGAACAAACTCTGTGGGGCACAATGGAAAAGCTGAAGTTTTAAAAATAAAATCTAAGATCAAGCAGTAAGCCACCTACTTCCTTTGGCTTAGGATGAGACACTTATGTTGCTGGTTTAATTACTGCAAAGCAGACTGAGATTTTTGAAACGCTTAGAATCATGTGTTTCCATTGACTTCAATGTGTCTGAAAGAAACCAAACTATTTGTTTATCTGCTGTCTATGACTGTAATCAAACAGAATCCTTTGAAAAATGAAAGTTTTGCAAATAATGACAGGAAAATCATAAACTGTCCTAAACTGCCTGTGCTTGCTGCCTTTTTCTGCTTAAAGTGCTCTCAGCTTTCCCTTAAAATTTCAAAGCCTTAGAAATACTTTTTGGCTTTGCTCACGTTTATAAAGCTAAGGGTATTCAGAGAAAGGGTGGGGGAGTTGATTTACATGGTCAGTCGTACATAGCAAGAGATGCAGCTCTGCATTTGTAGACAAAACATAGTCTGACATTTGTTCACATAAATGATTTGATGAATAATTATGAAAAATTATCTAATTTGGCAAAATTACAATCGGGTCATGTACATTATGTGGAAAATAACTATATTAATTATGTACAGTGTGTAACTGTCAAATACCAGCAACATATGTAATGGAAAGTCAACAATACATCAGGATGAAGTGAATTTCTATGAAGCCTGAATTTCTCTGAATTTTCACATTCCTCAGATTCCCAAAGTGCTGTGCTCCAGCTTATCAAACTGTACTTGTAAAAAGATGGGCCGGGATTCGAAGAAACCCTTTAATGAGGATTATTGTTCTGTAGAATCAAACAGTAGTCTGACTACTGGTGGCTGCACCATCATAGGGGATTGTGTTGCAGGGCTTAGCAAAACTCCCAGTAAAACTGCAAGAAATTACAGTTTTGAAAATCAAACTTGCTGTGGCAAATAGGCTAACTGTGAATCACTTGTACACATGAAAATGTCTAAAGGGTAAATCTTTAAGAGTTTTGGTCATGGTGTTGCATTATCAATCCCTTAAAATATAATAGTAAAACTGCTGTTATTACTGGTCCACTGTAAAATTGCTTTTGTGTGAAAATTATGTGAATTTTTAAAGGTTTATTGATTATTTGCATTATAATTAAACCATCTAAAACTTTTTTAGTTTAAATACTCCCTTTCTAGAGGCATTAAAAACATTGCTACGTCTGAAATGTGCTAATTACTAAAACATGAGGAGTGAAGAATGAAAAATGACTAGAAATGGTAAGTATAAAAGACCATCTGCTTTTTTATTGTTTTATATCCTCAAAGAGATCTAAAAAAGGAAGCAAATATGTTAACTGAAAAGTGAGAGACTCAACTTTCAGTTGAAGTAGCTGGTGTCTTTGCCTTAGGTGGCACTATTGTGGCTGAACAAATCATATTGCAGTTATAAGTTTGGGAGTTGCTAATAGACAAATAATTATTACTTTAAAATACCTGATCCTAAATTTGGAAATAGGAATTTTTACTCTAACTCTGTTTTCAAAACCAATAACCTTATCACTCAACATGCACATATTTCATGTTTACTTTAATATGGAAAGCACACATCTTGTACAAAACTGGAAAAAAAAACAGATTAGAAAGAATAAAACTCCATTTCAGTATGGACTGGGTGTTCACAACAGACTCACTGGGGATCTTTGATCTTGCAGTCAACAACCATGTATTTCTGTCTGCTTCGTTTTTCTTATATGATTACCTTAAAAGAATTCTTGCCATATGTCATGTGAGTCCTTTGGGGACTTTGAAAGAAAATGAGAAGACTACTTAATCAAGCTTTGTAAATATATATGTCTGTCCATATGTATTAAAGTATACAGATAGTTTTTATCTTATGCCATACTTAAATATATTAAAAATAAATGAAATGTAGTGAGTTTTATCACAGCTAAAATGTGCAGCTTAACTAGTTGATATTCATTTAGCTTTTGCT
This sequence comes from Falco naumanni, assembly GCF_017639655.2. Classification (NCBI taxonomy): domain Eukaryota; kingdom Metazoa; phylum Chordata; class Aves; order Falconiformes; family Falconidae; genus Falco; species Falco naumanni. Next base: position 47,149,120 of record NC_054056.1, read on the forward strand.
GACATGTACATGTCAGGGACCAAGTTCAAATATTTATGTTAAAAGAATGAGAAAAAAAATCAGAAACTTTAATATGCCTAGCCGAAACACTTCTATTTCTACTTACAGAGGTGTATGTACATGCAAATATATGAAATTATGCAAGTGTTTTTTTCTTCATATACCAATATAAATAGTTGTAGTAATCAAGAAATTGGTATTGCTTAAACTAGATACGGTTATATAAAGTACTGTGCATGATTTATCATACTGCTTTCCTAGGGCACAACAGTCCCACCCTGAATTACTAGCTTGCCTCTTTCCTAGGCTGTAGTTCTAATATTGGCAACCTGCACTAAACAATATAGACCATGATTGGCATTCATGTATGCACACATTAAGCAAGTTCAGTTCCCATGTTATTTAAAGCAAATCACATGTATGACGGGTCACAGCTGGAGAGAGCGCAGCCTCTGTGATCCTTACTTCTTGCTACGCTCTTCATAAGGGCAGGGCCAAGATCTGGTGGGCAGGAACATCAGACTGGAAAAATCAACATTCAAGAGGAACAAAATACTGAACTTCTGCGCTTTTTAAGCAAAATTCCTATAGATATTGTTGGCATAACAGCCAGTTTCTTAGAAGCTTTAGGACCCTGCAGAGAAACAAAGGAGGAAAGGGATGCCCTAGTCTAGTCTGAACAAAGATTTTTCCACAGTATTATTTATGCAAGTGCTGAGACCCAGATCTAGAAGGATAAAGGACCTGTTTAACCACTTCACAGTGCATCAGCAACATATAGTGAAACGTGCTGCAGATACAGCTCTGAAGTGAAGGTAGCAAAATAGTCAAAAGTGATTAACTCCATTTCTCAGAGAATTGCCTAACCTTTAATCCAAACCCCCAAAACATGTGGCAGCCTGTCATTGCTGAAGCTGTTAGAAAATGTGTTACTGATTAAGAGCGTATATTGTCTCTGTGCAGAGTGCAGTCATTGAGCGTATTCAGCCTCTACTTCTCAGATCATGGCTCTAATGGGCTGACTATTTCCACAGAAAGATTTGGTGATGTGGGGTATGCTACACTAAAGTATCTTCCATTTTTATCCCACACTTGAATCTGCTTGTGGAGTAGATTCAGTCTCTTTGCTCCAGCTTTGAAGAAGGAGGTATCCTTTATTTGAAGCTGGATGCAATAATCATGGCCACACATCCTTCTTTAGTTTGGGAAGTCTCACTGGTGAGAGCTGTGCCAAGGCCTGCCTTTAAGACAGCATTATCTGACTGAGTTTTGGTACCATATGCCAAGTCAGGGACTTGCCATTTTCCAGATCAAAAGCAATTAATGTATTACTTCCTTCTGGCAGAGCATTAATCAGGAGAAGTCAAGATGAAGGCTGAGAACCTTGTCTCCTTACATCTCAGTGCCTGCAGAATTTATAGCAGTTAAAAGCAGTGGAATGAAAATAACACTTCCTCACATCCTTTTCTTAACATTTCCCTATTTGTAGAGCTATCCGTCTACCAGTCAGCTACCTCTGTGACAGCAGCAATCAAGGCTTTGTAACAATACTTCCCAGAACATTCTCCTGGCCATCTAGAATCCCAGGAACTGCTTAAAAGTAGCAACTTTTATGTTACTGGTATGCCAGGTGCATACCAGCTGAAGCGAGGCGTGCCCAGAAGGGGAATCTCTGCAGCTATCTTTGTAAGAATCCTTCATCTGTACCTTGTGTCTCTCCCACATACATAGCCTCACACGGCAGCCACTCACTGGGACATGACAAGCTGCTGTTATTTCTTGGTCTGCAGAATCTGTTCCTGTGCTTGATTGACTTTGTATCAAATCTGGGAACACACCCTTAGTGAACGGAACATAGCATTTCACCACTCTCCTGTAAATGATGCATCACAAAATAAAATGTCCCAAATCCACTCTGTCACTATCTGCCCTACCATTGGTATTAGAGATAGAAGGATGTCAGCAGTTACTCACAGCTGATCAAGAGTGGACTGCATCCTTTCTGTAGTGGTCCTGGAAGCAGCACTGAGATGGCTTTGAGACACACCGCGTTATTCCCTCTCCATGGGTCCCTCACACTGAGGAGTAATGAGCCTCTTCATTCTTCAACATCCAGGCCTGAAGTTACGTTGTGAAGAGCTTGAGGTATTTGTTTGTGAAGGGTTGGGATATTGACTTAGCTATAGTCAGCTGGGAGATCAGCTCTGAAAGGCAGAGCAGCAGGCTCACATTTGACAGTTTGTCCTGATGGGAGGCTGATCAGAGAGGACAGCAAATAAATAAACTGAATACCCTATGCATTGTGACTCAGGTTTCCAGACTGATACTGTAATACAGTTTGCCTGGATTAAAACCTGGGCATTTTCAGTGATATAGTTGGCCCACTGATGCTCTTTAGGATTAAGGAACCAGGTCTGAATTAGTGGCAGCTATAAATTAGTTCAATGGTACTGCTGTGCACATACCATGCCAAGCCTGTGTGTTTGGTTGTTATTAACTGGAGAAGGATGGCACGGGAATTGACTGTGCATAGCTAATTAAAGCCTTTCCAAAAGCAGGAATTTGGTGTTTGCAGGAAACACTGATGGGCATGTTTCAAGAGACTGCAGCATTATTTGCTTACCATGTTTGCTTTCCTCCTGCTCATACTATATGTGTGCAATCCCATTCTCCCAGACTTCTATCAGTCACTTCCAGCAACAAGGCAGTTCTATTTTCTTGATGTATAACTTGGTTTCTGTCTTGTTTGTTTGCTTGCTTGCTTTTCACCTTTTCTTTTTTGCAACGGAGATTAGACTCACAACAGGAAAAGATGGGACATTGTGTATTAGGGGGAAATTCAGGCTTGGTTTTTGCATCTTCATGCATAATTTGGGATCAGAATTTGGTGATCATGTCCTTCTGTTTTGGTTTTACTATGGAACAAGGCCCATTTCTCAGAATCACCTGATCATTTTCTTATATGTTCCTTACTCTTCAGTCAACTTCCATAACTGGCAGTATATCTTGGGGGTTTTTTTGTTGTGCATTATAATTGAGTTGTGTCCTTCATTTTAATTAAGAAGTCTTACTTTAGAATCTTGGCAAAGCTTTATTTCATGAAATGTGTAGAATGGAGTTGTTGTGGCTGTTTCCATTAATCCCTTTGTATTACACAGTTGCTTACAATTGCAGAATTCAGTGCAGTATTGACAATGCGTCCCATTCACAGTGATAGGCGTGAGCTTGCATCTGTGACTCTGGTTCAAGTGAAGGACATTTCTTCCTACCTGATTTTTCTTTGTCTTTCATCACTTCTCCTAGAAAAGAAAAATTCAGGAAAAGGAAGAGCAGCAGCAAAGATTTGTGCATAGCAAAAGAACAGCTGTACCTGAAGGCTTTTTACTGACTATGTGGCAGCAGATGGGAGAAGAGCATATGTCCTTCTTTCCTTCGCAGATCTGTCAACCTACAGAGGCTTTGCAGTCCTCCAGATGGGAGGATGAAAAGAACACTTGATATTTCTCTCTCCTGTGTTACTGTAAGAGAAGAGAGGCTTAGTGGAAATGTTTGAAGGTAAACCTGGCAATAAGTTTGGGAATCTGACTTTTGGCCTCCAATTTTGTTGATTCCATTTGCTTCAATTTAATACAGAAGTAACATAACTTGAACTGGCCTGCTTCAGTAAAGCATTCCATTCATGTGTCTAAAATCCTTAATCTAAACCAGTTACATAGCATGAGATTTCTTCACGTACTTTGTGAGTGTTGCTAACCCCCAGGTTTACATGCAGGAACTGTGTCAGCAGGAGGTTTCCCAAGTCAGCTTCATACACAAGGATCCTTCCTGCCGTCTGATATGGTATCATAGGTATGAAGAAGCTCTGATGAAGTTAATGTGAGTTACAGCTGACTAAATCTGTTGTAAATGAAGGCCGAAATTGGTACTGGGTCAATGCATGGGCTTAATAAAAAAACATCAATTCCTATCACAAAAACCTCTCGTCCCCTGCTCCTTTTTCTCTGCTGAGTCTTCTGTCATGGGAGGACTTTTCCACCTTACTTCCCCAGTAAAATCAACATGAATATCTTACTTTTTAGTTATTGTTTATTTTATCTAATGTGGGCCAAACCTGTGGTAAACTAGAAAACTGTCCAGGTTGGTTCAGATCTGATTTACTTTTACCTGTAAGATTATGAGATTGCTCCTTTAAGTGAGCAGGTTGTCACTTCTTTCTCTATGAAGGCTGCAATCAAAGAACTAAATTGCATACACCAGACTTTGTGGCAAATAAGACTCAAAAAAATAATGTTATCTGTACTTGATCACGGATGTGACATTGGGCTAAAAGTTATCTGTCACCTTTGCTTGCAGTGACAGTAACAGCTCCCAGCTTCTACCCTCTCTGCCTAATATGTCATCAGCCATTTGTGTCAGAAGGTCAGTGAGAAGATGATGGTGTATTCAGAAAGAGGGCAATCTAATGGCATGAAGCCTCAAACCCAAAGCATTCTGTTCATGTGGCTACCAACAGCTGATGTCATCGGGGCTAACTTACAGGACATCACTGTCACATATAGCGCTCTTGTTCGTGTGCTGTAACCTAACCAGGCCAGAAGGAAAAACATTATGCTGTGTTTTATATACCTTCTGTAAGGACCTGCCTGGTCATTTTTTCCCATTCACAGGAAGGAAGGAAGAAGAACCCTGCTCACAAAGGATTCCCAAGCACTCCCCTCTTTATTCATTTCCTGGCCACTTCTACCCTGGAAGAGTTCCCCTTCAGCTCATTCCCTGGGCACTATCCTACCTTCCCAACAATTCTCTCCCTGGCAAAAATACTAATATAGTGAACCCATTAGTTAGCTGAAAACCCTCAGACTGAGGAAAACAGAATAACTTGTCAGATTGTTATAAGCCCAGTATCAATACATACCGTGATAAGAGGACAAAGCTTTAGAAGACTCATCAGCCTTTGGCTAACACAACTCCCATCATAAGGACACAGATAAAGTGTTGATTATTCAGCTTTCTCCTATTTTCTAGCAAGTGTTTTAATCCTATTTAAGAGTAGGATACATGGAGGTAAGTATTTGATGAGATCTCAATTTTGTTTGATTTTTGACGTTCCACAGGAGTCATATAAATCAAAGGAATAATATTGGAGAGAGGTGTTTCCTCAGTTCTATTTCATTGCCACTGTCATCTTTGGCAGTATTTCAGAAAGGATTTCTGAGGTATTCTTTGAAAAATGTCCCAATTATGATCCCATGGAAACCACTGACAAAATACTCACCAACTACAACTGAAATCCGTCCATTTCAAAATTTAAATAATGACATGCTGATTTGGAGAAAGGAAATAGAGGTAAAATTAAGAAGGAAAAGATTTTTATGCCCTCATTTTTGTCTGGCCAAATCAATGAGAAAAAAAAAAAAAATTCATGTAGTTGTGTCAGGAAAAAAAGAACATTAAGAGAACATTTTCCTTCAAGATATTTTCTTCATTTTCATGCTCTCCTTAAACTGGGATGGACAAGAAATAGCTCTTGAGCCTTGTAAGTAGGTCAGCTGCAGTTCTCATGCCCAAACCATGCTCCCCACTGTGGAAAGCAGGATACCAGCAGGGCTTGCAGATATATATACTCTTTGTAGATTGTATGGAGGCTTCTCTCTTTCCTCCTTGAACCCAGTCCCATTTCTCGATGGGGTGGGGGGACACTGGGAAGCAGTTATCATCTTTTGCTTTTGAATTGCTCCCACGTGTTTCCTCTTCCCTTGGTTCTTCAGGTTATGTTAAATGCATCTTCAAGTTCTCAGCCCCATTAAGCTTTTGCTATATAGTCTTATGGGATGGGAAATCGATGGCTTCTGCATTCAACTACCCCAGACCTACGCAGTTGCTGTGTATATTAAAACTGCTGGGGGGGGGGGGGGGGGGCGGGGAGCGGCCTACAAATCTGGAAGTATTTTCTGCAGTCACACCATTTCACAAGGAGTATGAAAAGAACCCTTCCCACAAGTCCTAAGCACCTCACAGCCTCTTTAACAGTAAATGTGAGTTAAAACCTGCCAGATGTCATGCTTTCAGGATCTGGGTTTTGGCCATTAGCTATTCCGTTAAATATAGCTTCCTCTTTAGGCGGAAGCACAATTATTTGAATTTCTTTACCAGGCAAATAAAAATGTATAATTTGACCGTTAACATCCCTCCATTCTTCACTTTTTTACATACAAATTACATGCACAAACCTCAAGAGACACAGGACTTGGACCCAAGCTCATCGCTTTGTGGCCAATACTAACTTTATCTAAAGGCGTACCTAAATAATTTGGCCAAAACACAGCGCGTGAATGATGCTGTTCCTCCCCATTCTTCTACAAATCACAGTCATTGAAACAGTTTCTGGTTCCTCACAAAATCAGTGATTTATAATCTTTCCTTACATTTTCCAGGATTTCTGAGTTAAATGGTACAACGTGAGCATTAACTCTTATCTTGGCATTTAGCTGGATATACTTTCACAAATTCAAACCTTCATATTATTTGAAGGTCAAATTTAAATGGAAAAGGTAAATGTGTATCAAAAAGACTGTAGTAAGTCAGAGTCTCCTTCTGAACCATTATCTCTTTAAAATACATAATGTTCAAAGTCTTGCCAAGTCTGCTTGGACACCTCTCCATGTGGCTGATGGGAAGGAGCTGCTACACTGAGTTCTGTGACTATGAAGTGGTTATGCAACTTTAATAGTCAAATATGCACTCAAGGTAAAAATAAACGTGGTCCTAAACATCAACAGAAAATGTGTAAATCATTTAATCTATCTGTCTTTTAATTAAGCACCTATAAATAAGCTGGCTGTTGCAAGGTGTGCTGTAATCAGGTTACCTAAAACCAGCCCTTTCCTAAATTGGCATTTACAATTATGCGAGATAGTTGCAGATTGTTAATTGCTACTGTTTCTTCTATTGTTATTATTGCCATTATTATTATTATTAAAGGAACAGGCAATATGCCCCATTGCAATTTTGTATGCATGCCTGAGAAAAAAAGTAGATGACATAAATCGCATGCATAATCTCAGGAGACAATCATTTTAAATCTTAATTGGCTGCCTTTTAAATATCATTTAAGGTCTCGTTTTCCCTGCCTCTCTCTCTCTAGTTAAGAAGGTGTTGTGTCAAAGTCTATTACCTTGCTGGACGTCTCGCCTCTAAGTTTTTTTAAAAAAATAGAACCATCAGCAGAGGTTTGAGAGGTCGATAAAGCTTTTAGATTTGGAGATGTTTTCAGGGAGCCCATTTCCTGCGGCTAAGAGTTGTTAATGGAGCTTAAGGAATTATCTTATGACTCGGGCTGGGAGAGCCGTATATTTCTTCGCTCCTGTTCCCTTGTCGAGGCTGAATATGCTCCTGTCAAACTCGCTTAATGAAAAGTAACGCGTCGCTGATTACAGTTTTATTTGGGCTCTATGTAAAAAGCACTGTTAATTTAGCATCCCCTCCTTTGTGTGTTTGAATTTGCCATGGCTGAATGATTTAGAGTCTCTCAGTTTCAAGCCGTTTCTCTATGATTCCACACACCCCCCCACCCCCACCCCGCTTCTTTCTGTCTGCCTTTATATTTCTGCTTTGTACAGCCATATGAGCTGCACGGCTTTCCCTTTCAGCCCCGTAGCCTCCTCCAAAGCAGCCGAACCTGATCTTTGTCTTGTGCTGTTGAATCAAATGGCAAAATTAATTTCTCACACTGCTTTGTTCATACTTTAAAAACAAAAACAAGCCACCAACCCTTCTGAAAGACACTGCATTTGACGGCTGATCTAGAGATGAGGTTCGTGTACCAAAGCAAGGAACTATTTTCCCTCCCCCATAATTTATACGGTCTCGTCTTAGGACCGCTAATGTTTTGATGTGAGGGCACACAGACACACGCGTACCCTCACATCTGGTACACGGCCCCGCCCGCCGTCCGGAGAGGTCTGCTGGTCTGTGTAACAGACATAAACTTACTCAACTTGTTTTATAACAATGACACGGAAATGAAGAGATAAAGGTTTGACCCGCTATTTCTTTTGGCTTCTAACATTTCGTCGTGCCTGTGTTTTGCTCACAGTGTTATCGTATCACTTGCATTTTAAGACCGGGTATAATCGGGACGCCGGTCAGTAAGGATTTGTACCTGCGGGCAGTGGGATCCGTCCCACGGCCGCCCGGGACAGCATGCGACAGCCCGGCCTCCGCCGAAGTCAGGGCGCTTCTAAGGCTGGAGGAGGCTTTTGGCAGCTCAGCGGGGGAGCCCTCTCCTTGCACGCACACACACACGGCTCACACACACACACACTCGGCTGTCGCTGTGTTGGGAGCAAGGATGAAGTCCCCTTCTTCCCCAGGGAGCCTCTGTCGCACGGAAACCGAAGCCCACCGGGAGACCCGATGTCACCCATCCCGGTCCCTGCACACGCAGCAAGGCTTGCACACACACAAACCTCCTTGCTTTAAAATCACTCGCGCAGCAGGTAGCGGGTTTTTTCCCCCCATTCCACTTGCCTCCGCCAATGGTCTGAGGGCAGCTTAAACACTCGCCTTTCCTCCCTTCCCTCTTTCTCGCCTCCTTCATCCCCACCTCCTTAGTTTGGCTGAAAATAATTTGCTTTGTCTAAAGGGCTTCAGAGGCAAAGCTCGCCGGCCGCCCCGGCTGCATTAAAATTCCTGCCGGCCCAGGCTTTAGCTGAGATCGCGGCTCCCCGGAGACTCTACTTTCGCTATTACTGTCAAGTACCCTTGACTCTTTATTTTTGCCCTTTTATCTATTACAACTAATTCGAGTTCTTTTGCCCTTTTCAGTTTAAGACGTGGGCTTTCTGTAAAGCCTCCCCCTGCCACCGAGCTCTCCGAGTGCAGAGCCTTTAGAAATTGAGGGGTTTACTGTCAAAATGAAAATTTCACTTCAAATTATCTCGGCTGATGCACGTTTTCCAGGCCAGGGGCTCCTGTCTGAGCCTTTTGACAGCCAGATCAGCAGAGGGGTTCAGTGATCTCGATAATATCATCCAAGAGAGCGAAAGTCAATACAATGACAGGGAATATGACTGGATACAATCCAATTACGGCTGCTCGCAGAGAGGGGAAGGGCTTGATCTGATCTCCGCACCTGGATTCCTTTATTCAGTCCTTGCACTAACAGATCTCGCTAGAAACTTTGCGGGCTGGAGTATATTTTGGCTGGGTACTGTCTCAGTTGCGGTTACTTTCATATATATATATATATATATATATACACACACACACACATATTTTATTCCCTCCCCCCCCCCCCCCAGCATTGTATTCATATTTATTGGGGGCGGGCAGTGCGGGGTCGGGGTGCGGCTGGCGGAGAGCCGCAGGGGCGGGATGGACGAGGCGGCTGGGAGGCAAGACAGGCTCTTCTGCTTGCCCCGTGTCAGCTCGGTCCCTCGGGCGCTTTCGGTTCTGCCCCGCAGCGCCGGGCGCCGCAGCTCAGGGGGTTTAGGCCGGTCTAGGTAAGCTGGGGTCTGTTACTGCATCGTCGTTTCTTTTCCAGCAGTTCTTCCTCTCTCCCGGTCCAAGGATCAGCAAAGTTTGTTCCCGTTCCGCGGAAGGACAGGAAATCTTTTAAACGCCTGTTATCTAAGTGGTAAATGGTCTGCCAGTGCTCCTGCATCACACGTCGAGAGCGCTCTCTCTTTTTGTTCGCTGCACTCTATTTAATGTCAAAACGGTAAAGCATCTGTCCTGAAGTGCTGAAATATTCATGGAGGATCCGCGATTTCTCCATCCTGTCAGAGGAGCTGCAAAGCTGAAACGGTTCTTTAAAAGATCAAATTTTCCATGTGAATCAATTGCTCCGCGCACGGCGGAGGCGACGCTGCGGCCGAGCCCGGCCCTTTGGGGCCGACCCCCGCCCGCCCGCCCGCCCGCCCGCAGCTCGGGGCCGGGGCGGGATGGGGGGGGGGCTCCTCCCGCCCCACCTTGCCTCAGTGGGCAGCCGGCGCCCCCACTGCCGTCCCCCGCCGCCGGGCGCAGCGCTGAACCGCGGAGGTACGGTAAAGCGCGGAGAGCAGCCAAGCATCCCTCCCGCGGATCCATCCTCCCGCGGCAACGCTCCGCTGAGCCTTCTTTCCCGTCTCCCGGCAGCCTGTTGACAGTCCTTGGAGTTACTGGGACCGGGTCCGAGGGCGGGGGTCTGAAATCTAAAAGGTGTTGGTCGCCCAATGCAAAACGCCACCACTTGTGTTACCTCTGAAACAGACAATTTATTGGAGTGAAACATACCTTTTAACATATTTTTGTCAAGATAAATTTGTGCAGTAGGTGTAAACTTAGTAGAAGTGCTGTTTGTGAATTATATGCTAACAAGGAAATCAGGAGGAAAAACTCTCGAGAAGTCTTTATAACTAATATCGGCATGCCTTAAATTAAATCTGAACTAAAATTTCCCGCTTGTAAACTTTCAGATGTAAACTTTTTAAGTATGTCTACGCTATAGTACGTGCTTTTTGGACATGGAATTAAATAACTTTCAAGACATTGATCCCTTAAAGTCGCAGCCAGGAGAAATTTTTCAGAACAGCCATGAGCAAAGTCTGTCCGTTGAACTGAGCAAACTGAACTTTAAATCCTCGTTTCTGTTGTTTTGCTTAAAAAAAAAAAAAAAAAAAAAAAAAAAAAAAAAGTTTTATATTTAAAGTTAAACTCCTGCAAGTCTCTTTTCAGTGTAGCTGACTCTTGAGCGTTAGAACGTCCTTCGCCCCTCGGAGGGCCTGTTAGGAACAAAACATTTTGCTTCCTGATTTGGGAAACGCCAGAAACTCTTTGTTTGAGTCATGGTGGGCCAAGTTTGAGAGCTGCCCCTTGAGCACGTTGGCGCCGTTCCCCACCGCGCGCCCCAAGGCGCCCGTTTCCAGAATGGCTCCTTTGGTGGTAGCCCAGGAAACTGTCGTGTTGCTCAGGGCTTGGTTCAAAGTACTGTGTCTGAACAGGGGGTCGTGAAACACCCCGTCCACCCAGTTCCTGAGGTTGGTGACCGGCGAATCCTGGTGCCTGTCGATGACACTGACCGGGGCGGAGACGGCGGCGGCGGCCGAGCCCCCCTGCCGTTTCAGCATGCAGGAGGGGTACTCGGCCTGGTTGAGGGAGGTGGCGGTGTGCGCCAGGGACCAGATCCTGGGCTTCGCCTCCAGCAGCTGCTGCCCCTGCTGGAAGCACATTTTGGACTCGCAGCCGCGCTGCCGGGCGCCGAGCAGGTCGGGGCCGCACTCCTCCGCCGCCGTCTTCAGGCAGCTCCGCGCCCGCTCCGCCGCCGCCACCTCCTCCTCCTCCTCGGCGGCGGCCGGCGGCGGCGGCATCTTGGCGGGGGGCTCGGCGGCCCGCGGCGGGTGGCTGCCGCCTGGGTGCGGGTGCGGGTGCGGGAGCGGGTGCGGGAAGGGCCGCCTCAGCTCGCACTCCGAGCTCTCCGACTCGGCGGCGTCCAAGTCCTCCAGGTCGCTGAGCTCCAGCTCCTTCTCCTCCTTGCCCGTGGGCTCTGCGGGGTGGGGGCGGGGGAAGGGACAGCAAAAACAAGACACACGGTCACTGGCGGCGCCGCGCTGCCCCTCGGCCGCCCCCACGAGCGAGGCCCGCGGCCGCCCCCACGAGCGAGGCCCGCCCCAGGGCCGAGCTGGCGGCCGAGCCCCCGCGGCCGAACCGCTAAGTGCCTGTTTTTAGCAGGGTACCCTCGGCTTTCCCGCTCTTCATCGCCTCTTCCTGCGAACCCTCCTCCTCCTCCTCTTCCTCGTAGGGCCGCTTCTCGTCCGAGCACTTGTTCCGCGGCGGCCAGGTCATCTTGTTCTCCTTCTTGAGCCGCCGGCGAGCGTTGGCGAACCAGGTGGAGACCTGGGTGAGGGTCATCTTGGTGATGATGGCCAGCATGATCTTCTCGCCCTTGGTGGGGTAGGGGTTCTTGCGGTGCTCCTGCAGCCAGGCCTTCAGCGTGCTGGTTGTCTCCCGAGTGGCGTTTTTCCTCCGCGTCCCACCGTCCATCGTGCCGTACCTGTGGGCACAGGGGAGCACCCGCGGTGTGACACGGCGCCCTCACCCCCCGTGGACCTGCGCGACGCGGGTGCCCAGGGCCCCGGCCCCGGCAAGCCCCGGCCCCGGCTGCTTGCCTACGGCACTCCCCGGGGGGTGGCTGGGCCAGAGAGGGGGCAGGTGGGCGAGGACAGATCAGCTTTAAGAGGGCGACCTGCCTCGAGAATTCTGGCCACGGAAGAAAGCAAGGAAGGGTTCAGCCCGCAGCAGCACCGGGCAATGCAAATCCCCGCTGTGCCGTGGCAATGGCGATGGAATGAGGGAAGAAAGCGCCTGCCTTTATTCGCGGTAAAGTCAATGTCAACATTTCGGGCAGCAGGGAAATCCTAGCAGCTTGTCAACGCACAGAAATCCCACCTTCCTGTTGTCTCATCAGTCCTCCCCAGACAGAATACATCTGGGTGACCCCGGGGTGTAACTGTTAATAGAAATATATTTCCTCTTACTCATTTTATTAGTAATCTGTCCTACCCTTTTGTTTCTGAAACCGCAGAACCCTAACGCCGATGACACTGGGCTGCAACTGAGTATTTAACGCACATCCTCCAGGAAAGGTCACCGGCACCCAACGGGCCTCAGAGCTTCAAACGGTGTGTAAGTGGGTTTACGCTGGTTTAAAACTAATAAACGTAGCAGAGACGCCCAGCGCCCAAGCCTGACTGCTCCGCGCAGGAAAAGATAACTGCCGCCCCCGTGGAGGGGGGCTGCTCCCCCCGCCGCCCGTCCGGGGGCAGAGGACCCCACGTCTGGGTCCCCGCGGGAGAGGGACGTTTCACTGGGGAAGGGGAGGCGGCATCGCTGTGGCCGGGAGGGAGATGCTGGGCTGCGGGGAGGCAGGTCCGCGCCTCGGCCCCGCAGCGCGGCGAGGAGGAAGGGGGGGGGGGGGGGGAGGGGGAATCGCGGGGGAGGGGGGCGCAGCGAGCGGGGCAGGGGGTGTGTGCGCGCTTACCTGTCGTACTGGTACTGGCTGAGGGTGTGATCGTAGGGGTAGTAGGCAGCCGCCGGGGCGATGCCCGCATGCGCAGACCCGCTCCCGTCCTTCGCCTCCAAACTGTTCTGCAAGAGACACCGCGCCGCCGCCCTCAGCCCCCGTCGCGGGGAGAGCTCGGGCCCCAGCCCCGCCGCCCCGTTCCCCGGGGCTGCGGGGGGGACGCGACGGACCTTCCCGGAGACCCCTTGGCCGCGGCGGTCAGCGAGATCAATAGAGACATTAACTCGCGCTGTTACGGTCCAAGAAAGAAAAAATAATAATAATAAAAAAGGCTGGCTGGGAAGAGCGCATCATTTCTTGCGAGCAGGGGTCCGGGGCTGCTCCGAACCACCCGCCTGGCCGGGCCCTCCGCACGCGGCCGCCAGCTCGTCAGCGCGACTTTTAATTGCGTTACCGTGAGAACCGTGCCGGGCTTGAATATTTAATGACCGCGGGGCTGGACGCGCCGCGCTCCCGCGCCTGTCGGCAAAAGCGGGCCGGCGCGGGGGAGCGGCGTGCGGATCGAGGGGGGGACGGCAAAGAAGACGACGAAGCAGTAGCAGCAGCAGTAGCAGCGGCCGTGGCCGTGCCCCCACCGCGGAGGGGCCCCGCCGACCGACCACCGCCCCCGGGGCGCGGGGGGAGCGCTGGACCGGCGGGGCGGCGCGGAGGGCGGGCAGGCGCGTCCCCCGCGGCGGCTTACCAAGGAGTAGAAGGCGGGGGCCTCGGTGCCGTAGGTCACGTAGTTTCCATAGCCCTGGGGCCCGGCGTAGGGGCCGCCGTAGACCCCCAGGGCGGCGGCGGAGTTGAGCTCGTGTCGGGCGGTGGCGAGCAGGCGGCTCTCGTACACCGGGCAATAGACGGGGGTCTGGGCGGAGGCGGCCGCCCCCGTCTCAGCCAGCGTCCGTCCGCTGGACTCGCAGCAGGTCGTCAGGGAGTTGGTGCTCATCAGGAACTGGAGGGAAAGAGAGCGGCGCTGAGGGAGGCGGGGGTGGGCTGGGGGAACTTCCCAAACTGTAACCAAGTTTGGTTTGGGTTTGTTTCTTTTTTTTAAGCAGGTAGCAGCTTTGGGGTGTCGCCTCCCTCCCTCCCCTTCCGTATTTTGCTTCAGTCAGGGTAAAAACGCTCTGGAGGGGCAAGTATTTTAAGTTTTAGAAAAAAACTCAACAACAAACGCCCCGTGACTGTGGACGTTTAATCCTCCGTAATACGTTGCTCCAGCCCTTTACATTGAAAAACCAACTTTTCTGGTGTGTTCTCACAAGACTGGGTTTACACCGGTTTTCTCCTCTTGCAGCACAATGCTTCCCATCTGCGTTTTTAAACCTTTTTTCTAAATCGCTCATGCATATTTATTTTGACTGCAGATTTGTAGCAGCCACGCACGCATCTGTTATTAACCTGCTGGTTTAGAATATCCCATTACGCTTCTACGGTGCGGACCTCAGTACCTTCTTGTTTAATTGGTAAACTATGAATTTAATCGGGAAAGAGAAAAAAGCGCGGGGGAGGGGGGGAAGCAGGGTGGGGGGCTAGGGGATCTCTAGCTCCCTTTCTCACCTCTGTAATCCTCCCCCACGCGTCAGTAACACCCCCAAACACCCTAAATCCCGCGTGTTCCTTCCCATTTTAAAATATGTGCGCGAGATACAACTTGCGCATCTTGGAAGGATGGGGAGCGAGCAGGCGATCTGCCGCTCCCGCATGCTGGAAGGGATCGCCGCCGCTCTTGGCCCTGGACGGAAGTAATCAATAAGGACTGAAATTCAGTCAATTAACCTTGGTAGGCAAAAAGTCTTACCTGGGGTGCAGAGGAGTAAGGGTAGCCAAACTGAGGATATGACATGGTACAGAGGCTCCCAGTTATCTAGAAACAAGGCGAGACGTCTGATCTGCACGCTATTGCAGCCTGGCTCTGCTCTGTTGTACCAATTGATTGGTAACCACAGGTCCCTGGATGCTTATAGGACGAAGCAGAAAACCACATTTAATTTATTTACGTGAAGTCTTAAACTTTTTTTTTTTTTTTTTTTAAACCGAAGCGGAGAGGCGGGGGGGGGGGGGGGGGGGGGGAATGTATGGTGATTTTAGCACCTTCCACTCTACAGCTACGAAACAGAAGTAATTGTTACGTGTAGATTCCAAGGCTGGCAAATATGTAAGCAGAAATACACACTTTGCACCTTTTTGGAAAATATTTTGGAAAAATAAAGGGCAGAGAGGTGGGGTGGGAAGTGATACAAATACATCAGTCCAGAAGCACGTTGTTTTAAAAGAGGCGAGCCTCTGACGTCACGCAAAACCTATTCAAATTAACATGTCTGTAAATTTAACATTTATTTTCGGGAACCTTTCCCCTGGCGTGGAAAACAGACTCTCCAGCATCCCTTTCAGTCTGCCTAACAGGAGCGAAAGTTTGGAAGGCTCTGCGGCAGCAGCTATGCTTGCTTGCAACATTTCTATATATTTCTGTGGGGAAGGGAAGGAAATGAATGGTTTTAATCTGAAGGATCAATGTTGTATCAGCTAAGAATTCCCCCCACCCTCCTTAGTCACTGAAGGGCTAGTAAGCACTTTTAATTAGAAATTAATTAATGAGCAGCTGCTTCTTCCCACCCCACAGTAATAATTAGTCTCAATTACAAACAAGACATATGAAGGGACACACGACTGAGTCTTCATTTAAGATTTAATCAACAGTTAAAATTAGCGCTAACGCTGACAATAAAGCACATGACATGCAATCCTGCTTTTCTTCTCGGCTTTTATTCCAGACGTGTGATTACAGGTAGAAAACCCTATACGAGCATGTTCCAGGGAATGATTGAAAGGACGTGACTTCTCACGTTAAACCGACTTTGATCCCATCGCAAACCTCCGCTGGAAAAGCCAGCCTTTCGCAGGGCGGAGGGCCGTATACAGCCTGCCTGGGCTCCGAGGTGCGCGGTGGGGGTGTGTGTGTAAAAGCGGAGGGGGCTGGGGGCGGGAGGGAATTAAGGAGAGGGGTCCAACTCAAATGCGCCAAGTGCTGCTTCTCACCGAAGAACAAACATCTCTTTCTCGGTGGCTCCCCGAGGCTACGGCGGGATCCCCGAGCTTCGGGCCTGGGAAGGAGTCTCGTCTTCATCACCCCCTTCTCCCCAGCCCACCCCACCGCTGCCATCAGCCTCCCTACCCTCTGCGGGCTGGAAGGCCCCCACACAAGCGGGCAGCATCTCCCTCTGCTTCACCCTCGGAGGGGGCAGCTTCCGTGACACCGGCCGTCGCGGGGAGATTCGGGGGCTGCCGGCCGGTGGGGACGGCTGAAGCCTGAACCCCAGCATCTCCCCCCGCCGGGCAGGTACCGCCGGGCAGCGCGGGCAGGCAGCCGCCGGGCGGGCGGAGGGAGCGGAGGAGCCAGCTCCCAGGCTGGAGCTCGGCTGCCGGTGCAGTTGAATGCTGCTCCGTGGTGTGCAGACTTGCTCAGAGAGATTCCTGGGTTCAGACATGTGAATAGCCCCAGGGTCACACTCTAATTAATGATGATGTTCTCTTCTTCTCCCCAGCTGGAAGACTGCCTCCCAGAAACGAATCTGCCCACACTGACAGCTCGATTGAGGGTGATTGATGACTATCTGGAGACCACAGTACACATAATATAATATCTGCTGCGTAATTGCTTTAATTTACAGATGAAAATACTAGTTCTCGGATTGAGTTAGACTACAACGAGCAGCATTTTATGGCGCTTCAGAGTGTTTGCAAATAAAAGATATCAGATACAGTACATGCAAATTATTCTGACAGCTCAGTATCTGTAGCCGGGAGAAAGGTGTAAGAAAAGGACTCAAATGACATAAATAATCGGGTTTGCAATCTGTATTGATTTTTGGAGGGGAAGAAAGCGCTTTTTTCTTCCTCACCTGAAATGCTAATACCTTCTTCTTTCTGGGAATATTAATAACTTAGTCAATGGGTTTCTTTTGCAGAAACGCACCTTTATTCCTCCTGCTGCCCCGGTGCTGCCAGCATATAATGACACTTTTAGCTACTACTTACGAGCAGCTTCCTTCTACGCGATGTGCTGACGGGCTATCGCATTGTTTAGGAAGAAAAGACACCCAGTGTTTACACAATGGTCTGCACGCAGCCTTCGGTGCTGCTCGCTGTGCCTCCTGCGCTGATTGCGCTGGGGGATGTTTATTTAAGCCCTGGAGTGTAACTCACCGGTGCTAGGGAAGAAAACAGTTGCACTTATCTCAAGAGCGGCTCGGTGTAGAGCACTATAATTAGCTGGGAGAGCTAGAGAACTGCCTGGAGAAGTCCTCTCAGTTTTCCAGGCTACAATCTGGGAGATGTCGTGGTGTTGAGGGTTTGGGGGGTTTTTTGTTTTGTTTTTTCTTTCCCTTTTTTTTATAATACTGTAGATGTCAACTTCGCGGTGGCCCACAGAACACTACAGGTTTTGATATTTAGATGAGTCTATTAAACTTTAAAATACAAGGTGAAATTCAATATTTATAATCCTTGTCTATTTATATATCACAGTTGTCTTTCACTGCACCACGCAGATACACTGGTGCCCATTTTTGCACTGAACTTTCCTGTATTAATCATGATAATTATTTGTCATTTTTCTTTGCAGCCTGCCTGCTCTATTACTTTACACCCGGTCAGCTTTGTGCCAGTTCCAATCTGTATTCCCTAGAAAGCAGTCATTAAAACCAAAACAAAACAAAAAACCAAAACCAAAAAAACAAACCACAACCACCAAACACAAACCACTACCACAAAAAAAAACAAAAACTGTGCAAGTTTAAACACTTAATAACCTTAGACGCTAAAAGCTGACATTACATCTTCCCCCAGCGTTCATGTCTTGTTTCACTTACAATCTACAAATAATGGCCCTTTGTTGATAAGAAACTCAGCACAATTATATTTCATCTTGAATTTTTGGTGCCAGAGCACAAACATGCAATAAGCCCCACAATGATTTAAAATAACCTTTGTGGTTCGTGCACATAAACAACGTAACACTGTTCAAATCCAAGCAAAGACGCTTAATGCTGTGGGCTATATCCTTAAGCATTTAGAAAATGCAAGTCTTTGTTGTGCAATAAAAATTGATCCTTGTCAAAGCCCCTTTCCTGTACAAAGCAGTTAACAGCTTTCGAGAAAGAGAAACACACACTGCTTTCTCCAAAGTTTCAGCAAGTAAACCCATCGCGATCAATACGAAACGCTGGAGAGTTCCCCTCCTGTGAGAGTCAGCCTGCACACCCGGACGAGCAGGTATTTTACAGCCAAAGCCCAACCAGGTCTGTCTCCGAGGGTTACGTGTTTCCTCTCCCGAGAACCTGGAGCCAACGTTCGTACAAGTTTTATCATAAAAGCATGAAACGAGAAGGAAACGCTGTGGTGCTGGAACAGGCCACAGCAGGAAAAACAGAGCAGCTCTTCAGGACTAACGCTTTGATGGACGTCTTCAGGGACATGATCTGGAGGCAGTTAATGCAGCTACACTTTTACTATCTGCATTTTCATCGCCTCCTCTTTTGGAGGGGTTATTGCCACTCCTGGAACTATTTCAGCGACGGAATTTGCTTATGGGCTAAACAGACTTTAGCGAGCTCTTTCAGTCGACTTTGCTTTGTTTCCACGTTACAGACTTAAAGCAACCTTGACACCGCCTGACAAACGCTGTGAAGCTCTACATGTTGCCCATTTGGGATCTGACATGGAACCGAGGGCAGCCTAAAACATTTTCAAGTAGATTACCTCCCATAAAGTCGCTATCGACAGTAAATACGACTGTGTTTTTCTGAGCCCGTCTGAGTTGTAATTGCATCTCCTGCACTCTGAACCGAGGGACAGCGAGCTGATACTGCCGACCTGCACAAGCCCACGCAGTGGCTTGTGATCGGTGGAGCTATGATGACAAACATTAACAGTTGCAAAAGAAGGTGCCGCTAACTAAGTTACTCAGATTACAACTACACGTAAAATCAGTTGTTCAAAGCCATCCGTTTGAATGCTTTCATTTTGTAAGTCGCCAATCCTCTTGGCAAACAATCTAGATTAAAGCAGAAAGGCCTCACATGCTCATTCTGTTCTTTGTATTTATTAACTTTTCACACTTAAGAACTAGAGCCAACACACGAGCTCGCTCTCTCACACAGACACAAAACTTTTCAGCAAGACCTGGGCAGCTGCTCTATGGCTAGATGGACCCTACAAGACGTCCACGTTTACCTGCTAGGTGCAGAGCATCGCAACTACGTTTTCGCTAGCAAAGCAAAGATTGCATAAGGTTTCTCCTTCCAGCTCCTGTACCCCCAGCGCCGCAGACTCGTAGGCATTCAAACGCCACCGCCTTTGAGCTCTCTGGCAGCGGACAGCTTCAACATACTTCCCTGCGAAGATAAAACTTTCCTACTTGCAAGGTCATATTCTATGCCTTTTAAAGTTTGCCTTAAAATCCAGAAAGTTTGACTCAATACCTTACCTTAGCGCTCGTTGAATATCATATCCACACCCCCTTCCCATGAAATAACACACATATGTTAGAATACATTTGCCCTCTGTCCTAGGTAAAGATTGCACAAAGCCAAATGATTCATTACAGTTTCTCTTCCCTCCAGCAGTTCGTTTTCAGCTGCCTTGCTGCTAAAGCAGGCTCCGAAGGGGGAGGGGGGGATAAACCCCACCGCTCCCCCACCCCCCGCTTCCGTGCAGAGAGACAGACACACACACACACACACACAAGCGCATCACCATCAAAACAAGAAGAAAATTTTTACCTGCGATCACGCCAGGCTTCGGCTACAACCTCGTAGTGATGGCTGTGCCATGGCAGGGCTTCTCTCCTCTCGTCTGCGCTGGCTGACTTTGCAGGGAGCTACGGAGAACTAACGCAGACATTTCTCAGTGTGATACCTGAGCGGAGCGGCACAGTGCCTTCGGTCCCCAGGCGCCACAATCACTTCACTAACCCCCTGTACCAGAGTGACGTTTAAGTGAATAGCTCCACTGATCACACTCTTTCCTACTGATTAACACTTTCCAACACGACCAGGCACTCCACTTCCAACTTTTCCCGTTTTAAAACAGAAGCAGCAAGCACCGCTTGCTTCCGCGGGTTATAAACGCCGTCTGGGGCGTGGGGGACACCATAATTAATAGCAGGTTAGTAAAATCAGTGTTGCCACTCCAATTGTTGTCCTTGTTGCCAACAATAATTGCATTGATTCTGGAAGGACACGAATGTCCTCCATTTAACCTAATGATCTGCGGGTTGCACAGCGCTGTAAGGCAGCCGTAGCGTTGATTAACTGCGCGCACCTCCAAACTATCATTTATCTCTGCGAGTCACGACTGAAAGGCGCTAAACTTACAGGCAACTCTCCCTGCCTCTCTCGCCGTCTTTGTTTCCCTCCCGTTTGAGGAGGCGGGCTGGGACGCCAGCGCTAGCCCTACGCGCAGGGGACGGGCACCTGTACCTGTCCACCCATCGGCCTTAGCTCTATTCATAGCCCTGGGGCAGCGCGGCGGAGCCGGGCGCCGCGGACCTACGGGGGCTGCGGGGGCCAGCGCCCCCCGGCCGCGGGGAGGGGGCGGAGGGGGGGGGGCGCGGCGGCGCCCGGCGCCGGGGACCCGCTCCCGGCAGCGCCCCCGGGCCGGCCCCTCCGTCGCCGCCCGCGCTGGGCGCTGCGCCGGGGGCTTCCTCCTGGGCGGGGGCGGCGGAGCGGGGGTCAGGCGCTGGCGGCAGCCGCAGGCAGGTCGGGGCAGGAGCGCTTGCTCCCGCTTGTCCCCCGCGTCCTCCTGCGCCCGCCCTGTCTCAGCCTCAGGCGGCTGCCGCCGCTGCTGGCTCCCGCGGAGAAGTTACTCGGGCCCGGGGCTGGGCGAGCTGGCAGCGAGCCCTCGGTCTTAAATGCCTTTCGTGGTGCGCAGCCCCCCTGCACCCTCCCTCAGCCCCGGGCGCCGGGACCCGCTCCAGGCTCCCGCCCGCAGCCCGGGGCCGCGCAGCGCCCAGGCAGCCCCGCGGGGCCCTGCCCTGCGCCAAGTTTTACGGCACGGCCGGCACTTTCTTTCCTTAATTGTTTGTTCAGCAGGAAAAGGGACAAATCGGGATTGACAGAAGGGGGAGGAGGGATCAATATCATTCCTGTTTAAAGGCGTAAGCTTGGGCAGACGTCTCTATAAGAGAGAGGAGGAGAAAAAGAGAATATTATATCCTCCCTAATTAAGCGAAGACAAAGAGGTGTGGGTAGAAAGGTTCGGGAGAGGTGGGGTGGCAATGGGAATTTTTAATCCGGTGTCTTCCCCCCGTGACCACCAAGGCTGAACAGTAACGTTAATAGGGAACATCTGTACATCGACAGATTTATTCTTGCCAGGGCTCTTTCATGCCTGTGTCATTTGCATGGACCCGTGCTCGTAATGTTCGACACACGCTGCACCTTGTAGTGCAATGACAGGGTAAATCTGATGAATGTTGAAACCGGGAAATCCTTTTCTCTTTCCCCTTTCTCCCTCCTCGAATTGTCCTTGCAGCTCCCAAGGCGGGGAAACCACACGGAGAAAGAAAACATGAGCCTTCTCCCCATCTGCACTTGTAAACAGAAAGCCAATCATGCAGCGAGCCTTTGCATTTTAAAGCAGAGTAACAAACCCAGGCGACGTGGATGCCTGGGTTGGCCGCCCAGGGCTGGCCTGCTTGCGGGAAGACCAGGGATCTGTGGCTCGGGACGGGGCATCGCTGCGCTTCGCAGCCACCCCGCCGGGCAGCTAACGCCGCCGCCGCGTCACCCGGGAGTGCAGGAGGCGTGTGCGCTGCCCCCGACCCGGGCCCGCGGATCTGGGCTGGCCTTTCCTCCCCCCAGGGGAGGCCTGTCCCGCTGGCGCTGCCCCCGGCGTCTGCCCCGGGCTGCCTCCTAGCCCGGCTGCTCGGCTGCAGGCAGCCCCAGCGCCGACGGGGCTAGGGCCCCGGGGCCAGCGCCGTGCCTGCGGGGGGGACCCCTCTGCCCCTCTCCGCCCACACGGTCCAGCCGCCGGCCCGCCCGAGCCCGTGTTTTACAGGGTGGGGTGACACCAACCTACCCGCGGAGGTACATCTCCCCCTACGGCCCAAATATGCTTCGAAGGACCGGGACCCCGTAGCACACACCCCCCCATCCCCCCCCGGCCCAGAGCCGCCGCTGGTGGGAGCCGGGGGTGCCCCTCGGCCCGGAGCCCGGGGGGGATGCACAGGGGACAGGGGGACGACGACACACGAGGGACTGCTGTGGTGAAGTGCTGGGGGCTGCTGGATGCAGATGCCCCCCCTTTAAGTTTGCTGTGCTGTTCAAGGGCAGCAGACATGCTTCAAAGTACCATTTTTTGTATTAACAGCTACTGCCAGTAACAGTACATCAGTAGGTATCTTCTGTAATACAACCGCCCCAGTTCCATGAGATCAACATTTTT
The DNA here is from genome assembly GCF_017639655.2 of Falco naumanni. NCBI lineage: Eukaryota > Metazoa > Chordata > Aves > Falconiformes > Falconidae > Falco > Falco naumanni. Next base: position 47,171,606 of record NC_054056.1, read on the forward strand.
TATGATTTCAGTGACGGTTAAAGGAAGCGAGCAGGGTCTTGAGCCTGTCTTTTCCAATTTGTTCATGTCAACCTGCACACCTTGGAAATTGCCACCCATTGCCACTTTGACCTATGCACCAGAGAGCGCGGCAGCTTTCTGACGAAGACCAGCCTGGCCAGGCAAAAGGGTGGTCAAACCGAGTGGAGCTGAAATCCCAGTAGGCTGGCATGCAGGTCAGCCATAGTGATATGACGGACACAACCACTGAGGGAACACTGGTCGGCAATGAATCTGGGAAGGTGCTTGCAACCAGAGCAATAGCTTTTGGGCAGCACTCCCAAAAAATGATGGGCCAGAGCCCATGGCTGGAAGGGCCTTTGTAGATTTTGCTTGATGTTGTTCACGATGTTAAAGATTGTCTTTCTCCCTCTCTTTTTAAAAATGACCAATAATGAATGCTAAGGTTTCAACTGCTTTTAAACTATTAAAAGGTGCTCTTTTCACTGTAGAAATGTTGTTGGTCCTGTCTGTCCTGGCATTCTTTGGCATTCTTTCCCCTTTCTGTAGCTAGATCAATGCCCTCTCTGCTGTGAAAAGGCCATCATTAAATGATACCAAGTGGTTAAAAACCTTAATTTTCCATGTCATTAGACAAACAGCACTGGTGATAGCACCACATATTTCCATTCAGAAGGGAAATACCATTTAACTGCCAGCGTCAATTCTTGTAGCACCACAGCTATTCTTTGAAGACCTACTTTCCAAGAGGTCAGATGGGAGAAAACACTAGCTTGATCTCTTACTTTTTTGGCCTTTATTTTCCTGGAGAGGTTAATAAATCACATCTAGTCAAGGAATAATATACTAATGCTTGTCTCATAACTCACGCACACTATGAAGGTCCTAGAAACGCATTAACTTAATCATGAAATCTCTCAGATAATTTACGTAACTGGAGTAGTTTCACAGGAAAGCAAATGCAATTCAGAATGTAGTAAATACATGGCTAGGAATCAGATTTTCACTAAAACTATTTTCGTCCTCATCTGGTTTGTTTTATGCTAGCCTCAGAGCAGCAAGGTTTATCTTAATGTGCAGGGATCCATACAGGTACATTTCTTTCCTTTTTCTCACATTAAATTCATTACGGGATGTTCAAAAGACTGATACACATTAGAAAACCTTTAGGCATTTCAGTGTAAAAGGGATGGTTTATTAAAAGGATAGGTTATTACTCTGAGCAATGACTTCAGTGTGTACAATTAAATGTGAAATGTTTATCTGGTGCTGACCTGCATTGGTCAGAATCTGTACAACTATACTTTTATTCATAAATGTGCACCTAAGTGAACAAAACATGTTTATTTTCAGATTCTTTGTGGTCATTTGTGGGTCCTTTGTAGTCCACAAAGGTATAGGCTCATAATGATTTTTAAAATAATTTTCTAAGCAAGCGTTACCATAATTCCATTTGTGAGCCCATGATTTTGAGAAGGTATTTGTTCTGTGGTAGGGAAAAATGGTAATACAGTTAGAGAAATAGCTAAGGCTGTCTTAGTGTAATCAATACGTGGATGGGTGGAGATAATTTTTATTTTAGGATGACAACAGCACCATTTTAAAGGCTTAAAAGCTTAGCCATTTCAACCCCCCTTGAAGACCCTGAAAAGGCAGAAGATACCGAGTGAGTCAGCACCAAGTCCTCCCTCCTCCACTGCAGCTTTGCCTGTACAGGGAGGGTAGCCTGAGCCTGCAGACCTTGCCCAGGTGAGCAACGCTACTGAGGTGGAGCTCCAGGGAAGCAGTGCAAGAATGAGCTCCTTCCTCCATGTTATACAACTGACGAGAAGTGGACCATGGGTCTAATCCCACCGATCTTCCAGTCAGTGAGCAGTTCCATAAAATGCTCCTCATGAGCAATCACTTCTTACACAAAAGGGATTATAGAAGAGAACTGACCGTGCCTCAGAAAACAAAGATGCAATTAAAGCTGTGTTTGTAGTTTTCAGTTAGGGTTATCTTTCAATGCAGGATGAACCATCATTTTTTTCCTGCTAATTATTTTCATTAGCTGTTTTAACTCTTCCTGAGAGCTCTTAATAATTGCTTCAGAGCAGAATGTGTAAAACTGAAAATTATTTATGGCACTGATTAGAACTACAGACTACTAATATGGGTAGTCAGGAATAATTCACCATAGCAGGAAAAGCATTATTTAATTGTTTAATATAGAAGTTTAATTGTGCTTGCATATAATTATCATGTAAATATCACTGTGATCACTTTAAGACGTTATTTCTAAGTGTGCCAAAATTCTGAAGCAATCTGAAAAGAATTAATTTTTTTCTTGCCTCCCTTCACAAGTCTCTCAAGTGCACTATATGTTTTAACTTAAACCAAAATATAGCCAAAGGCAGACAGGAGTTCCAACAGTGACCAGTGTAATACTCACTGCTTTTAATTACTGTAACAATAAATCACACAGGAATGTCCTCCAGGAACTAAATGATTTTCTAAAAACATTTGAGAATATTTTTGAAATTCAATTAATTGAAGGCACCAGATAAAAGGTACACATTCTTAATGGCTATAAAATAACCCTAAGGGATGTAACTGAGCTCCAAGCTTAACTTCAAAGTGTGACAGAAATACTTACTGTATTACTTTAAAAGTATTCAGATCAATGAATCAGTTAAAATTACTTATACATTTACCAACCTTTTCATTTTCTTTCTGAATATGATAGAAAGAATTGCTCTCATTTCCCAGGATACAAAAAGCAGTTGAGACCTGTAAAAGAAATTGTAATTAAAGCCAGCCTTCAGTCAAAATTGGAATTAGGAATTTTTGGTTGACACAAGATAAAGGGGCCAGTGAAACATAAAAGTGGCTTGATAAAACATACGTTTAGACATTTTATACTGAAATTTAACTGGTTTGTGGAGATATTTCAGGTTCTGGGATTAAAACTATCCTTAAAGCCAGTAAGCATTTTTCTGTTGAGTTCAGTAGAACCAGGATGTCACCCTGCAATCTGTATTGTGTGCAGATGTGTACCTGACAGGCTATCTGATTATGGGCCAAATCGGTTGTGTCCTTTTTTTTTTTTTTTTTCTTTTTGGACTAATCATGCTAACTTGAACATCCACATGGCTTTACAAGGTGCTGAACATCTCAAACAGGCATAGCATGCCTTCAGCTTTTGCGGGTAGTAGTCTGCGGCAGTATGCCAGCTAATGCTCAGTAGGATTTGACTCTATGAATAAATACCTTGGCATTTGGCCTGTAGTTTATGAGCAACAGAGGTTGTTTTAAAATAGAAGTGTTTAAATCGTCACAATTTTCTGATTTGCAAGGTGATTTTATAACATGGGAAAGTGTTAAGAATATGTAGAAGCTGAACTGTTGCTACTAGTTAATTTGCTTTAGCAGAGGTGCTCCATTCAGAGCAGCTCTTCCTTCCCCTCTGTAATCTCAGTCTATAGCTATGCTCCTGATTGTACCCAGGTCATGAAAGCAGATCATGGACACACAGTCATCATACCATAGAGATAAGGGTTAATTTCCAACCTTTGAAAAATGGCTGCTTATTATAAATATTCACTGATGAGAGATAATTAAACTGCACGTATATTATTCCTTAGCACAGAAAGTTTAGATATAGTGGAACCAGAATTATGTGTGCACGTACATTCATGCACATCTGTGTCTGTGCATTTGCATTTGTATGTACACGTGCACACACAGAGGGAAAGGATGAAGAGAAGGGACTATATTCCAAGAGAAGAATGAAAATACTCTGTTAAAGACTAATTACAGTATTTTCCAATTTTCAGTACTCACTCATAATTTTCTTAGTAGCATGTTAACGTTTTCTCTATGTTTAAAATGTTTAAACTGAGACAGTAAAAAAATGACAGTAATGCTGCAGAGATAAATGCATCTTTATCCCTTCTGTTTCTTTTCCTTGGTTGTTCAAAATCATAAACATCATAAGAATCTTGAGCATTTAATATTGATGTTATGTCATGGAAATGTAACAATTTTATGTAGCTCCACGCAGTAATTCTGCACCCCACAGGTGTGACGTGGGTGGGAGAGTCACTGAGCAATGGAAACATCCACAGCAGATTGCTATTGCAGAAATACAGTTGCTGACAATACATGTGTTGTTATATAAAAGTTATTTTCAGATTGAATGTAATAATACAAGACTAAAACCACCATTAAGACTCAGGTTTCATCAAAGAACTCTGTTTAATAAGGGTAACAGCCTAACCATGACACTCTTTTAATCAGGGTCTGTGGAATGTAGAAGACAGTTTGATATTTTTATTTTGATGGGCAAATACCCATAATATTCACAACAGACTTACTGCTACCAAATTAGCACCTGCGACCTGCAGCCAGGTCCAAATCAATTCTGCATAAAAAAGCCTGAACTTTGTATTAAATGTTTATTCCACCAATTACTCCAATTCACTGCTCACAAGCATTTAATGGCTTTTCTTTTCTGAAGACTATGCAGTACAAAGATCTTTTTCCAGAATAGTTAGGTTGTTTATCTCAGAAGGGCTGTTTGTCTGATAAAAGAACACATGGAATCACGAGTATATGATCTCCATAGATTCTGAGAAACTCTAGGACATTCCTACATTTCCCTCTTTTCTCTCTCCTGCTTTGAAAATCAATAAATATTAGAACTTTTTTTTTTTTTTTTTTTTTAAACCTGTGGTGAAATGGTTGAACTGCAGTAATGTAGAAGAGCTAAGTAAAAAACCAAGGCAGAATAGTGGCTTCAGATTAAAGCTGGGTAAACCTGGGGTAACTTGTCTAGAAAGTACAATAATTTCATTGAAAATACATGTCAGGCAAGGTTAAATATGATTAATAAAGGCAAAGGTATGCTGATACCTCTAATTTTTAGGTTTGCAAAAAGTCAATGCAGTCAAGATATGAAATGTAGTCATGTTTGTCTTAAGGTGCTATGTTTTATCTGGACTGTATTTTCCAGTTAATACTACTCCTCCTCCTCCTCGCCCAAGCATCTGATTTCATAGCAGATAGAGCTATCAGTCCTAAGGACGCAGACAGTGGCAGCTGAGGGATTTCTGCAAAGTCCTCAGTAATGTAAAAGGAAGAACCTTCCCTGGGATGACTCCATTTCTTGTCTTTGCCCATATCCAGAGACAACTGTGGGAGGTAAAAGATGAAGAGACATCTGCAGCTGCACGTGTCCACAGACAGCGTGTTGTTTGACATTTCAAACCTCACACAAGGCTCCCAGCCGTGCTCCATTCCCATGCCAGCCTACTTTCCATGTGGAAGCAGAGCAGAGTAGGAAAAGAGCTGCTTATCCAGCAACCAAGCAAATGTCAATACCACGCTCAAACCCAGCGTGGTCGGGGATGCAGCAGAGCCAGCACTGATGTTGGTGAAGCTGGTTACTGTGGCTGCCCATGCATCACCTGGAAGAAATTTCAGCTGAGGCAACACGATGGAGCCAAAGGTCAATGACAGCCCATAGCACCACAGCCACTTCCAGGTTCTCCAGCTCTCACCCAGGCTGTAAAAGCACACCTATTGCAAGTTTGGCCAGGTGGTCATGTGAGCTGCCAGCTGCCTGTAGTCAGCCAAGTTAAGAGGTTTGAGTGAGATGAGTGTGGGATCTGTTCTTTTCCAGTATTACCTAAATGCAGAAAATGCAGGCAACCCCTGGGCTTGCCCAGACACAGTAGCAGGAGCTCAGCTGGACCCTTGATTTTTTGTACGTTGTCACTTTCAGCTTTAACCAATAATTGTAACCTTGAGCTGCCAAATCTGTTTTGTGGTTCCCTGTGGGACTGTTGTTGGCTTGCAGTTTTGCATCGGGTTTTCTTACCAAAAGGTGGTTAGCCACTTTACGCTACCATGTAAAGAAATACCTTCTATCTCTATCAGGTCCTGGGCCTCAGACAGTGCTTTCTAGTCTTGCTGAGCATTTGGGAGGAGGACTTTCTGGAAGCAGCAGTCCCAGCTGACTACTCTTTCATGAAACTTACAGACTTGAAACAGAAAGAATGGTGGAATAAACCCCAAGATGATCTGAAAAAGAAAAAGCTATAGATAGATGTAGAGGACTCCATTAGATGTAAGTAAGACTTACAAATCTGAATTTTTCCTATTTAAGATATGTTACGTGAATTACACCACTGGGAAAAAGCAGATGGGTATATGACAGTCACTCCTGAAAACAGAGTGGGTTGCAGGAGGACTGGGAGGGCAGCTTGTTCCTCTGGCCCATGTTATGTTGGCCCTTGAGTTATGTGATCCTAAATTGCTTTTTTTGAGCAAATTGTGAGTCATATGACTGTAATGGTTGACCTTTGTGTGAGAGAAGAAGCAAAGCCAAAGGTAATTTTTTTTCCCTACTTAATGCAATATATTTACTTTCAAGAAACCTAGTTTAATCTGTGTTTCAGTAATCACCAATAAATTCATTAGGGTTTCTAACCTCTCTTTCTTTTTCCTGGAGTTACAAAGCACTGTGGCTTGCTAGCTAAGCAATCCCCAGCATTGCTCATCTGCAGTTTAGAGAACTTAAAATTATTTAGACCAGCTTTGCAAAGGCACTTCAGAATTACTAAGAGACAGGCAGGGGGGAAATTTATGAATTTATAAAAATACAGTCATTAAAGCTGCAGTTCAGGAACCCAGTCCCAATTCCCTCTTCATTTTATTTCTTTCTTTCACTGAACCGCATGAGTTTACTCTTGTCTTGCTTTGATTGCATTAAAAAGGCACACGAAACACTGAGAAAAAAGATGATGACTAAAAACTTTATCTGTTTTGAATGCCACTTTTCCTTTTTGTACTTGTGTTATTCACATGGAAGTGCATGTGCCAAGATAAATTTGTTCAATATTACAATTTATAAAATTTTATATAGAACTAGGAAAAACAGTCAGTTGTAACAATACAAATAAAGAATGAATCTTGTGTTACAGATGAATCATGTAATTAGTGAATTCTGCTAAGGATAGTAGTCATTCGTTACCTCAGATCTGGAAGCTATTTTGAAATGCTCTGAAAAGCTGAACGAGAAGAATACTGTTTATCTTCAAAATCAAGTTCAGAGAACTTACCTTCAAGCAAATGATGGCATTTGCAAGTAGCAATCACACTACAGAGTAAATGCTAAGGGGAATTGAACTTAAAGCAGTCTAATATAGAAGCTTGACTGAAATAAAACTTAGAAGGAGTTTTCCAGACAATTATTAAAAAAGATAAAAAGGTTATAGTGAAAAACAGCAAGACAGATGAAGGCCTAGGACATTCACACCAGACACTTCTCTCTGCCACTTTTACATGGGCATTGCAGAACCATGTTCTAGCACAACTGAATCCCATCAAAACTCCTGTGTAAGCCCAGTATTTTTCTTTTCTCTGGAAGGAAAGGTTTGTGCTAGTACAATATAGATCTATGTAAGTGGTACAGGTTCTGTGTTTGCAACCAATTTGATTTTGTTTCCTCTGCTGGATTTAACTTCTTAAATAGTGTTTGCAACGGATCAAATAAGCAAAATGATGTGGTAAAATTGCCTGTTCCAAAACACTTTTAACACATAAACAGCAGTCTAGCTTTTATCCCTAAGTCGTTAGAAGCTTAATTTAGCAGGATTCTGGAAAAGAACGGTAATTCTGTAGGTAAATAAAATGCCCAGAATCTTTCCTCTCACTTCATCTGTCGCTAAGATTTGCAAAGACATAAATGATCATGTCTCAGGGCATAAGCCAACTGCTGAACTTGAGCTGCTTTAAGAGCTGCTTTTTAGTCTTTCTCTGTAGCAGATGGTAGTGGTCAGTATCAGAAGTGGGATACTTGATGGATAGACTGTAGTTCTGTTTCAGAATAGCCATTTCCATATTTCTTCCAGATTCAGTTTTTCTTTCTCCTTTCTTGACTGCCAAGATTATCGAGCATATTTACCCCAACACACTGCTCATGGTCTTGTTTTTAAAACTTTCATTGAAGACAGATTTATGTGGACTTCTGTTAACCAGTTTAGAGGAAATTGTCCTTCTGGCAGCAATATATTCTTGGGAATCTGTCAATGTTAATTCTTTCTTTAGCTGTTGAACCAAACCAGGAGTCAAAATACATATTTAGGAACCTAAATAAGTTTTTCAGTTTCTGAGCATCAGCAGTTTCCACTCTGGTTAGTAACAGCTGATGCTCAGCGTCTCTTTGACTAGGTCTCTCTTTGGAGAAAGCTCTTAACTCTTTTATGTATCAAGGGATGGAACTCATTTCCTCATGCCAACGTTTGCAGAAAGGGATGCATAAAGTCACATTTAGGAAGGAAATTTCATTTAGAGATTTAACAGTTACAAAAGCAAAGTAAGAATTGGTCTTATCTTGTGACTAAGACAGTACATTTAGAAGTAAAAAACCCTTGCAGTGTGTTCCCTGATGCATTTAAGGCAATTGTGATGAAAGATTCAGGTCTAAAGGAGCAGGACAGGAACCTGAACTCAAGTGTTCTGTAAGTCAGATTGAACATGTGTCAATGGTTTCCCACGGTCAAAACATTCAGATTTTAATTCTGAAGTGGAAATTCTGACAGTGTTTCCTTTTTTTTTTTTTTAAACATATTGGAAACCTTGAGAGTAGAGGTAGAACAGAACTGGTCCCTTCAGGGATCTTTTCACTTAAATCCACATATACGCAGCCTGCTTTCAACAGTTATAGTGAGTACACAAGCACTCTCTAGACATCCACAGGGCCTGAACAATGACAGAAGAATGGTGGAGTGGGAAGGTATGTGGCAGAAAGATTCTCTTTTCTGAAATCCAGGCATAATTGAGTGATTTCAAACAAATGTATCTACATATGCATATACACATACATAGATAGAGATAGATATTAATGGGAAGGACTATTTTTCATCCCTGTCTTTGAAAATACTGCTCTAAAAGTTTTATAATGTAACTGAATCAAAAGCAATTTAAATTAATTAACTTGTTAGGGAAATTCTCAGAAAATGTTAATCTTTCCTTGAAAATACAGTCTGCCCTAAGCTGGAAAAAGCAAGCAAACCTGGTTGCAGTTAATAAAACCTGCATTGTTTAGTTGAAAATGCTTCAAAAGGCAGAAATATCTGGTAAGTAGCCAGAAGGGGAAAAAAACGATAAAAACTTATTTTGCCCCTTTAAGTGCTTAATATCAACTTACTGGTAGCAACTGGGAATGGGAACAAATTACATTAGTTTAATGATATGCACCTAACTAGAAGACCAAAAAGTAGAAATTGGATTCTTGTCTCTTCTAACACTTGATGTCTCTGTGGTTAAATCCTTTAGATCTTTGTTGTTAATCTGAATCCAATACTTTAGACAAAGATCTGTTTTCCCACTTCAGAGATAATGGAGAACTCCTAGAAGGGAGGTTAAGAAAAACTCTGGAGTACTTACTGCAAATTAGGATTTTCTGGCTTTTTTTTTTTTTTTTTTAATAAGTGATAGTAGCATGGAATATATTGTGGCAAATAGACCAGGTAAAGGACACTTCTGACTAATTTCACTTGCACTCATATTCTTCAACACAGGATTTGTATAAATAGCGTAAAGGCTTACTCTCAGCCACTGACCCAGGCATTGTTATGAATCATTTGGTCGTGTATTCTGTGACTATTAGACCTTAATTTCCCTAAATACGCATATATTATTCTATAGATTCCAGTTTCTTCAGATAGAGAAATTCTTATTTCCAGGGCTATCTGTTTCTTTAATTTCCTTCTTGTATACTCTGATATGTTCCAAGTTTAGGTATTTAAAGTGTATGTAATTTTCACAATACAGTTTTATCTTTTGCAAGTTTATTAAGCATTAAACTGCTTTTGAAAAAAGTAAGATTGTACTTAAAAATTGCAAGATAAAAGAAAAGCCTTTGAGTAGCTTTACATTATTTTAAATGTGAATAATTGCTCTTTGGAAATTCTCACTAACATTACCTAATATCAGATGGCATCTGTATTTACAGCATTTCAACACCAAGAGTATTTGACTCCTAAGAATCTAGCTGAGGACTGGCCACATACATGGTCCTTTCTGGGCAAAAGCACATTCAGTTCTACCACTGCAATATGGCTTGCTATCTTGCCCAGAGTTGTTACCACTGAAAGCAGAAAGCTGTTCAATAAGACTTTGATAAGCTGTCCACAGAATTTTTGACACTGATTCTCTGTTTGTTGTGTGACAAAAAGTTTCCAACCTGCCCTTTCTATTGTGATAGGAAAAATACGTTCCACCTCATGCAGTTAAGGAGTATTTTGTCAGTGTAGATTGCCTCCTCTGACAATCAGACCAGACTCTGAAATCAAGAATTCCTTTTCATCAGGGTCTGTAGATTCCTTATAATCCTGAAGAACCATTGAACTACTGTTCTCTCGTTTACACCCCCTTCCTGGTCAGGCAGTACCTGTCCTTTCTTTGGAAGGCTCAGCCATAAATTCAAGGTTCTTACTGTTATTTAAAAAGACTACTCTAGAAGGTGTTTCTTAGCATCTGGGCCTCCTGGTTTACCATGTGTTATGGTCCCTTCTCATCTTTTGAGTATCAAGAAACAGATTTTGAGATACTGGCATTGTCAGACAAGTGAGACACTGTAATCATCAACTTGGAAGCACAGAGGTATGCCTGTGCCTTGGCTACTTTACTTTGCAGCAGAATGTACAAAAGTTTTGATGCCCTGTAGACCAACAATCTCTCAATAACAAAGGATGAGGTTACCCTTCCATGTGGAAGTTCCAATACTTGCTCAAATGATATGCATTTGCTTAGCCTGAAGATGTCAGGATTAGGCTGGATTCAGAGTGCACCCTTCATTTCCAGGAAGGATCCTTCCTCTTAGATTATGAAAGAGCTAGGAGAAATACATTTCGAAATTGCCCTTGATTCACTTTCTCTGGGAACAGTTCTGGAGCACAAGATTTATTTCTTCGTGATTACTTCTGAATGTTTTGGGTATATTTATTTTCTCTTCCAAGGAGATTTTCTGTGAAGCCTTTTTGGAGATGGCTGCTAGAATATGTATAAATGTCCACATTCTATTTGAAGAATATGACTTTATACTCAACCAAATGTTTGGAACCCTACATACAATTAATTTTCTAATTACATAATGGGGATATTGGCTTTCTATATGGCTGCCCTGCTGCTTACTGCTATACTAGCTTAATGTGAAGGATTTTTAATATTATTATCCTTTATTTTCATGTCTGTTTTAAGCTACAGGAAAGACATGGCTTGTATTTTTGTCAGATAAGAATGGTAAGAGAAATTTTTGAAAAAGGAGGTGCTTGCTAATCATTTTGTTGTCATTACCTCCTGTTTCCTACTCTACACTCTTTCCTACCTACTTTCCTTCCTCGAACCAGCTAGCTGGATTTGGACATTCTGGTTTGAAGAAGGTGGTTGTAAACTTGTTCTGGATAAATCTGGGTACCTCAGAGTCATTTGTACTCCCTGTCTCCAGACCATGGAACTGTTATTTAACTAAAGTGAGCAATAAGCAGTGTTTGTTTACAGATGGACTTTGGAAAGGAGGAGGAGGAGATTATGGTAGACTGAATTAATAGTAAGTAATTCTTTCCATAGAAAAATGGTCTGTGTGTGATTCTGTGAAAAAGGACTCACAGTCATTTCAGTGAGTTACTAATTTGTTTACCTTGAAGTAAAATCATACCTCTAGAGCCAGCCAGTTTTTATACTGAGGTGCAGAAGAGCTGTCCCGTGTGGCAACGTGATGGATAACTTCATTATACAACTTAAGAAGCTCTTCTTGCCTTTCTTGTACCTTTTCACACTCTAGTTAATCACCTCACCCTGGTTAAACTAACTGACTACTTCAGCATTAAAAGTATGCAAAATTAACATCTTACTGCACCAGTGCCAGATAAAGGCAGTCTTTTCCACCTGGAAAATAGCCAGCCCTGTTTAAATGATTCTGGATTCTCCACCTAATGTGTAGCCCAGCTGATGCCATTCCCAATAAGTGGTTGAGTCATGCTTTCCACTTCCATCCCTTCTCCATCTTTTTTCATGATTAAAATATAATGTGAGGATAGCTGTCCTGGGCCATCCCTGTCTTAGATAGTGGCAGATATTGACTACTGAGTGTATATGAAGAGGAGGAGGTGTCCTGGTTTCAGCTGATATGGAGTTAATTATTTACTTAGGAGCTAGTGTGGTGCTGTGTTTTGGCTTTGATGTGAGAGTTTTCAGTTCCTCAGGCCTTGCTAGCAAGAAGGCTGGAGAGGCACAAGGGACTGAGAAGGGACACAGCCAGGTCAGCTGATCTGAACTAGCCAAAGAGGTATTCCATACCATGGGATGTCATGCCTGGTATGTAAACCTGGGGGGCTGGCCAGGGCGGGCAGGTCATGGCACAGGGACTGGCTGGGCATCGGTCAGCAGGTAGTGAGCAGTTGCATTGTGTACCACATGTTCCTTTCTTCCTTTGCCTCTGTATTTTATTCTTTCCCTCCCTCTTTTCGTTACAACTGTTGTTGTCATCATTGTTATTATTGTTCTTTCATTTTTATTCTATTTCAATTATTAAATTGATCTTATCTCAACTCTTGAGTTTTACATTCCTTTCAAACTCTCCTCCCCATCTGGAGATGGTGGTGCTGTGTGGTGCTTTATTACCAACTGGGGTTAAACCACAACAGGAGGCGACAGAGATTTTTCTCCAGAATAATCTGTCAACCTCCAGCAATCTGTGGTTCAAGGATTTCCTGCATCCAATATGATGAAGTCCTGGTTACCATTACTAGGTCTGATCCTGATCCTTACCTGTGTGGCTGACATCCTGCTCAGCCTTGGCCTGTCCTAGGGACGTGCCCTGGAGGTTTCTGCTTCTCCATTGTATCTAATGTGAAATGACTTTTTTCCCCTTGCTGTGAAAATATGGTTTCTTTCACCTTGCTATGAAAATATGTTTTCTTTTACCTTGCTATGTACATTTTCCATCTTTTTGGGATGGAGGACAGAATCAGACCTGTGCACAGTGTTCAGCATATTGGTTCTCTTTAGATTTATACAGTGACATAAGATTTTTTTGTTTGTTTTTATTTTTTTATTTCTTGAAACACTTTAATGATCAAGATTTTCAGTTTGTAGTCTCATAAAACTGGGTGAAAATTGTTTTTATCCCTGGGGCCTAAATCATGTACAACCCTTTTACAGAAATTGCTGCAATTTTTAATAAGGAATGTATCTATTTGAGAGGCTGTTCCCAACCACATCAGGCTTGCAGTTTTTTGGAGTCTTCATTAGTGTAAGGATTTGTATCTGCCAGACCTTATCTGCCCTTCTGATAGATATTGAGATGGATTCTCCTGTTACAAGTCTTTACAGGGTAAAATTCACTGCACTTTCTTTTTGTAAGCAATGCTTATAATCTCTCCGTAAATTCTGGGATTCTGTTATCAAACAATAAGAACAGTGCTGAAGCACTATTTTGAGATAGTTATTAAAAGACTCTTTTTCTTGTTTCTTTTCAATTGAAACATTTTTCCTGAAAACTCTTGCATGAACACAGTTTGAAAAAGAAAACCAGTATGACATCACATTTTGTCACCATCAATCATTTGCTATGCAAATTGAGAAGCCTACAGGACTTCAGAGTTCAAGGCCTGCCTGCACACGGGGCTTGTACAAACAATGAAAGATTTACAATGTGAGTAATAAGTACTTTCAGGAAAAGACCGATTACAAATCAAAGTATAAAAGGATATGGATAGGGAAAGAAAAAAGAGCAAATGCTGATCACAAAAGGGAAACAAAGGGAATAGTGAATACAGCTGGTAAAACAGTTTTATGAAACACTTTTATTTGAAAAATATACGTTAAATACTTTTGCCTGAAATTTGTACTTATTTTTCAAATTCTGAGCAGCTTTGAAAATGAAATGTTTTAGAAATAAATTTAAAAGCCCTGAAAGAGATCAAAGGTCCATCCACACCTTGTTTCTGAGAGGTTTACAGAGGATGCCTATGCTAACACAGCACCAGGGCAAGAATATAGTGATGTTCTCCCAGGCTCCAACTATTCTCAGACCAGGATCTGTGATAAAGGTAATACCTCTGTGTTTAGTGGGTCCTGATTTTTTTTTCCTTGCATTAGTTTTCTGATTCCTTGTTTACTTGCTCTGCATTTCAGCATTTGCAACTTCCTGTGGCAAGGAGTTCCAACACTTGTGTGCTTATTGTATGAAGTATTATCTTTTGCTCATTTTGAACTTGCCACATGCTGATTTCATGCTGCAATTCTTTGCCTGCTGGCATTCACTGGAAAAGTACATTCAGTATCTAATAACAAAAGAATGGAAGATACTGTACTGGGACAAATCAGGATGGCAACATATTTCCCATCAAGACAAGATAGGCCAGACTGTTGTCATGTTAAATGAAAGTCCCAAAGCTGCCGAACTTCCCAAAAGGCAGAAAACATCATTCCTCTTTCTGGTGCAGTACTCCCCAGCAGCCTCCCCCAGATCTGTTTCTGAAAGGATTTTCCAACTCCTTTGAAGCTACTGGCAAAGGTGCGTTAAAGTAGACCTCAGGTGTAACAATAAAACAGCTTTAAGTGCAAGTATAGATTGGATTGAATATAGAAGATAGTGCCTGTTACAATATTAGTGAATGGCAAACTGAGAGGAAAAATCCTCAGGCATAAAACTGCCTCCTATTTTGCTGGCTGCTTATGCAACCAGAGAAGAAGCTGTATTTGCAGGCATGTTCCTCTGCTCTTTCTGGTTGTTATGAATGACTTGATAATCATGATAAATTCTGACCAGGCTTCTGACCATGTAGAGTCTCTAGGGAAAAAACCTTACTTTTGATATTCAACTCACCAGAGGACTGTGGACTAGGAATCTGAGATGCTTTCCAGGAAACAGGTGTCTCTATGTGCAATGAATGACACCAAACCATATCCATAATTCTATATGAACAATAATAACAAAAAAAGACCACGAGACGTGCTTTGTTTTCTAGTACTGAAATACCTCACTCAATTTTTAATCCTCTGCTCTAGTAGGAACCTAAAGAGAATTTCCTGGCAGTGACATAGGTTAATCAGTTTTACTCTACCCAGTAGGATTTGAAAAAGAGATTTGCATCCAGATCCTTGCTGGCAACATTAAGTTAACACCCCTTTTCGATAAATAACTGTCCAATTTTCTGTCATCAAACTGGGCACAATCATATGATGAGGTATGATAAGCAGTAAAAGCCAGATCAATTTTGAGCAACCTATACAGAGGTCTCAGATAAAAACCAAGAAATCAAATGCAAGATTACTGTCCTAGTGCAGGAGGAACCTGTTCATGGCACTGGCCATTATCTATCAATAAAGTGTAAGCTGTAAGAATAACCTTCTTTGAAGGTAATTGTCTATTCTAATTTTAGTCTGACACTTGTTGATTTATACATCGAAGAATTAAGTTTTCTGTCCTTAAGGAATTTTATTCTATGGGGATGTCCTGAATGTCCCCACTGGTCTCCACATGCTTTCAGAACAGGGCAAGTCTCCTGTAGGTTTTCCATCATATTTGCCACACAAAGCTCTTAGGATACTTTAGGTCATGTTAAATGTCTCTATGTGCCATGTTCAGGCAACGGAATGCCCCCCTTCCATCCTGTTCATTTTTGAGCTGTTGGGCTCAATTGTATGCTATCACAGTGAGTTCTTCTGCTTCCCTTCGCATGAGAAAAGGATGAAATTCCTTTTCTAGGTCATTAATATTCCTTTAATTTTATTGGTTGTTTCCTTGGCTTTTTGCAATGAGATGGATAAGAGTTCACCATTTGCTCTTGCCTTTGCATGCATTACCTGCCTTACATGTTTCCTCTCCAAAGGAAAGAATCCTGATCCCTAAAAGCTTTCATTTCATGAAAATCTGGTATTATATTTGCATTTATGTTCTTTGAACACCTTCCATTTGCACTCTATTATTTATTTTAAATGAGGTGACTAGATTTAAGCACAACATTCAAAATGAAGGTATACGACTGGTCTCTAGTAGCATGTGTTAATTTGTAGCGTGTTGGTGTCCACAAGCCTCCAGACTGCGTAAGGTTCCTTTGGGCTGCATACTGTGCAAACATGGAGCTCTTGCCTGGAAGATCTTCCAATCAAATTTTAAAACAGATGTTAAAAAGGTGAATAAATTATAGAAATGAGAAAGGAGTAGTGTGCAAGGGAATAAAATGGTTTATGAGTAGTTAGCACAAACCCAACTAATCTGATTGTTGACGGCATGATATCATTTTCAAGTATTATTTTAATCTAATTTTTATACATTTTCAAATTTAGTCCCCCAAATACACAAATAATTATGTTAATAGAGATGCCAACAATGATGCATTGTCTCCTGTTCCCAACTCCCAGATGAAATTCGTTCACTTAGGGCTTGTGAAGGTGTATTGTCAGCTCAGATCATATTGAATGTTTTACCTCCCAGTGTACATTAACATGCCTTTGTTAACATGGAGTTTTAACTGCAGTCAGGCTGTGCAGTTGTCTATCTTTTAAAGTGCCTCTGGAATGCCATGCAGTTCTTCGTGGTTTTCAGTAACCTAATTATTTTGACATTTGTGAATATGCCACCTTGGACTTCACCTTTCCCCAAATAATTAATAGACAAATTAATTAATCATTTCCCTGCATTTTTAAAAGAGTTCCAATATTATGTCTATTGTTTAAGTGAGGAACACAGTACAGGAATAATCACAAAGCCAAAGGAGTAGCCTGTTTCCTGGGCCATTACCTATAAAAATAACCATCAGCTGGTGGTTTTGAATTAGAAATCGTTGCTAAGCAAAGGCTGGAGGTAGCTCCTTACTCTAGTTCTGCCTTAAACAGAAGCAAGTCACAGTCTTTGGTTATTCTAAGCCAGCGGAGGATATTGACTCTAAAGTTGTCTTTGAAGAGAAAATGCTGATTTTACCTCTTGTGTTTGAAAAGAAAGATGTCCACAGGTTTCAAATGCAGGAATGTGTACTGGGAAAGCATACAGTGTCTTAGGTAGAAAATACTGATCAGTGCACAGCTGAAAAGTAGTGTCTTAATATTCACCTAGAAGTAGACCTTGCAACCCATTGGCAAAAGCAGGAAGAGCACTGAAAAATAAATCTGTGCATGAGTTTTTAGTCTGAGACTAAATTTAAAGATAAAGATGTGGCTTCATACAGATTTCATGGCAATATTCTGATCTAGAAATGCTGGTAAGTTACTGTGATCATCGTTTCAGAGGTAAGATGGTTATTTCTTAGCCAAATATAGCTAGAAAAAGGAGTCTGGTCACAGTAGCTTCTTTTACATAGTCAAGTAGCAGAGAATCTCTCTTTTTGAAGTAGCGGCCTTTTGATACAAAGGATGGTGCTGTAAATTACCTCATGGGACTGTTCATACTTATTGGAGTTTTCAGAATTGAAGCTTCTGAATTCCTACGGAAAGTAACAGAAATCAGGCAATTTTAAAAAATCCACTAAGTGTCTGTTTTCTTGGTCCTGTGTTGAGATACTGGTAGTGTCATATTAATTTCTGAACATTTGGGTTAATTTTCTAAATTATTTACAAGCTTTTAAAATTTTACCTTGGACGCTTTAGTAGACTGTGGGGCCACAACTGAATACAGTCTTTTTGCCATTTCAGATAATTTAAGTTTATGAGAGTAAACAAAACTGAGGGAAACTGGGAGAATGATCTCTGAATAGAATAAAGATTAATTAATGGATTTCCTGCAGAGAGCAGACACAAGTTACTTTTAAGGCAATCTATTCTTAGGGATGAAAATTACTTTCTTATAGACCCTACCAATTTGGAAATACAAAGATTCAGAGCACAGATGGTTGAAATAGTTGGCACATCAGTTACTATCAGCTTTTTGTCACTTCTAATTCCTGCATTTTGTTTTCTGCCCTGGAAGAGTTCCCAGGTACAAACAACACTTTACGCAGCTTTGTTGGTGGCAGCTGATATTGTTTCAGTTCTGAATTTCACATTACTAAAAAGACCCTGGGAGAAATTCAGAGAACAACAAAAATAATCCAGATCGAAACAATAGGAGACAAAATTGGTTTATAGAGACAGAGTATAAAAGTGAGGCAGGCATGCATGGCTTTGTCAAGAGGTAACTACGGAGGCAAGGTGGTAAAAAAGACAGAGCAGTATCCTAATAGTGTTTAATGGCTGGAGATTTTTCATATTCAGGAAATTCATATGTTTAAGAAGATGCAATTATGAGTAAAAAAAGAAAGTGAGAAAAAAATCAGGTATATGAAATATTGTAGCATCAAGACATTAGATTGCAAAATGGTTTAGTAATTAAACATTTAAGTTAGGAGAGTATTCCTGCTAAGGAAAGCTATGCGCTGGGTGAGACTGTGGGTGTGATTCAGCTTCCAAGCTCAGACAACTAACAGAAGTGTCTATTGATAGTGGGGATGTTCACATATGAGTGATTGTCTAAGTCCTCTCAGAGTCATCTGGGCTTTGGGACTTGTTCATTGGCCTGAATGTAGACACCCAGCATCATTTAAGTTGCCATGGGCATCACTTTTATCCAAAAGATCTGGCAGATCCAGCACAAGTTGTAGGGGATACCCATGCCCCACTGGAGCAGCAGTTGGTGGCCGGGCAGGTTTCAGTAGCAGGAACCTGCCTTGGGCTCCAGATGCTATTGGCCACGTTGGCAAAATCTCCTTCCACTTCAGAGTGAGCTGAGACCCCACTACCCTCAGCTTGTGTGCAGACACCTACTGTAAACATGTGAAGTGATGTTTCAGAGTCCAGAGCTGAATCCTGCCTTAGGTGTGTTTTTCATCTAATCTTTCTATGACAAGGTAATTTCTGCAGTTAAAGCATACAGTCATCTACCGATTATAAAGTAACCTCAGCTACAGAGGATCTGGAAATTAATTCTGATGTGTAATTAAATCATATGCTGTCTTTTCTTTTATAATGCTCTCAGAATAACATGATAAAATTCCATTTTTTAACTGAATGAAATTTTAACAGTTTTGAAAATTATTTGTATTTTTCCAACTGCTTTTGTGAAATCTTTTGGGATACTAAAAATCTAAGCAAAAATATTCCAAACTCTTTCCTATTACTATCTCTGTTTACGTTGGTAAAGTCACAAACTCCACGATTCTAAATAACTTAATTATTTAGCATTATCTGAATAATATGTAATAAAAAGAGACAAATCATCATGTTTTTTTCAGTAGCAAGTGCATCATACCTGAGTAAATGACCTGACTTTTCCATTAGAGATGACATGGCATGCTCAGAGTACTCACACTCAAAAGAAATGAAGATTTATTTTTAACAGTTTGATGAACATTTAAATACAAAAATGGTTCAGCAAATCTTTCTGATAGTTTTTTTCTCTTTTTGTATCTAGTTCACGTTATAAATAGCACACAATTTTGACTTTTAAAATATTCTGATATTTTAAGAATCAAAATATAAGTATGTCTCAGAGTTCAGTACCTGCAATGTTTGTGTCAAATGATCTTTCACTACTAGTTTCCATGGAAAAGTAAAGTTTTACTAAAATTTCGAGGCCTGCTGGGAAAAAAACAACAGTAAAACCATACCTGATTTGCTTATTTCAAAGATCCAGATAAATTTGAGTGAAATATAATTTGATATATTTTACAATCTACCTAACATGCAATGAAATCAGTTAAGTATTTTCTGTTAGGACTGTTCCCCTTACTCATGAGCAGCCACTCTTTAACAACACATTATCAGGAAAAGCTGGGCTTACAGCTCACCATTAGCAGCTGATCATAAAACTGCACTTCAAAAAGATGACAAAACCTAGATAAACTATAATTCACAATGTAAAACCAAAAAGCTCAAGCCTAAAAGAAATTGTTTTATTGTCTGAAGCTGAAAGAATAGACATGTTGATATTCTGTATTGTGCTTTGAGCCTGCTTTTATCTTCAATAAAGGATGACAGTGTTACAAATTTCTGGAAGAGGTCAAGCACTGTCACTTCTATCAAATGTGGTATCAGCATTTTTTTTTTGGTGGTTTTGGAACAATTTTAACTGCTTTACCTTGGCTTAGGAAGTGAGTTAACTGCTTGCTTTGGACTAGTATTTTGATTCTTGCAGCAAAATTTGAGGGACCACTGAGGAAACTAATTAAACACTCAGAAGACAGGAAAATCCCTATCTGAGTGTATAAAGAAAAGGGTTGTTGTCTTTTAATGTATTTTATTATTGGCTTGCTGCCTTTGTCAGTATATCCCATTTCCAAGTACTAAATCATTGTGTAGGTTGAAATCCTTTAACTCTGTAGTTTCCCAGAATAATTTGTTGAGGCTGGGAAATGAAGGACTAACCTACTGGTTGCATAATAAGCTGATACTTCTCAAATTTGACTCTCCGGTGGATAACTTTCTATCTGAAGCTCCTCTTTAAGTTGCATTTAATATTACTATTTAATGTAACTTGATTAGGACTTGAAGATATTAAGGTGAAAAACTCTTGTATTAAATAAGGAAGTTGTGAATTCTGTCTGTGTAACAGCTGTCGACAAAGCAACCCTGTGAAGGAGGAATTATCTGTACATCTTAGCTATGTGTAGTAGCCAGGGATGTATGACCTGGTTTTCTGTGATTAGGTAGCTGCCTTACTGTAACTCATGTACAGTATGTGTTAGGGTTTGTTTTGCACAGGGATCTTTACTGCTAATTTCACATAGCAACAAGATTATGCAGCTTAGTGTATAGTAGAAACACAGAAAAAAGCACTTAGGGTTTTCTTTTCTGATCTCTAGGTTAGAAAAAACTCATTGGATTAACAGCTATTAACAACAGGAATGAAATACCCTGTGATATGTATTTCAGGAATATAAATAAATGTTAAACCTCAGTGGATACTTGTGGAAAAATTCTTACAAAGCAAACTGAAAATGCTAGTAATTCTTGAATTGTTGAATAATTTGATGTATGTAATCTGCTGTCACATTCTTTCATGTTCACATACAGGGGCATGAAAAATGCTGGTTTTGCATACTAGATTGTAAAAAGTAAATTTAAAGGTACTGGACTGATACATGTGATATGTGATGCTAATGCTTCTTAAAAGAGGAGACATGAGCAGAAGCAATCAGCCAAATAAATTTGTATTTTGTGTCAATGTACTAAAGAAATCTGTAATGACTCAGTTTTTTTTGTTTTTTTTTTAAGTTAAGAGATCTTGTTTTACAGTGATTGTACCTGTTAGGGGAACATGGTAGATTCGATTGGAAATAAGATACTCAAAGCACTTGTGTATATAAGTTTGAAAACAGGCTGTGATATGATGACTCCCCAAAGTCTTAATTGTGGTAAGTAGGAGTTGAGCAAATAACAGAACGAGTGGGATGCCATGGGTTAAGCAGCCTTTCAGCTCACAGCTAGGCGGCAAGTGAGAACTGGAGAAACAAAGATGAGGGGAGGGGTGCGGGGAATAAAGTGCACTGGTGATTTAATGCTTCTTTTGATACAACAGTACTCACATTGGTCAAAAAGTTACGGATTTATGGAAGAGGTTGGATGGACCTTTGGTGTGCTATATGGTAAGAAGGAATGCAAAAGTTTTGCTTTTTAGTATGTGTGTTCAATCTTAGGTCCTATATCTGGTAAGTTATCAAAGTTTTACTGAAGTCAGGATATTTCAGGTAAGGAAGGCTATGATTCAGTTCTTCATCTTCCCAAAACATCCATAAAAAATAGCAAAACCAATCTGTGCATTTTCAACAAAGAAATTAAGATTTGAAAGCAGAAAACTAGATACAACAATTGCAGTGGGAAACAGAGTAGAAAAGGAAGGTTAGTTCAATCAATAGTCCTCTCTGTACCTTTTGTACATGCTTCAGTAGTTCTCCTTCCATTCTTCTGTATCAGGCCACTTTGTAGGATTAGGACAGATGAGTGATTATAGCTAAAATCTAAACCCCACTGGGATTAGGTCAAAACTTTCCTAATCTCTTTCTGCATTTTCAGTGATGTTTTCTGCATTTTTCCTTGAAATAGCCCAGACCATGGATCCCAATCCTGTCTGCCATAGCTTTATGCATACTCAGGCCTTTGTAGGACCCACCTCAGCATATTGAACCCAGTTATGCCCCCATTTGATTGCTTATTCTCAATGAAATTTCGATAGGATTTCAGTCACTGTAACAACTTGATCTGAATTTATGCTGTGCACTGGCCTTTAAGTCAGGGAAGCTGCAAATGCTTGTTAGAAGGACATAATTTGATTTCAGGCCAGAGTCTGTATTTTGAGATTTTTGGCTGGGATTTTTTTCACCCCCCCAAAGCTAAAGTAATTTGAAAAGGTCTTCATGCAAGTAGAAAACATTCTATTTGAACACTTTCTGAAGGTGAGCACAAAGGGAACATCTTGCATCATGTATTTTGTAAGTCATGGAAACATTGGTCATCCAACACCAGATTCTGCTAACTCTTCTTGTGTGTGTCTAACACACCTTCCTCCACAGATAATTCCACTGATTTCAAATAAGTAATTATGTTTATTAATATAATTATGTTAGCACAAGAGCTCTCTCTAGTGGAGCCAATGATGCTTTACTGGTTGTGTTGCTCAGATACTGAAAAATAGTAGAAATACTTAATCCTGCTGTCTCCTAAATACAGCTAATATCAGAATAGCATTACAGTCACACAGCATATGAGGAATAATGTACTTGAAAAATACCTTAAAAGCACAATTTACAAAAGGTGCTGGAGTTAAATCTTTGCCGCTTACTGACATCTTTGCCCTCAGCAGACCCTGGATTCTTTTGAAGGTCCCCATGGGCTGTTTAAGAAGAACATGAGGTTGTTTCTGAATATCCAGTTATATTTGTCAAGCCTTTTTTTCCACTGTTCTTTTCTGAGATATGGTGACTAGAACTGGACAAAATGCAGAAGGTACTGATACTGTGTCTGTTCCATCAGAGGACCATCACACTGTGTTACATTTATGTCTCTCATCCTGCTCCTTAAAGAACAGCCCAAGCCCTACCACTGTGCCAGGTACAGCAGCTTTCAAGAAAACACTGTAGTAAGTAAAGAAGTTCAGGAGACAACTGGTCCATCCAAACAGCCTTTTCCTTCAGCCAAGTGGCTGGCTTTTATATCCAGAAGAAAGCAGACATCAAGTGAAAAACCTTACAGATGTGTGCAACATAATAGTTCATTTTACGTTAATCAAATATGGGTTCTGTTGACTTTCTGGTTACTTTGCACTTAATGGGTAAGGCAAATGAAAAATCTAAGACAGACAGTGGTTTTGGAGAAAGCAAGAATTTACATTGCGTAGTCTTTCTCCCTTTTTGAAAAATGAGTTTTCAGATTCTGATGTGTTTGGCTTTCATAACTACAGCTATTTTTCCTTTAGATTTTCAGAAGCCCTGTATGAGCTGCTAAAGAAACAAACTCTTTCTGCTGTGGAAACTATATTGCTTGGCTTGGAAATCAGTTAGATTGACTAGTAAAAATAGCATGTTTAAATTCCTTCAGTGCTTGTTTTTGTATGATTTATCCTTCTTGAATGTCATCAGAGGCAAATTCATGCAAGCATCTGCGCTCCTCATCTTTGGCTTCTCTTAGAGTTAAAGGAGAGAAATGTGCACCTCCAGGGGCTCGGATCACGTCCTTTTAAAAATGACATCTAAAGTAGATCATGTCAATCACGACTTAAAATGCCCTTTTTATACCCAGTTTGAACATGAAAAGAAAAGTGAATGGATGGTCTGCTGCTATCTGCAGGACCAAAGGAAAAGTTTTCTTTCCTTCTCCGTGTGATAGGACAAACTGTTTCAAGAAGCAATTGACTCAAAGGTGTTACCAAGAATCTAATAGAAAGCGTTATGGGGAGCTGAAGAAATGTAACTGAGACACTAACCTGGCTTGTAGGAACATTATTACTGGTGAGGAGGAAAAGAGTGTGGTCTGTCCATCCATTCTGTTTGAATCTGGCAGGGCTGGCAGTTGGAAGGTTGTAGTTTTTCTCTAAGACTGAACACACTGATATGGCCATCACTTGAAGCTGAAACTTTAGGTGTTCACATTGTTACTTTTACACATTTACTTCTTCAAATGGGTGTTCACTTCAGTTTTGATTTTGTACGTTGGCATTTGAAGAAAAGCAAGCTTCCTTCATGCCTGCCTTCTTTTATTCCTTTTCTTCCTTGATTTGTGCAATACAGAATCACCATCCCTGACAATGACAGATAAATTGCAATTTCTGGGTTGAACAGTTAATGTCTCAAGTGTTTTATTCATGGGCACCATATGCAAAAAGTGAGTAGTTTTTCCTATTGTGGAAAAGTAATGTTATGTTCAGAACTGCCAAAGTTACTTGAATTTGACTTAGCTGTGTTTTCAGGTGAACCTAGAAATAAATGGAAAATCGAAAAAAGCAGCTACATGTAAAATACATAGTATACCTGTAGTTCTAATTCTTTTAGGTCACAAAATATTCAAATGCATTCACAGTATTTTTGATTGAAAGAATTTGTAATTGGATTTCCAAACATGCTGCTTTCATCTTGGGCAGTACAATATGCACTTTGATAATAACATGGCTATGTCATTAGAAAGAAGTCCATTTACTATTTTAGGCATAAAATGAGATACAGAAGACAATAAAATGCTTTCTAACATAATGCACCTTATTTTTTATTGTATTCAATAGAGCCATGATGAATAAGTAATCTTGTAAGTGCATCAGAAGTACACCTTGGCTGATCTCTTCGAGGTGCTGAGATTTCACTGCTATTGAGATTATTCATAATATTACTTTAATTTCTAATAAAGTGCATAGAACTTTATAATGGATCAAAATATATGCCCACAAGCTGCTTAGATCATCTGCTGGAAGAGGCAAACTTCCACACTGTAAAAGTAATCCAAGACAGGAGGAAAGGAAATTAAATGAAGATGAAAAGTAACATCTTCAAAATTACTTCTTTTTTAAAGATAAAGCCCATAAATAATAATTTCCTTATTTTCACTTATTCATACCCTTTTACTAGTGGTTGAGCTATATATCTATAAGCTGTTCTGGGCATTAGTTACATTTCCCCCTATATTTAATGCTATCTCATGCAAATTAGATTTGCAGCAAACTAATCTGGTCCAGGTAGTAAACGTCACTGCCTGAATTATTTTTATTCACCCATTCCTTTTTTTTCCTATAGCATTTATGCAATTACCAGTGCTAGTGGGATTCTCCCCTCCCTCCCACCATGAAATCAGAAAAAATTAAATCCAAGGAATCTAAATAAGGTTTACAATTTTTCTATCTATTTTTTCTTTTCTAGGAGAAATAGAAAGAAGCTTTATTTGCTTTTAAGACATCCACAATTTAAACTTTAATATCAGAACAGAATATTCCTGATAATAACAGCATTTATTATATTCATAGTAAATTCTTAAAAGTGGGTGATTTTGCAGCCTCAGAGACAACAGCAAAATCAATAGAGTAGTTCTTTGGAAGAAGGTGTGCAGCTCTGGTTTTAGACTCAGCATGTTATACTTGGCAGCTGTGCCTGCTTAATAATAAAGACGCTTTTATGACTACAAGCATATCTAGACTGATTTTACATCGTATTTGTTTTGAATTTTGTTGCTCATAGGGAGAAAAGGAGGCTTTTGAATTGATCATTGTTTCTTTTTAAAAGTACATTTGAATTATGTACTTCACTGGATAAAGTATCACAAAATAAAATCTGGTAATTGTTCTAGTTTTTGAAAATGTACATTGGTATTAATGTTTTTGATGTTAATAATACCCTTTCTCTAGAAATGATGAAACATTGAAAATAATTGGGGATTAATTTTGCACATTGAGCCTTCATATTCTGAAGCTCACTTGATGTTCAAAATTGCACCTACTGAAACAAACCTTTTTGAAAGCCATGCTTCCTCTTGAAAAGATTTCTTTTGAAACCTTAATGAATCAGGCAGAGATTGGTTGTACTGTCTATTGCCAAATATAGTCTCTGGCACTTGTTGGTGTGTTTTTTTTATTTTTTTTTTTTTTTGACTGAAAGGCTGGCTATGAATTCAGTTTTAGAATATAAAAAGCAATCCATGATGTATTGCAAGAACTTAAAGTGGAAAATGTCAGCTACTATAATGGCTAATTAGATGAAATTTATTGCTCATATCTGAAGTATATCATAGTTGGATTTCAATGCCCTCATCCTAGTTGTTGCTATAGTGAGTTGGGTACTGTACAAACAGATAGCCAATGTTTTCCAAAATATAGCCCTTTTAAAGAAACCAAAGATACCAGAGATTTTGAGTCCATTTTATTAACCGAAATTATTTATTTAAGAACAAGAGGTGTCATGCCAATTCTTTCGGATAACTTTTAATGTTGAATCGGTTTCCATTTAGAAAACTAGATTCAGGTAATTAAAAGATTAACATAATAGAACATAGATTTAGTTTCAAACTCCTCAGTAAATTACATTTTTAAATTATCTTATAAAATAAATATACATGTTTCCTTTTTGTTTTATGAGTGAAGTTGAAGTCAGTTACTGACAACACTGGTGCTGGTCCTGCAAAGAATTGTGCACATATTTAACTTTTCTCTTGCAATAAACTTCCTCTATTTCAGCCGGTCTGCTCCTGATGTTGAAGTTAAACTCATGTGACCAGAGACTTTTTCAGATCAGGAGTTACACAAGAGTGATGTAAAATGCAGGAAAGAGAAATAATTTGTAAGTAAATCAACATTGTTTCATTACATTTTTTCCTTATATGTTTATTTTTTTTTAAAAATCTTAGTTTCTGATAGGAACAGACTTACTATTGTTGCATTGCTTCCTTTTCCCAGAGTGAGAGAGAAGAAATCCAATAGTCACCTGTTCCGCTCAGTTCCTTTGTGTGTTGGATTTGTGAACCATGTTACTGGGAGGGTGGACTTTTTTTTTTCCCCTTGCAATATTTCATGGCAGATGACTTTGCCTATAGAAATAGTCCAGGCTTTTTTATTTTTTGTTATTAATTATCCCTCATAATTGCTCGACCAAATCGTTGTTGCTATCAAAATGGGTTTAGCTGCTTAGATAGACAAGAGCATAAATGATGTGCTGTGATATGTATTAAGATTTACAATGAAGAAAGTTAGATTCTCTTCAAAAGATAGAAAAAACCAACCCAATCTACGATGTCATCAGGTTCTCCAAACCTGCACGCAAGTGACCTGACAAAGTGAGCAATGAAATTATGTGTCCTCAGCCATGTTTGTTTTCAATAAATTTTAGAAAACTAGGGAAAATTCTAGGACAAAAGAGTGCCCCTCATGTTACCCTGAGACTCCAAGAGGGTGTATGACAAGGCCTGGGAAATAGTAGGGTGGGTTTCATGTTATGGTAAATTAAGGGAACACCCTTTGGCCATAGTAGCTCATAAATAACCAAAAAAATCTGAATAAAATTAATACTGGTCAGCATGGTTTCACAGAAAACAGATCTTTCTTAAACAAACTTGCTTTTATTCCTTGATGATGCTAAATATGGCTGATATGATAAATGAGTAGGTGTGATGCACTTAGACATTTAAAAGGCATTTGACTTTGTACAACACGCCGTTCTGATTTTAAAAAATGCTGTGTCAATAAAACATATGTTAAATAGATTAAAATCTGCCTAGCTGACAGGTAACACAGGTAGTTGTCAATGGAGAGCCATCATCGAGTGTAGGTGTTTCTCATGGTCTTCTGCAGGGACAGATACTGTGCTCAGCGCAGTGTAACACTTGCCTCAGTGTTTGTGAAGCTAATACAAGGTCATTGCTGATAGACTAACAGAGTGGGAGATAATCATGAGGACAACACTGTCTTGTGTAGAGACTCTGCCACTTGCCAACCACTTTATCTTGATTTCTTTTTCTCTGTTTGAACTGTTGCCTGTGACATACTTTCATATTCACAGAGTATCAGAATAGGTCATTGAACAGTTGTGGCCTCAAAGTCTATGAATTACAAAGTGGTAGCACCTGTGTGTTAAAAAACACATGGAATAAAGTAATAAAGTTAAGGGATTGGTGGGAGGATTTGGTGAATTTCACAGGGAAACTGAAGGGTTTTTTTTTATTGTTGTGGAACATAAGTATGGGAAGCTGCTTGTGTTTAGCATGGGGATGAGCAGTCAGCCAGTTATATACCTGATTAAATCAATATTTGTAAAGAGAAGGGCATACAGTGGAACACAGGTACCACGTTTGAGTCATCAGTGTAATATGCAGATGGCTAAACTGAGTCCTTATGACCCTTATGACACATGGGCAGCAGTACTTGGTGCAGATCCTTGGTGAGATCTAGGTGCACCTTAGCCCTGTTCATCAGCATTGCACCTTCACTAATCAGCCTGTCTCAAACCAGTCAGTCCTCACTTCTGTGGGGATTTATGTAGCCATAATATGATAAGACTGGAGGTGACATGCCCACCTGGCTTAGGGAGCTCTGGCAGACCACATGTGGAGCTGCCCAGAAGAGGCTTTCATGTTCATCATACAGTTTACCTTTGAGATAAAGGAGCCAGATCTGTAGCCCTTGCTGGGGTATTGCAGTACTTCATATTGACAAAAGTAAGTTTTTATGAGGGACACCAACTGCCGGTTATAGTTCTTTGGGTAATACTTCATGCTGGTGGTCTTTTCAGCATTCAAGAATGCTGCTGAGTAAATAACGTGCAATGGAGAATATCAGACTTTGCTCCTATTGCTGGTCTTCACTTTTCATTTCCTGGGGCTGTGTGCATGCAATGCTGGTGGGGCTTGTGGGCAACATTTTGGGTTCTGTTCTAGTAAGTTCGACACCATTGTGGTAGAGCAGTGAGTTGATGGTACTCTTCCTACACCAGCAACATCAAATGGAAGCTCTTTTTGCAGTACGGCTTCTAGTTTTCTGCAGTATTAGTGTTGGCAACTACTAAGTTCTGAGTCATAAAGATATAGATGGGAGTCATATAGAGATAGATGGATCTAGATATTTTAAATGAGGGTCTTACTGAATCAAAATAAACAAAAAAACCTTAGTAATTTCCTAGATGGAGGAAGTACATGCCCCTTAGAGTTTTGGAGTAGCCAAAACTGACCTTGTGAACAGGTGCACAGAGAAATTCAACCCTTAGATATTTCCAAAACTCAATGCTAGTTTATTTCAAAATAACTGGGGGGTGGGGGGGAGGGGGGGAAGGACCAACTGCTTTTTGAGA
The DNA here is from genome assembly GCF_017639655.2 of Falco naumanni. Taxonomy (NCBI): domain Eukaryota; kingdom Metazoa; phylum Chordata; class Aves; order Falconiformes; family Falconidae; genus Falco; species Falco naumanni. The sequence continues at coordinate 47,200,879 of NC_054056.1, forward strand.
AGATACTGAGGAACTACAGCATTCCCCTGCTAGTGAGATAGTTTTTCTTTGATTATTGTGAGCTAGGAAGATTTCTGTTGGTTTTTTTATTTCTTATTTCTTCTGAAATCATTCTGATGCCTGAGAAGGAGGGCAGTATCTTCTCTCTGCTGATACAGCTCTCTCTGTTGCATTTTAAATGATGGCAAAAGACTTAGAAGTCTGGGAAAATACTGTTTTTCTCTAATGTATTAACCTATAGCAATTTTTCAGATTTATGTTTATTTCCTTACTATGTTTTTGTCTTCCTTTGACAGTTGCCATATTCAATCATACTCTTTCTCTTGAAACAAAACAGATGAAGGCCATGAAGATGTTCAGCACTTACAAGTGCTCTTCCCAAATGAGTTTATTAAAATATAAGCTTAAAAACATTTTAGAAGAGCAACCATATATCAAGAAGTCCTAAAAGAAAAGCTGTTGAGCATATCTTTGATCAACAGTAAAAATTTCTATTGATTCTCAGTAGTCAGCACTGTGTTCTTCACTTTCGAACATATTGGAGCAAGCTGAAAGGAATAGACTTTCAGAAAGGCTGTGGGTAAAGCTAGACACTACACAAACAATTTGGAATTTTCTTTTTAGCAGGAGTAACTGCTCACAGCTGTAATGCTATATGTACAGGGAACATTATGGGATTTTCCTAGGCATTTATTTGGATGTATGTATTCTTATGCTTTCTGATGGCTGGTTTTCAGCAAAATTTTTGCTGTTGCTTTCCTGATATTTGTCTTACAGCAACAACATAAAGCATTTAATTAATGACTGGTGCATGCATTCAAATATCTCCAGAGCCTTGTTCCATGTACAGACACTGTGTTTTATCAGAATTCCCTGGTATATAAAAAGTAGTTGTACCTATTAATGCCTGCTTTTATATTTTTATTTTTTAGAAAGACCACCGAATTCATTGAAGAAATTAGGTTTTATACATTTTTGGACCTATTATTCATGAAACAAAAAAGAGTGAGGTAAGTCCCAGAAATAGAAAGGTAATCACACCTAATTTCTATGCACTAGGTTTGCACAGGACATTGAAAAAAGGGTGTTAAAATAATGTAGTCAACAACAAACACTGACAGTAATTTCTGTCCTTTGTCTCCCATTGTGTCGTTTGAATCTGTATACTTATATTTTTGGTTCAAAATCAAAAGCACCATGGAAAAGATGACAGAACTACAATTTTCTTTCAGTCCATCCATTTTCTATCATGCTTATCCTCCTGGGAAATATTTTCATATGTTCCTCTCACAGCATTAAAAGATGCCTACAACTATCTCAAGTGATCTCTGCAATCACTTGTTGCTCAGGTGCTAGTTCCTTGAATCTGTCCGTAAGGGCTTGGAGTTAGTTCCACTGTCTAATGAGTTAAAATTAAAATTTTTGTGTGTATACCAAATCTGGGCTTCCCTCCATGTGTCAGCAAATGGCTGCTTTCCAAGTAGGCAGTACTCCTACAAACATGCAGTGAAAAAGCTCTCAGTGCATAATAGACAGAAGATTAAGTGGACAGGGGGAATAAGATTCAGAACGCTATTTGGGAGCGTAGTTTCCATTAATTTGAAATCAGCTGTGCTCAGAAACATGAACATTTTTGTGACTCCAGGGTCAGTCTAACTAAAGGACTCCTGTCCATCGAGGCTCTGGGTTGGGACACCCAGCGCCAAGTTCCTGACTTGAGAAAGGGCATTTGATATGTGGACTTGTGTATCAGGAGATACCAAATCTGGCACCTGTGATCTTCACACTGAACAGGGAGAAAGCCTGTGGGACATTACAGTTTGTCCTTGGAGTTAATCCAAGATCCTGCTAGCAACACAAGAAGCAGGTCTCTTTCCCAGCCTCGGAGCCCTGCTGTCTTCCTTATGTCAATTGAATTCAGGTAATAGGAATGAAAGTAAACCAACCCAGGGAGACAAGCTAATAGTTTGTTGTTGACCTTTTTTTTTTTTTTTTTTTTTTTTTTTCAAACCAGGCAGGTAAATCAGGTTGGTTTGTGTGTAGCCATAGTGATTGCCTATGAGCTTTGGATTGTATATCCACACTGAGCTGGATGAAGGAAATACTTTTATCTCCTGAGCTATCATGAGAGAGCAAAACTTCGTCATTTTCACTGAATAGTATCTTGCAGTAGCATTTATCTCATAAAATTCAAACCTTGCCACAGCACTTTTTGCCATGGTGCCTTTGGTGTGTGCTCTTGGACGTTGGAACTGGACATAGTGGGAGTCAGAAAGTCCTCCTTCCCTCCCAGGGTCTGGCTGCAGATCTCAGCTATTTGTGGTCTCTGTGGGCAGGTCACATCCTTCCCCCTTCTCCTCCTGTCAGCCCCTAAATGCCTCAACTCCTACAAAAGCAAACCAACTATGCAAGCTGATTGAAGTCTTTGGAGTTTCAGTTAGGTCCACAATATGGATAATTGGGAACAAAGACCAAAACCACGGTCTGCACCATGTACCAGCCTAGGAGTTTGGCAAGATAGTCTGTCACAAGAAGAGAAGACTGGGGGTGGGGAAAAGGGGAACAGCCTTCAAATATACAAAAGGCTTTTGCTAAGAAAAATGAAAACACTGTGGGTTTTTTTTTTTTCCCATTTGTGGTGGGTGATTCAGAAAGTAATGGGTTTAAAATTCAGAAAGGAATATATAGGGAAAACATTAAAAGCCATTTCCTTATATAGACAGAGGAATAAATTGGTTAAAGAGGTTGTATGTAAAGACCTCCAATGATGAAAGTGCCACAGCCTAGACAATACCTGTCAAGAATAACATGAATGTAGTAAATTTTCTCTAGGGAATGAGGCTGGACAAGATGACCTCTTGAGGTACCTTCCAGACCTTTGTCTCTATAAGCTGTATTTGAACTAACATGGAGACTACAGGCAGAATGTTTTAAAGGAAACCCATTACACAATTTGTCTGGGGATCACATGCCCCCTTGTTTATTTCCTATACTATTTCTGGGCTCATCTATACAAGATTCTACATTGTCTGGGCACTGATTGCCTGAGGCCAACACATTTTGTGCAGGAATACCTGGCATCATCCATTATATGGTTGAGTCAACAAAGCTTTGATTTTAACCATGAGAGCTCTAAAAGCTCTTACTAGAGGGTCTTAATGCCGGACCCTAATGGCCAGAGAGGATTTAGATTTACACAATCTTACCTATAGATGGGTTTAAATATCTCCTCCTTAAGGCACTCCCAAAGCTTCATTAGCAAGTTTGAACTGGGGTGATTCAGCAGAAATATAAATTAAAATGTTCAGTTAAGTTTTGTGGATGTGCCGCAGGATGGGACAAAGCATATGTTTATAACCTAGGAAATAAAATGTGAAAGAAAATAAAGATTACAACAAGCCTGTAAGAAACACAGAGAATTTGTAGCTGCAATATTGTTTGTCTTGTGAAGGAAACCATGGCATGTATTTCTTAGTAATGTCAGCTGATGGAGCTGAGACCATAAAATGTTCTTTGCCACTAGCGGAACATTTCTATTGCTAGTTATTGATCGTATTGCTAGTTATTGTGAAAAACATATATTATAAATTGCATTCTTTTTTTTTTTTCCTTATGTGAAAAAAATTGCTGTGTGGTGATGCAGACGAAGCTACTGCCACAGAAATTCTCTGGAGAAACAGGAGGGCACATTTCCTCTCCACAGCCTATGCTTAGTATGCCAAATAACAGGCAGGCAGGCGAGCAGGCTTGTCAAATGTCTTGCTGTTTCAAGAATCTTTGTTTGTATATGATGGCCACCCAGTTCCCACTCATGGTCTGCAAGTCTCAGGCTGGCTGAAATAGCATGCTAGTCAATAAAAGTATCTTAGTACAGCAAATGATGGGTATGTAATGAAGTACACAGAGTTGCAAATGCTTCTGAATGGTGTTCAAAATCACTATCTACACTCGAGTGGTAATAAGGTAGGGAAAACAGTTGGGCATTTAAGCTATGATTAAGTGCACACGTAGAAAAATAAATCATGAATGGAAAAATTCCAGGAGGTTGGCCAGATCAACTCTTTGCTGTTATGATGCTGTGTTGCAGATCAAAATGTTCCAGACACAAGAAGTCTCTGCCTTGCTTCTGATGCTATCTTAATTTATTCTGTAGCCTTCAGTTCCATAATGCTTGATTTCTACATTTATACTTCTGGCCAGGATAAGTGATTATTGCTTTTTTTTCAGAGCTGTAAGAGTAATAATAAAAATGGTACCTCCACACCTCACCTTTTCTGAGGTACATGTAGCCCCCCAGCTTCCCCATTGTAAGGCCTTTCCCTTCCATCCAGCTCCCTGGCTATTGCTTTCTAAGACCAATAATGTAGAAACATTAATAATTCATGCTTTGCCTTGCTTTCATTTTCCTCCTTCCAGGCTCAGTCGCAGCTACGGTTCAAGCCTTAAACAGAATGCCAGTCACCGTTGCATACCCAGTGCCTTGACATGCTCCTTGGCTTCTTTTCTGAAAGAACCCCCCCGGAAGGGCTGGTGGAGCACACTTCACCCCAAAGCTGGTTGCAGTGTGGAGTCACTGCCACCTGCTCCCTCCCCTGCCCACTCCTGCCAGTTCACCCACCGCTGGGTAACACGAAGTCTCCTCATGGTGCAGGGGCTGGGAGGGGCAGAGGTAGGCAGGGGTGCGCAGTGCTCTCTGCTGTCTGCCTCCTTTCCACTGCTACTCAACGCCTGAGTGGTTGTTCCTTCCCCTGATCAAACACGTCTTGTACCTACAAGTTTGACTGCCATTCCTCAGGCCTTTGGACTATCAATTTTATTAATGCAGTTTATTCATTTTCTTTTTACTTTTCCCCACATGCACCCGCTGTTTTTTTTTGTTTCATTTTTCACCATCTATCCACCCAGGTACCCCATCTCTGCTCATTACCATATCCTGCCCCCACCCCCTTAGTTACCAGTTTCCCTTTTTATCCCATCATCAGTACAGTTAAACCTCTCCTTTGCCTCCACCTGACTTTCACTGCCTTTTGGAACCCCTCTTTCAATCATCTCTCTCATCACAGAGATGTCCACCTGGAGCCGACTTCTTACTAGAAACTTATTTGCTAACAGTCAGTTCTTGCTACTCTATTTTTCCCACTGACTTTTCTCATAGGGGCTCATTGCTGTGGTCCTGTAGAAAGTCTTCTGTCTTTGTAGAAAAGGAAAATGTGATAGTAATATTTGTGAGTTTTTAGATCAGAACATTTTAAACCTTGGTTACCAGTACTGACCACATGCTTCAAGTATGCAATACCAAAATATAATTTCAGTCTGAACGGCTTTTATTCTGATTGCACCCACCTCCCCCTATTTTTAATTTTCCTAAAAAGTAATAAAAGCTGAAGAGCAGATATTGCTGTTTATCATATGACAATTTAAGATGGTTTTAGGACTATTCCAAAAGCTTTTCCCAAACTGTTCTTTTCATGTGCTGAGTTCCCCTGAGATTATTTTCATCCACTTTCCAGTCATTTAATGGTTTGAATGAAATGCAGGCTTATCAGTTATAATCATTTAAGAGTTCTTCAACAGATATAAAAATATTTTGAATGAAAATGCATCTGAATAAGTTATTTGAAAGGCTGATTACTACTACTGGCTCTTATTACACAAACCCGAATAGGTTACTTGAATGATCAACATCTCCTAAGTTTAAAATTAGCTTTTCACTGGCTTTGTAACTGAGCAGTAAAAATTTCTTTATAATCAGTGAAAATAATTTGATTTTGTTTTAGTAGTGAAAGGAGGTTGTTTTTTTTTTCAAGTTGCCTTCATGGTTCACATGCCTTTGAATAATAAAAGAAAGGCATAGATATAGAAAGTAAAGTTATCTAGGAGCAGAGGATCCAGATCAATGAAAGGTCAGAAAGAAGAGGCAAAGTCAAAATCAAATATGCCTAAAATAATTATACTTCACAGATTTCTCTTCTCCCTTCTCTAGTATTGTGTTTCATATACAGTATTTTAAGTGTCCCAGAGAGGAGAATGTTAAAGGATATGCTGACTAGGGAACCATGCCAGTAATTAGCAATCTTGGATCCTGGAGGCCTTATATGTGATGGCTTCCCCCTTTGCCAGGAATATTTTTCTGAAAAGAAATGTTAGCCAAAATCTTTTTTTAGCTAGAATTTTGATTAACATCTTTAATTTCTTCCAAGTAGCCTACAGACAGGGAAAGCATTAGAAAATTGTTTTTCCTAGTTTTAAAATTGACCCTTCCCTCCAAGATAAATAGATAAGAGAGGTCGAAATAAGCTATGTCACGTCTGGGGAGCAAGTAGAACTGGCTGAAGTTTCAGGCATCACATTTGTCCTGTGCACAGGAAACACCACCTTTTAGTCCTGAGCTCCTCCAGCTGCTTGGCTGTCCCCTTCTACCCGCTCGCTAACCAGCACCACCATATTGCTCTTGACCTGGTGATTTTCAGGGACAAGATAGCGGCTCTGCAGTCATCCAAGGTTACTGATAATCTCTTCCAGCTACTCATTTAACTCTGATAATACCTCAAATGTTCAATTTATATATAACTTCAAAGACACATGTTCCTACTCAACAGATCTAAGCTCTTAATGAGATAATCTTCCTATGCTTACCCCCATGGTGTGACCACTGCTCTACTCCACAGTCACCCTGTGGTTCAGCTGGGCTTAGTGGCACCTTTCTCTCCTGTTGTGAATTAACATTTATTTCCAGCTGTGCAGGGCTACAGGTTCTTCCACAGCCAAGGGTAAGCAAAATTGAGATCCTATGGTGAGATTCACTCAACTTTTCATTTTGCTCACCTTCTCTCAAAACCAGAAGCAGAACTTGTACGGAGAAATAAGATATTGTAGGAGAAGAATTTGTACAGCTTGAGAGAGAAGAAAAACTAGCACCTATGGAGTAGACTTCTAGCAGTGGGAGACAAGCAGCATGTATGGTAGATAAAACCATTGAGATCTATTGCATGCAAAAATGCAGATTAAAAAGAATAATTTAAAAAACTCAAGGGTACTGGAAGCTGGGATGTATAAGAGAAGGAAAGGTCATTTTAGACAGGTTCAGGAAGTGACTGGACAAACTTAGAGTAACCAAAACCCCACCAGACTGACAAATGTGGAATGCAAAGATGCTTCTGGCTCAAAGTAGGCATCACCTGCTGCTCAGAGGGTGTTCAGGGAAAGTCTCACTCCATGCTTGACAATAAGTGACCATTGTTAGAGGCCAGATACTGAGTTATTGGTGGGACCTGCAGTCTGACTTAATGATGTTGCTCTTTACGTTCCTACTGTGTACACTGTTCACATGGCCTTTCTCAGGTGAATACTGTTAGGAATGTGATGCTGGAATAAATGATTCTTCAGTCTGTTCCAGGTGCAGGTTTCTTGCCTCAGAAAATGATCACTGTTTTTGTTTTCTTCCACTGAGACACGGATACTCGAACAATTCTGATAAGAGCGTAGAATGGTGCATTTTCTGTCTTCTCCAGATTTTTATCCCTTTACTTGTGTGACAGTAAGCTCAATCATCTGAGAACTCACCAGGCATTCTGAAGATACTTTTTTTAGCCTTCATCTTAGAGCAACACTTTAAGTGCAGACCAACTTAGTAGCTGCAGTTCTGCTTTGTCTAATGCTCAGCAGTCTCAAAATCTGGCACTCCATGAGCACAAAGATGATTCATACTTGTGGCATTTCCTGGTTAACCAGTGCTGTACCTTGAATCCCTGCAGCTAGGTCTGCACAGCTTTTCACCTCCGGTAGCTTTTCATTTCTTGCTCCTGGGATTTCAGATTATTCCCCCCTGCAGTGAAAATGTGTATGAAGTCAGGTAGTGGTCAATGGGATTTTATCTTTCTAGTAGTAGAATACTACATAGCCTTTAAAAATGAAAACTGTAAAAAAAGATCAGAAAGCTTTAACTTTATTACAATTTCGGGGATTAATCACCTTATATTTAGTATTATAACTGAGCTTGGGATAAATAAACAAGCATAAGAAGGTGCAAGGGAGGTCAGAATTTGGTCCCTCAGGTTTTCCTTTCACAATGTCCTGTCATAGAAATGTACTCTCCTACCTTTAATGGTCAATCACATTGACCTTTAAGCTGATTTCCTTTTTTTTCCCCAGATTGTGTAAATAAAAAGATGGCATTCACAGAATCCTGTTTGTGTTGGTTATGACACCAAATAAAATAAATAATCTTCCTGAATCTAATTGCTTACAAATCACCCCTTATGTCAGAGACAACACAGGACTGCAAGTTAAGTCATATCTGAGGGGAAAATGGCAAGTTTTTTACCCAGTGATGTATTTGTTTAAGCCCTCTTTCCATTAGGGCACCTGGATCTATAACTTCATGTGATAAAATAAGTGTTATTCATATATGAGTGAACATAGTGTACTGTTCCTTCTTGTGGGACTTACCACTGTTACTAGGGGACTCTTTTCTTTTACTGGAAGCAGTTAGGAAAATCTCAGCAGACCTTTGTACAATTATCGTGGCCCCTGGTTTCCATCTAGTGCACTTCGAGCTTTGCTGTTCCTAGCCAGTGGGAATTTAGCAAACTACTTGGAAGGAGATCTGGTCACTGAGGCATCAAAATCTACCTTCTTCTTGCACACCAGAAGGTACAGATGCAGCCTGAAAGCTGCACTGTGCCTTTTCACACAGCGATCTCATCAGGGAGAGAGTCCCAGGGTTGGGACACAGTGTCCAAAAATAAACACCTTTCAGTGCTTTCATTATGAGGGCTTGTTGTCTTTCCTCCTTTTGTCCTTACTGGAAATTGGGTGAGGTATCTTGCCTGCTTGGCCATGTATAGAAGAAAGTGATAATTTGAATGGCTGTCCTAAGTTTATTTCCCTGGGTGCCATGAGCAAAGGCACGGAGCAAGCTCTCAAAACATCTCTCTTACTAGCAGATCAAACCTATAGATGTCTGTGACACAAATATTTGAAATCAGGATTAAATGAAGTCGCCTGAGCCAGGCACATTTTGAAAAATAAGCACTGTATTACTTCAATTTGCTGTAAATAGTAATTTACTTTGGTTATTTCCTTTAATTACAGTGCTCCATCTTTACACAAGGCTGTATTTAGGAACAAAGGGACCAGTGTCACTGTAAGGTGTATGTTATAATAGAGACATTTGTATTAGGCTTCAGGAGAAGCCTACAGTGTATCCAGCAATTCTGTGGCTCTGGTGACCACCGACCTTTCTCTGGTTTTGTTAATCTATTTTTTTTATTGTATTTTTTTTATATATATGTGCTCATTTAGGCTCTTTTGGGTTCTGCTATGAAGTTTGTTTGACACACCAGCTACTACCATGCACTGTTCTTACTTTTCTCATAGACCATATTAGGATAAACCAGAATTAGACTAGCATCTCCTCTATTATATAAAATTTACAGATTTTAAGGGATACAACCCCAAATTTTTAACCTAACAAATGTTATAAATGAGCCAATTGTTTCAAATTTTTTTTACAAAGAAACAGGAAATCAGGTTATCTAGCAAACCTATTTATACACAGTAGGTAACCTTGGGTTGCAGGCAGGACTAATAAACAAAAAATGACAACCTATTTCTTTTAATGACAAGCTGACATATTTATTTTTGTTATTTCACAAAAGTATTCACCAGACTCATCTGTCACACTAAAGCCCCACTTTCCCTCCATGCAGAAAAAAGCACGTAGCCTTACTGCACTCAGGTTGAGTGGAAAAATAAAAACTAAAAATGTTTTTGGAATCAGAAAAGATATTTGAGGACCTGCAGTTTACTGCGCTGTAACATAAAATAAAAGATTTTTCTTGTCTGAATAAAGTTTGATATTGTTCATTTTTTCAAAGTTACATTACAGCTACAGAAAGTGTTTTTTTTTTATCAAAAATTAGCTTTATGATATGATTAAGTTGAATTTCTACTTCTCCAGGAATTGGAATGTCATTTGCTATAAAATCTGACTGGTATTTCTACCTGAATAAGACACTTCACAACTTTTAGGGCATTAAATCAAACAGTTCCTTTAGAAATGATAGAGTCTCTTATACAATTTAAAAACTGCAATAATGAATTTCAGATGCAAACTAAGTTACCATAAAATGGATTTACTTTTCCATGCTTAGTGAGACATTTTCCGATTATAGCATTTTCTACAAAAGTGAGAATTTGCTTTTGCTCAAAGAAATAATCACCTTAATTTTGCTAAATGCACGTTTTTGTTACTTGTCATTTGTGTAACACTAACATGTATATAAAAAATAATGTAGAGTGTCTTGAACTAGAATTTAGAGTGTTACAGATCAAGATTTGCCTTCTGATCTTGGACATGCAGTCATTGTATATGCAAAACTCACGCTGGAAAAGAATGAGTACCTGCTTTGCATGTCACTTAACGGAAAGCCTATTAATTCCTTCAAATGAAATTGAGTTAAGCCCTGGAAGTATTTAGACCACAAAGTTGTTTCCTCTTACTGTCCATTTTTATTTATATTTTACATAGATGTTGAATACATGTTCTGAGCACTTAAAAGCCCCTAGAAATGTAATTGTAGTTTGGAATATGCAAGAAATTTAGGCCTAGGATTGAAAAAAGTAGAATGATAGTGTAATGTGACATGAATGGTGGCTTTGATGTTCATGTGTATGTGTTTTCTTTCTGACGTTTATAGCAGCTGTTTGGTCCCGGAAAATATGTTGCTAAGAAAGGAAGTTTTATACTTATTCAAAGAATTATTTTGTAATAACTAGGGGATAAAATAAGGACTTCTAATCTTATAAGGTTGTCATTAGTTTAACCAAAAATTTACATACTGTAAAAATCCCCAAAATTACAGTGAAAAGAAATAGGGGAAATATTTTAAAATGCTCTAAATCCAATGTTTTAATTTCATTGTGCAACATAACACATGAGCCAGTCAGTAAGTAGGTCTCCCAGTTTAATGTAAATGCTGCTTACTTTGAAGAGGTAGCCAAGTGACTAAACGTTCAAGATTCCTGGGGATTTTATAATTTTAGCATTACATATAAACCCTTCTAAGAGTGGATAACAATGCTGCTAACACAAAAGGTAACCTATCCATTTAAAAATCGTGACACCAGCATCCACTTTATTAAATGCTTGAAAACATCTTATGTCATGTCCATATTACTTGCTTGAAACTGTGCTGGTTTTAAATGTGAGCTGTTATAGAGATACTGTCACAGCCTCTTGTGTTGAATTCAAACTTTGTGGAAAATACAGTCTTTTTTTTTATCCCCACATGCTTTCACTCAAAAAATTCACACTATTTTAAGTGTCCTCAATCTTGCTAGGTCTCTGCACATTGTTTTACGATACCCGCATTTTATGGGAAAAAACCCAACCCAAACCGCCAACATAGTTTTTACATTACCATGGATATACTAGAAAAGTGCCATTACTGAGTTAGCTACCTATTCCTGTTCATTCATGAATGAATAATATTAGAATTAACATGAACTATAGTGCATTATTTATTATTTCTCTGGATTTGATGCTTAGCAGAGGTGTTAAAGGTCTAATGCCTTTTAAATGTAATTCCTTTCCCTTTGTTATGTATTTTGCTGGCTAGAAGTCCCTTCAATTTTCTTTTGCTATGGTATTTTGGGGTAGTATTTCTTAAAATTAGAGTAATATTAAAATTACTTCAAGCTACTAGTTAAGTAAATAGAACAATTAGTTAAAAGCATTCAATTATTTTGTGTTAGTGAATAGATCCTGAATTAAACTTGAAATCTGTGTATTTGGCTAATGTCTGCACTTGTATCATGAAAATTAAAATGAAATTATGCTCTTATGCTCTTTTCCTGTGATTTTTATTTCTGAAAGTTCAAGAACTAGCAAGAAAACATCTGAGCAGGAAGTCTGGCACTATCAAAATAATGGGAATTTCATTCACAGTAGCATAACCCTGTTCAATGATTGTTTGTTCTTGTTTAAACAAGATTCTTATTTGTGTAGTTAAAGACTCAAGATTAATATTTTATGATTCATAATACATGGTGTTGAAGGTTGTTGAACTAGGCAGTAAAACAGTCATTTCCTAAGAAGAATTTTCAGCACAAGCAAAACTGTCTGAATGTTGTTCAAAAGAGGCAGTTCACATGGATCTGAACAGGAGAGGGATCCATACAGAAATTAAGAGTACTAGTTACAAGCTGGGAAAACACCCTCTCTAACTGTAAAAACCTAGCTATTGTGTATGAAGAGCAAATTGAACAGAGGAAGATTCTTAAAAGCCACTGTGAAAATGCTTTCTCACCTGTGAGTATATCTGATTATCAGTCTTAGAGTTATGAGGGTTTTGGCAAGACTTGCAAATTCCTGCCATGACTTCTGTCTACTCCAAACAAGCTGTTGGCTAGTGCTCTTGGCAAGCTTTGCATTTGCTGTGAGGCTTCTGCAAAAAATGTTTTGGTCCTTAATCATTTAGGAGAACATTTGCTTCCCCAAGGCTTCTGTCTGCTATTTGAGTTGATAAGTCTCCTCTGTAGAGATGCCACGTGACGTGTCCCACAGCCACCTTAATTTGAATTCACAAACCGTATTTTCAAGTGTTTCCACAATACCTCTGAAGTTCCCTGTGCATCTCTTTGTAACTCTCCAAATGGTATCTTTCCAGAGTCCAAAGAACAGCCTGGAGTTGGGGTCATATTCCCTGAAAGAAAACCCAAAGCGACCAAAAGTATAGGTACACAACCTGCAGTGGGCAAGAAAAGCTGGGCAGAGCTAGAAGGAACATCCCTCTCTGAATATTTGTAAGATGCCTGATGATAGGACAGAACAACACTGAGTACCACCACATCACCCCAGTTTTCCTCAGATTCTGAGTTAACAGGTACTTAGGGCCCCCCATTAGGTTTTGTATTATTATTAGCAAACACAGTAAGCTTAAACAGAAGTTGTGAAATCCAGCCATTCTGCAATTGTGCATGTGTCCATGCAAGGACAGGTGGCTGGTTAACTAGGCTGGTTGATTGGACTAACCGGACCTGGTAGATGGCTCCTCCTGTAAGCGCACTGCAGTATCACAGCTTGCTGTAGTGGCTCCTGCACTGCCCAGAGCGTTTGCTTGTGAAGCTCCGCTGGACCTTCAAATCTGTGTTTCAGGATCTGAACACCCTCTTTATTTTTTAACTCTCGTCATGTCAGTATTAGAAGGCAGTGCATAAATTAACAGTTATGAAATGCACTGATGAATCCACAGCAAGACTGATCTGAGCCTTTCTTCTGTAGGAGGAGGTACAGGAAGGAAAAGCACATTTCATACTCATTAAATGCCTGCTAACTTCAGAAATGTAAGCTGAGCAGGAAGGATTAGGAAGGGAAAGAATAGTAACAGCCACAACTTACATCTGGACAGTTTCATTCCCTTTTTTTATAAAGGACAAAGACTTAAACCCACAGTGGCTTTAACTCCTGTTTATTCTAGTGGTAATTATGACTGTAAGTAGGGACTAGACAATGAAATGTATATCTTCAGGAAACTTGGTCTGTGGTTTGAGTAGGATTGTGTTGCAACTTGTTTCCCTAAGGCTTCAAATACCTCTCACCTAAAACTGTAAAGTATGAAACTGTAATGAATAAATAAAAAAAAATGAACTACCTAATTAATTAAAATCCTGGAAAATTAGTATTAAAATTGCATTCGTTACAATAGTAAGAAGATTATTTACAGGTTCTTTCTATTCCACATTAAAACCATAAACTGCTTTAATAGCAAAGAAATTTTGGGAAATTATTTTCCATACAGCATTTTAATTATGTTGTGCTGAAATGATTGCACAAGTGGAAAAAAAAGTATGTATTTTTTTAAAAGCCATGCGATCATTTTTGCATGTATGATTTATTTTTCTGAAATTTTGGAGGTACAGAATGTTTAAAGATGACCAAAACCCCCACCCAAACCACTCCCAGCAATGCAAAACGTGCCCTGGATTAAAAAAAAACAACAAAAAAAACGACCTTGTAGTCAACACCCATTAAGAAAACAAACAAATAACCAACCAACCCCCCCCCCCAGGGACTAAGCAAGAGAGGGCTGAAGCACATCCTAAAGCACATTTGTGTGCCCTGCATGATTGTCATGATTGATGTGTTGCACTCACGTGGCATTTGACAAACATTGTTTTGCAGGTACTTAGCATAATGACAAATTAACAAATGGAATAAATGGATTACAAATCATTTACATAGTCATTTATGCCTTTTTCCCATCCAGTCTGGACTACTATGAAGTGGTCTGAGGCTAGTTACGAAGAGATATACAAGCTTTACAAGGTGCAGCATGCAGCACGGTGATTAATGCAGAAAGATTAATGAACATAATTTTGAATCAGTAGCTTTAGTCTTATGCTATTTGCTCATCTTGTTATTAACAGGCACTGAAATCATGACCCTTATTTCATAAATCCTCTAAGAGCTGGCACTGGGCTGCCACCAATAGCATTCTTGAAGCATCTTTGAAACAACCTCTGATAAACAGGGACAAAAGGGATGATCATCCAGGAGGAAACATCTGAGAAACAGGATAAATTAGCTTGGGTAATGGTCCACTCTATCATGGCAGCAGTGCTTCTGGCTCCGCTGTACCCTGCTGATCTGGCACATACATCTCAGTGGGCTATTGCTGAAGTGGCCTCAGGTTTGAAATAGTGAGTTGTCTCCCAAGATTTTTATGGCGGGGAAATGACAAGAATTTTTTACATGCATCATCCCTCAAGGAAGATGACTGCTAAGTAGTGATGCTGCATTTGTAGACAGTGACCAAAAGTGCTCCTTTCTGGGAAAGACCTCATGGGATCTTGATGTTTCTGCTGGGCTGCAGATGCTTCTGCAGCACGAAGATGCCCCTCACTTCATGCAGGTGTCACCAGGGTGCAATGCTAAGCTGCTGCAGCTGCCACTGCACTGTATTCTTGCTGTCTCTTTTTCATTCTGTAATAAATCTGTTAAAACTTGGTTTGTCTGCTCCTCACTACAGATGGCAGACATCATGATCCTAAGCATATTCTGGGAATGCTTCTCTTTGTCCTGTCTTGGACAAGTAAGCAGAAAGGCAATTTGTACCAAAGGTGTTTTGAATTCATTTTTTTTTTAAATTTTGTTTGATTATTTAGATGATGCATGGTAATTTTTGATGTGTAGTAAATCTGATGTGTACTGTAAGATATAGGATATGTTTAGTCTTACACATTCAGCCTAGCAAGTTAACACATGTCAGCTGAGCTGTGCTAACTGCCCAATTTTGTGTTCTTTGCCTGTGGCAGCTATATAATAGTTCAATTTAGCTGGCCCTCAGAGAAAGCACCTGCAGAGATTTTGTGTACCAAGACTGTCTCACCCCTTACAGGCATGCAAAGCTGTGAGTTTTTAAATTTGACCATCACAGTTTACTGCATGCTTGTACTGTCTTGGGTTACAACATATGTATTGTGGGGCACATACTGAAAGCTAGAGGCTCTCTCCAGATACGAAGCATTGAACATCTGCAGGATAAGCTCCTTCTGGTACTACTCACGCTCTGGGAAGGCATAATTGACCCTCTTGCTTGTATGACTGCTGGAAGACACATTTTTAGTGGTGGATAAGTTGCACATTTGTGGCTGCTGAGGTGATGTGGTATAGAGTCAAAGGCTGGGGTGTTGGGCAATTGGTGTGAGTTATAGGGGAATGAAGTCTGGCGCTGCAGATTTGCAACCCATTCTAGGAATGCTAAGAAGCAATATTTCTGAAGATGTTTTGCTACAGAAATGCACCACACCCCGTCTGGGGTACAAAGTGGGGAAAGAAAAGAGAAAATGAAGTAATAGATGAGGGAGTGACAGCAATTAAAGTGTTGCAACAGACACTTGTGCCTTAGGGGGCATGGGTGGCGCGAACAGATCTTAGGAAGGGAAGGAAGGAAGGAGGGTGCATTAAGCTGTATGCGAGAGCTGTGATTCTTAGCTTAAACTAGCAGCTAAAAATTTAATATGTTGAATGAAATTCAACAACCAATCTACTTCAAGGCACTTGTATGCATTAAAATTCAACATGAAAAAGAAACACAGAGTAAAAAGAGTAGTGAATTAATACTAACCGTAAGAGTGTGGTGCTTCTCAATCAACATTACATGTGAAATACATGCCTGAAAGCAAGCTCTGGTAGTCACAGAGTAGGAAATAGAAAAGTAAATCCATATGATCTCTTCACATTTCAAGAAAACTTTTGGTAGAAAATACAAAATAGAGATTGACAAATAGAGCCAACTACAGAAGTAATTAACAAAAATTTGGTTTAAATGAGAACAGAAGCATAAAACTGGTATTTAAGGATGTTGGAGATTTCATAATTGGGTCATCACAACAGCATGTGTTATATACTTTAGAATCTTATGAGTCAGGGCTCCTTCAGAAAGCAGAACTTGTCAATCCTTTAATGTAAAGTGAGAGTACTTTTAAAGTAACTGATGTATGAGATATGTGAGACGTATAAATCAATGTGTTCTTCCTAAAATTCTGTTTTGTGATGACATATGTAGGAATCACATTTTCAAATAGAGTATTATTTGGAAATGGAATTGGCAAATCAATTTACAGAATTAATTCCATTTTTGAAATTTGAAACAATATAAATTCTGAAGAGTTTCAGTAGCCTTCAGAAGAATGACACCACTCTATTAGCAGAACATTTAGGACATTTTTTTCTTGCAAAGTTGTTTTCTACATGTCAGATTTCATCTGGTAAGTCATATATTTTGCAGGAGTTCAGGATGGTAGGTGGGGGTAAAAAAAGCACTGAAGGCAGAGCTCTAGCTGGTACATTTAAGGATGAGGAAGGTGAGTAGCTAGTCCTGTCTCCACTCTTCTCGTGAGTTGCAGGTTGACATGGCTAACACTCCCTATGCAATGTACACTTGGCTACCTGTTAAGATGATCCAGCTATCCTCTGTTGAAATGCTGTTTTTTTGCATGTGGAGTTCTCAGCTTCCTCAGACAGTGCTGATCAGGGATCTGCTCATGTTTCCAGATCTGGGAGCAATATATCCATGCTAACCAAGGGGTGACACCACTTAGTCTGGGAGTAGAACAACACTAAGGCTATGTTGCTGTCAATGTCTGAGCTAGACCTCCTCATGCCCAGTGCCTATTGAGTTTAAGTACATCCCCAATGACGCCTTGGATTCAGCACATGTACTTCAGCTAATTAACTCAACTAAGCATGTGTGGTGAAAGCAAAGCAACAGTATGTTCAGTCCCAAGTGTAAAAAAAGGAATAAAAGTTGTGAGATCTTCAAGAGCTTAGCCCTGTAGCTCACAGGACAATTTTGTTTGCAGAAGGTGACTGACTTAGGAGATGAGGGGCTTTTGGATGGCTCCCGAGTTTCCTGAAGCATTTGAAAAGTTGCCTTGACCATACCAGAGTAATTAATGAGACTTGGCGTTTCTGTGTGTACTTAACTACAGATTTATGCGTGGTAAAGCTCACCACTGTCCAAATGTACCTGTAGGGCCTCAGCTAAACCCTTTGAAGTCATTATCAGTCTGAAGTGAATGAGAGGTGGATCATGCCCTTAAACAAATATTTCTGGAAAGCCCACTGTGCATATAGAGAAATATTTTCTTGCTAAGCTGACATTTTAAAATTAAATAATTTTTTGGCTCCAGGCCTTAAAGGAAATGGGACAACTTTCTTTTCACAAGTTATTTTTTAATGATGAAAAAAATATATTTAAGCTTCTTTTTATTTTAAATTGACTACGTATCTTTTCTCAGACTTTTCTAAAGAACCCACCCTAAGAACAAAAAATACCCCAAATCTACTGATGGAAGAGAAAGCATCATAAATTATTGGCCTGAAATGTTTTTGAAAGTTTTAAGTTTAGAAAGCAGGGAATAAATGGAAACTCTTTTGCAACCGCGAGAACTGTTTTGGACTGTATGCCAGTCCGTGGGTGTCAAAGCTCGTTGGGTAGTTATTTGGATTATATTTTCCATCCATGCTTATGAATCACTCAGAAATGGATCCAGATTTCTGCTACTGCTTTGTTATTTGTAAGCTTAAATTCAATAATCTGGGTGATTACCTTTCAGACTACAGAATGTCCATAAACCGATTGCTGTAGTGTATCACCACTGGCTGTTCATCTAAGGTGGTTAATTAACAATTTTACAGTGTAAGCATTCAGCTTCCCTTTCGGAGAACTAAAACTTCTAAGAAGTTTGAACAATGAATATCAAATTACGTCAGAGTTAAACAACAGTTAAAGGACTTGAATTTCAATCCCTTTGTGAGTCTTCCTTGAATGGGAAGCAAGTGTTGCATACCTTCTGTAATGTTAGTAACATTTGCTCATTTGAATTGTGCTACTGAATCAAAAGAATCACTCCTATGAGCTACTCGCCATCAGTTTAGCAGGGACACTTGGCAGTTTAGCCCACGGTGTTCAGAAGTTATGTTTTTGTGTAGTTTAGTTAATAACTTGAGTGCCCTTCAGTATGGACTCAGAATATCTGGAAAAAAAAGGACTCTATGCGTATATGCTTGTTACTACTCTGTTATAACCAATTGTTGCTAGTCCAAAAATACTGTGAAACAAATGGCACTATTAAAATATTTGGGGGATAGATACCACAGGACCTTTGGAGTAGGTTAGTCCTTGCATGCCCAGCCTTAATGTATTGTTAACACCTGGGTGATGCCTGAGGCATGCCAGCCAATAATTATATACCTTCATATTTCTTTCCTGACAGTCTGTCATCATTAGTTCCAACTGTAAGTTAAAGAGAGATTCTTCACGTCTGTCCTTTTTCCCTGTACCAAATTCTACAATGCCTTCTGTAAAATCATATTTATTTCATTAGCAGGTTACATAATGGGGTTCATTACAACCCTTTTGTATACAAAAGAAAAATAATGCTATGATGGATCTTCTGAACTAATTGACAGCTGCAGAACATACTATTTGATCAAACACATTGCAGAAAGTAATTGGCAATTAAAATATTTTTAATTAAGTTCCTAATGATTATATTTTGATCTTGCTTTATCATCATGGCTTGTACCTCAGAGAAAGTCAGTGGTATAGGATTAAAATGTAATTCATGCATGGTCACTTCAGCAGTGAGCTTTCTGTGAGAAGCAAGGAGTCATAAACCACCCATGCGTCAGTAATACATGAAAGTTGGGTTGGAACAGGGGAGTTCAGCTTTTTACATGAAATTGTAGGGTTGAAGGAGAGAAGGAATCAGTAGGTCATCTGGTCTTATCTCTTGTTTAATATGAGCTTCTACCTTTCTGATGGGATTAATAATTTGCTATTAATTGGTGCATCTGGTGCATCTGACTTATGTAGCTCTTGCAGAAAAGCTTTCAATTTTGATGTGAAGGCATTAAGATGTGGGGAAACTTCATCCATTAGTCATTGCTCCAGGGATCAATCATTCTTGCAGTTAACTAGAACATTTCCCCATCTAAATTTCTTGTGCTTAGCTTTTGTCTGCTGGGTGGTTTTTATGTTTTGTTATGCCTTTCCTGCTTTATTAAAATTCCTTTTATAGTCAATATTTTGTTATCATGTAGATATTTTATATGTTGTAAGCAAACCATCTCTCACTGTTGCTTTTTGAAAGCTGAGCAGATTCCTTATTCTATGCAAGACGTTTTCTTTGAGCTCTCAAATAATTGGAGTCACACTTTCTGTGCATCTTCAACATCCTTCTTTAAATAAGATCACCAAACCTGAAGGAAGTGTTCCAGTATTAGTCTCACCATTGCTATGAGGGGTAGCTAAAATCACCTTGGCTTTGCCCCACTGATTGCTCTTTGTGTTATCTGAGGATCATAGATGCCTCTTTTGCTGGGTCACCATAATAGAAGCTTACCTTCATAAATCTCTGTACTCAGGTGTCCCTAATTATTACTTCTTTTTGTCGCTGGATGCAATTCCTTAGTTTGTGGCTGTAGTCAACATTCTTTTTTCCTAGATGTTTTCATAGAATAGTTTGGGTTGGAAGGGACCTTTAAAAGTCATCTTCAGGGACATCTTCAACTACAGCAGGTTGCTCAGAGCCCCATCCAGCCTGGTCTTGAATGTTTCCAGGGATGGGGCATCTACCACCTCTCTGGGCAACCTGTGCCAGTGTTTCACCATCCTCATTGTAAACAATCTCTTCCCTTACATCAAGTCTAAATATGCCCTGTTTTAGTTTAAAACCATTACCCCTTGTCCTAGCACAACAGGGCCTGCTAAAAATTTTGTTCTCATCTTTCATATAAGCCCTCTTTAAGTACTGGAAGGCTGCAATAAGGTCTCCCTGAAACTTTCTCTTCTCCAGGCTGAACAACACCAACTCTCTCAGCCTTTCCTCACGGCAGAGGTTTTCCGTCCCTCTGATAATTTTTGTGGCCCTTCTCTGGACCCCCACTCCAACAGGTCCATGTCTTTCCTGTGCTGAGGGCTCCAAAGCTGAACCCAGGTGGGGTCTCATCAGAGCAGAGGTGCAGAATCACCTCCCTCGGCCTGCTGGCCACGCTTCTTTTGATGCAGCCCAGAATATGGTTGGCCTTCTGGGTTTCAAGTGCACACTACTTGCTCATGTCCAGCTTTTCATCCGCCTGTAGCCCCAAGTCCTTCCCCGTAGGGTTGCTCTCAAACCCTTCATCCCCCAGCCTGTACTGACAGCAGCTGGCTGCAGAACTAGTTAGAGTTTGGCAGGATATCTGGGCTGCCCTCCTCTCAATTTCATTTGCCATTAAGCTAGGATCAGTGACAGCTACAGATTTGATTAAAGTGTTTACTAGCATCAGGCTAAATACAAAGCCCGCTAGAAACATCTTCTGCTGTAGGTGTTTCCCAGCTTTTTGAAACCTGTCTGTGAGCCATTGTCCTCCAAGAATCAAATCATTTTTTTGACAAGATGTACTTTCCAATATACTTTGATGACTGGTGGTAGTATTAACATATCCTTTAATTCTTTGTGATGTAAATCCTACACGACTTTTTCATTAATCTATCCTGGATTAATACCAGGATTGCTGGTCTTCAGTTATGCAGGTCATCTGCTTGCCCTTCTATTGAGAGCTTTCACAAAATTAATGCTCTCCAGGCATCTGAAACCTTTTTGTTATTGCAGGCTGTAGTGGAGATGAGTATCAGCCAGCAGGGCATTTCAGCTAATTCTTATGGAATTCTTGGCTGAAAATTTTCTGAATCTTCTGTTTTTAAGATATTTATCTTTGTGGATGGCGTTCAACATCCTTCTTAATTACTTACAGACTGCAAAGTACTGCAATGCCCTGCAGACTCATGCATCACCCTTTTTATTGTCTCAGCAGCTGCATTTCTTGGTGACAAGGCTTTAGCTTTGGTCTAGGTATGAGTGGGCAATTGTAGCAAATATCGCTCATTTCTTTCCATTGTGATTCATAAATACTATAGGAACAGTCCCTCCCCTGACTTGCAGGTGTTGTTGTCATTGAGTTCAGCAGAACTTGTGGCAAATGCAGTAAATGAGTTATAAAGCAAGACTGAATGAAAGAGATGTCTAACTCTACAAACTTCAGCTTGCTTTGATGGGACTTGCATCTATCATCTGAACACAGTAGCCAAACCATAAGATGTAGTTTGTGAATGTCTATACGTTTGGACATCACTTGATATGTGTATTCTACCACTTATTATACCAATTATTATCAGTGTCTTTCAGAATGGTAATCCCGCACTGCTTGGTCTTAACTCTCAATACTAATCTAACGCAGTTAAATGCAGTTCCAAAAAACTGAGGCTCTACATGATTTCAGTGGAAAAAGAACAGATAATCTCAGTAAATATGGTTGAAAACAGCCCACAGAATATTTAGGAGTGAACAAAGTAGTACAAATCTATAAAAAGTATTTTCTAGTAGTATTTGTAATGTTTTTGTGATTTCTTTGTAAGACTAGAAACTTGCATGTTTTTAAAATACCAGGTTATTTAGAAACAATTGTCTGACAAACATTTTCTTGAAATATACTGATAGCAGTTAAATTGGTGTTTGTTGAACAAATGAATCAACTGAAATTATAAGAACTAACATTAACTTACTTCGTATTTTGAATGCATCAAAAGTTCAAGCATAAAAATATATCTTTGGTGGAAAGACACTTCTCAAGAATAGAAAAAAAATCAGGAAAACCCATGGTATTAAATGAAAACCACAGGAAAAAAAAGATAATAAAGAAAGGATATACTTTTTGGCTGTGATTAATAAAGCATTGACTCATCAAGGTTATGAAAAAATATTGTATCAAAGCATCCTGTAATAGCAGAGGAATAGAACAGATATGTACTGGTAACCACAAATGTACACAAATAAAAACAAACTTATGTATATCCACATGTGTAGAGTAACAAACAATAGCAGCCCTAAACATTATTTCAGTGCACTGCCTGGAAAATATTTTGTTCAAGATGTGCTGAAATTGGCTCAGCAACTTTATACTGATCATCCCCTGTTCTGACACGTTTTATGAAAAAAACACAGGAAATTGTATGTGTGTATCTACCTTCATGCCAACAGCCAGAAAGGACAAAAGACTCAACTTGTAGCTTGGAAAACTTCAGAAATGCAGAATCAAATGACATTCCATCATTCATTGCATACACTTTCTGTGCTGAGCAGCCTACATTAGAAACAGCATGTACTAGCAAATATTGGCATGTTATCTCTTTCTTGATAACCTTCAGAAAAGTTTTCTGCAATTAGTTTATGCAGAAGGGAAATGAATAAGACTAAAGTAACTGTTAATGTGGTAGCTGCTGTATTAAAAGTAATTTAGATATGGTTGAGTTAGTTTTACCCCAAGATAAAATCATCCAGCATTAGTATCAGAACATAATATCCAGACATTTAAACACAAAAGGTGTTTACAGACTCTTAAACAGAAAGTGGAATTTGTTTAAAAACACTGTGTTTCGTGACCAAAAAAGATGTCTGTAAGTTATGAAACAGAGTACAACTTATATAGAAAGAATTAAAAATGTAAAATAAGCAATCAACATGAATAACAGTGAATATAATTAAGAAAAATAAAAACTACGAACTTTCATTATCACTGCACTATTGCCAATTGCTTTAAGGAAAACAGAGAGGATGAAAGGGTTATAACAGGTTCTGAAAAAGAGTGACAGTGGCTTAAAAATATGAAACCAGCTAATATTAGCTAATCAGTTGGATGCTCATCCTGGACAAAATACGACAATAGCCAACATGGTACTCCACAATATAGGAATGTGAAGCAGTGACATACATGCAAATTTTCACAGCCCCCAAACAGTGATTTCAGGACTAAGTCACTGCCCACTCCCTTCCCATTCATAGTGTTTTTTCTGAAGGTATTACAGTGAGTTCACTTAGAAGGTGCAGAATGAAAGCCATGAATGTACTACAGTGTGCACTAAAACCTACCATATGCTCTTCATGCTGATTGTCCAGTATATTCACAGGGTAGAGTGCTTTCCAGGTGCACAGTGGTATGATGGGGAGACATCTGAGAGATTCCTGAAGCTATGGTGGCCACAAAGACAATGCATCTAGTCCCACATTGCCCTAAGAAAGAGCCACTGAGGCCAAGGACCAGATGGAATACCCTGATGGTGCTATGCCGAACCTTGTACATATGGAGTCAAAGGACAGAACAGGAGTTGCTAGCAACCATCCTGGCTTGGTGGAAGTAAATTTTCCTGAAAATATTTGAGTTCCATTTTTTAGAGGGGACAAATCCAACTGATAAAAGCAACTGCATTGATGTAGTGTAGCTGGCCATCAGCAAGCTGACTTCAGACTTAATAGTTGTTTTCAGTAAGAACCTGTTACTATGTGCAGTCAAAATGTGAGAGCATGTTCTACAGATTAAAAGTTTGCTTGTTGATATATATGGACGAAGGACTCTTGACTGCAGTTGATTCTGCAGCACTGCATGGCCTATGTAATTCAATCAAATTTCTGAAAGAATATATATATTAAGAAAAGGATATAAGATATATATATCTATAAAGTTTTCAGAGGATACTGAGACTTGTGGCTTGGTAAATCAGGGTAAATTACTGTTTGAGCTGGATAACTTGCTTAACTTTGGAGCAATCAAGTAATATGATGTATTTTAATATGAGCAGCAACAAACTAGAACCCAGAATATGACTATGTTGGCCCACGGCTGCTTCCTTCCCATGAACAGGGCTTTCTAACACACCTTTCACAAAGAAACAGGGCTTTCACAAAGAGCTTAGGAAAGGGGTGGGAACCTATATATGTCTCCACTCTAACCTCCAGTTCAGTCAGCATTTTTAGGTCTGAAGCAAGTAGCGTTATGTAATTTATGGTCTGATGCAAATAACTTCAGATAAATTTATATGGCTGGTTTTATGCAGGTGGGTAGACTAAAAAATGCAAGCGCTGTGACAGTCTAAATGGTCCTGAGCAACAGCCATCCTTTTTGCTCTTACATGTATAAAAAAACTCTTACATATATAAAAAATATACCCTCTAATAAATAACATAATGTATCAGAATTGAGTATATCATTCATTTCAGCTTTTTCCACGACAAGCTGTGACATAACACAAGCCATATAAATTGTCACAGACATGTCAGGTATGCTGCTGTCCAACTTTTTTTGTTTATTGGGAAGCGTGTAAGGTGCAAAATAATATCCATGATTAATTGCAGGCAAGCCATTTGCTGAGAATAAATACAGAATTACAGGAACCCAACCTGTAATCCACAGCCAGGGTGTGGGAAAGCTCTGCCTTTTCTCAATGAGTGTGTCCAGGGGCACTAAATATCTCCTTGACTCTAAAGACAGGTTTTATCAGAGATCAAAACTGCTTAATTAGAACAAGATATTTATTTGTACAGAGAGATCACTGATCTGTCAGGTGACACATATTAAGTAAGAAGTTTTGAAAACGAATCTCTGAATTCCCATCTCCTGCCCAGTTTATCCTTACAGGGCAAGGTCTCCCCTTCATTTGCCTTTCGGACTAGAAACAGTCAATGGCTCTTAGTTTGCTCAAACCCCTTGCTTAGGAATTTTTTTTTTTCTTTCCATCACGCCAGAGGGATAGGTCTGCTCCCTTCTCCACACAGGTTTCCTACTTGTGCCAGATCTTTCCTCCTGCGGACTCCAGTGCCATGCCCCTACTCCTGCTTGGGCCCAAGAAGCATTGTATGCTGGACATGTCCAGGAAGGGTGTAGTTCTCCCTCTAGAGGGTCCCCAGAGCGCAGGAACCAGGACAAATTGCTTTCCTTTCTCCTGCCCAGCCCTCTTTCCCTCTTTAGCAAAACATAATAAATGGTACTCACAGAATAAACATAAACCAAACTCGTTAACTACTTGCACCATTGTTCTCAATCAGGTTGAGATTTTTTAATACAATGATTCTTGGAATAATCCAACATTTAGCACTGTTTGTTGCAACAGGAAAGAGACATTAGTCCTACATTACATATATAACGTATTTCATAAAATTTAGTTCCACTGGGCAGGTCATGCTGCATCCTATTTGTTTCAGAAGAAAAGATATTCCAAAGAGACTGCAGCTGCAAATATTTCATACATTAAAATAAAAAGGAAGCAAGATAAAAAGTAAAAGTGCTGAGCACAATCAATCAAATTAAAATATATGAAAACAAGTGTAGTAAGAAAACAAGAAAACAAACAAACAAACTAATAAAAAGATGCTGCAGTATATAGATTCAGGAAAATATTTGCAGCCACTGTTTTAAAAGCATTTGTTTTTTTTAATGTGAATTATTTTCCACATTGCATATAGCCTCTATGCATTTGCATTTTATTGATATTCTAACAGTTTTGTTGAATAGCAGAAATACAATATATAGAATATTTGCAGAAAATAAGACTCCATGATTGCCATTCTTGTCCATAGAAGAAAAATGAAGAAAGTTACATGAGAAAGGCAAATTTATAGGGACTCTTTAGAGCATTTATAGGAACAGACTCCAAATGTGGGCACTTCTTTGATGCTACGGGTAGGTCCTAAGGGTACTGTTTATTCTTACTGGCAGGAGTTACTGCTTTCTGCTGCACACACTCTGGTGTTCTGCAAGCGATGGATGACACTGGTAAGTGTCATCCTTCTGCCAGTCATCTCACTGGTGGTCAGAGGCTCGTTACAGTTCATGTCTGCACAGCAGCTTTAAAGGAAACGACCTTGCAACTTCTTCATTCACATCTGCATATCATTTAGGAGTATTTCACTATACTTCTATTTTGCACTTCTGTGGTTTATAAGCTCCTACAGGTTTCTCTTGATATGTGAAATAGTTGCTGCTGCTTCTTTTTGGATTGGGAATATTTATTAACATTTTTCTGAAATTCATAATAAAATACACTTGCATTTACAGCTGATAAAACAGTGAGATAGATATTTACATTCTCAATGGCCATACAAGAGATGAACTCTGAATGTAGCGATCAAATATTAAACGCATTTTTACATGTAATTTGCTTAGACACTACTTTGAGTTTTAAGAACAATAGTGTTAAGGCACAGAAAAAATATTTATTTATTTTGATTTTAGCATATTTCTGAGCTGTGAAGAAAAATAGAAATCTCATTTGTGACATGAAGCTATATCTCAGCATGGCTGTTAAACTAGTTGGCAAGAGGAAAAAAGAAACCAAAACTATTTGAACATTCATAAAAAATGGATTTAATACAGAACCCATTAAATATTGTTTTAGAATGGATAGACTAGCTTGATTAATAATTACTTTTAGTTGTAAATAATGTGTTTCATTTCCAAAAACTCTGAACCTATTATACACTTAAATATAATTTGACCAGGTCTAACAAGGCTTAGCTGGCATTTCTCCTCTGAATATTGGAAGGTTGCTGCCTTTGCTGGGATAACTGGGAGTGAGCATGGCCTCTCTGTACAGACAGGGAGAGAACCCTCTGCCTGGGCTCTGCCTGGCTCATTGTGTCATTTGCATTCCCACCCTCCATGTAGAGCCCAGAGCCTCCCCACAACCGCCACTAACTTTGGCAGGGTATCACAGCTCCCTGAAGGTTATTCCTCTCCCTGGATACGAGCAGATGTTGGTAGAAAGCAAATAAATTACAGAATGGGCCATAACATTGCCCCTAAGCAATAGGCAACCATGGAGGTGCCGTTGTTCACCTCAGTGTGGGAAGTCACTAGCAAAGTTAATAGCCCCCAATGGTGGGAGAGGGATTTTTTTCTTCATTTAGATAGCATTTTATTTTTTCCTGTCAGCTGGCCTGACTCAAGTGGTGCTGGATGTTCTGTTGTGGTGTGACAGCTCTGACGTCCTCCATTGGCAAAGTAGGGGAGCCTCAGTCACACGGATGCCAGACTGACAGGAGGCAAGTTTGGGACCGGCTGGAGTGTGTGGACACTGCCTCTTCTCGCTACAGGAGAATGGGTGGGCAGCCTGGGCAGCTGCCTGCTCACAGTCATGCATGGTCTATCTGACCATGGCACTGGAGAGCCATCTGGGGCTAAATGTAGCACGGCTACACTCAGTCTGAAGAGGACAGTAGTTTGCTGAAACACCCTGCCTGCTAAAACAAGCTGTATAGTCACTGGAGGAGTAGTGGTGGATGGGATGGGATAGGATGGGATGGAAAGGTTAAAAAATATGTTTTGGGTACCCTAAATGTTGCTGGGGATTATAAAGACCCCAGCAGTAATAAAGATTACTTATGACAAGGAGTGGAGTCTGGAGGTAGGAAAATTAATAGTTAAGGATATGATTAGTTTTCACTAAGGGACATTGAAACTTTAAGCCAAAGGGAATTCTTTAAAACTTTCAGCTGTTTTCATGATGTTGGCTTTGCTCACAACCTGCAAATTAAACCCAAAGGCTAAATAATGCCTGTGTTCTGACCTTTGCAGTGGTTTTGGTGAGTGTTGCAGATGTTATGAGGCATCAGCCATGGGAAACATTTAAACCCATTTCACGTTTTTAATTTTAAACAACATGATCCATGAATCAACCTTAGTATTAACCTACCTTTGTTATTTAATAAAGGTCTTAATTGTTTAAATAATTGTGGGAAACCATTGTATTTCTAGAGGTATTATCTGAGCCTGAAGGCATATTTTGTGACTATCACACTCTTAATGATCTGCTACTGTTTCAGATACTGAGGGCTCCTCAGGTAAAGCAAATTGTTCACTGAAAGAAATAAAAAATATTAGAGAATAGTGTTCATGGAAATATCCTGATATAATTAAAAATCCAAGAAAAACTCCTAATAATTCTGAAAACTTGTGTATGTTCTCCTTTTTGACACCTATCAATGAGCAGAATTTTTAACAAGCAGTGTATGGTATATTGTTAACTGTTTTTTTAAAACAGCAGATGTACAGTGTTTGTAAATACTCATGAAGACCAAGTAGGCAGAAAAATTATATACATCAATACTTCACATTTCAGTACTTTTTCTGGGTGATGGTCGTGTTTGAAGGGCAGGAAAGAGTAAAAGGCCTATCTTTCTAGCTTATTGACTCATGGCTACATTCAGTGTAATAATAATAATATACTATCAGATTAAACTGTAAAGACTTTAGCTATGGACTTGTATAAATTTAATTTTTGTGGGAAAAATAAGCAAGGATGGGATCAATGAGGCAAATTTGGCATCAGGAAAATAATACTGTGCTTGGAGAATTAAAATATGTTTAGATTAATCATGGATTAACATTGTAAAAACTGAAAACCCCATTGTTGCTAATCTCTTTGAACTAGACTGAGCTATTCTAAGCCAACACTGAACAAAGTTTTCATGTGTGGAATGAGGCAGGAGTTTCCAACTTTTCTTTTGCTATAATCCAGATTTAAAAAAAAATGCTGTTGATGTGTTTGTTTCAGTAAATGTTTCCTCAGGGTTTGGGTAGAGTTTCATGTCAAGTGACGGAGAGGAAAAAAGATTCCAGCCATGGAATAATACAAGTGAGAAACTGCACCTGGAAAGTGGGCAAGAAGAATACATTTATGTAGTTTTTACCCTGAGATAAAATATGGCAGATGGTGTAATGTCACCCACTTAAACTGAAGTTGTATTGCCCCTGCATACAGTAGGGAAACAAATATTGTTTTGCAATTAATGAATAAATTCCTTTAACTGCTTTCATTTTTTTTTTCTGAAAAAAGGGGAGAGAACTTAAAGTATTCTCTGACTCCTGAAATTTCTGCACTTTTGCAGCAGAAGCACTGCTGGTCAAACTAAAAAATGGCAATAAGAAAGCTGCGGTACCTAGGCAAAAAAAGTTTCTTAGTGAGTGAGAAATCATGATACACACAAGTTAGGCTTTCCAATAGTCCTGGGTCAATACAGTTAGTACAATTGCGGCACTCAGCAGAAAGATAGAAGATGCAACTATCTGCTTAAAAGGTACATATAGCCTATTGACCCAAGCTTTTCTACAGTCTAAATAATAATGATTCCAATTAGATACAACAGAAATAATAATGATTTACAAATTATTTTTTGGAGTCTATTTGCAAGACATTTATTAATTTTAAATAATTTACATATTTTGAAGAGTCTGTTATTCCACTGTTAAACTAAATTAGGTCAAAGATCAGACCAAACTGAATGCTGTAATTCTTGAAGCCCACAGTTTTTAACTGTAACTGATTTATTTATGTAGAAAATCCACTAAACAAAAGGAGAAAGGTAAGAGTATAAAGATGTTTCTGTCCTCTGCCCTTTTACTAGTGACCTTGTTCAGTAAACAGTGGGGAACCTCTGCACTGTTTTATTAACCTGCTTTATTAGAAGGACTACTTCAAAGCTCCCACATTTAATTGTGTGAAATATAATGTCAAAAAATTAGAGTTGGAAGTGAAGTCACCATGAGGCCATGCACTGCTGTTGGAAAGGATTGGCAAGCACAAATATGGGCGTTACAAAAGTGGTTTGACACCCATGGAGGATGGAAAGGGGAAGAAAAAGGTCAAATAATAATATTACAGCAATAATGTACAGTTAGAAAAGGCAAAAAACAGTGGGCTTTTTGTTCTTGTTTGCTTGCTTGGGTTTTGATATCTCACTTACATTCCTGCCTCATTTTAGGACCTTTCAAAATGAAATTTTCCTATGTTTTCCAAAGTATACCTACACAGAAATACACATACATAGAGATATCTTGGAAATTTTACTTCAAAGTGAGCTACAGAAATATGCTTTAGTAGTAATTACAGCTGTCCCCAACACACTGTGCAGGGGTCAGCTAATTTGTGGGCATTGAAGTCATGCAACCACTAGCTTCACAAGGGGAGTATCCCTGAGCTGCAGTACAGCAGTTTGCTCCAGTGCCACTTCTTTCTTTGCCTGGAAGCAGAAGAGATGAAAGTCTAACCTTAAGATGATAGTGCAAGTCAATAGTAAGATCCTGAATGAAGTGGGAGACACAGTGCTTACAGTCCCTGCTGGACAGCAGTCAATATCAGACATCACACTTAAACTGTCACAATTTGACCTGACAATCCTTTTTCAGAAGGACCAGAAATAGAGCTAGCCAAGTTACCTTGCATTTCTGAAGAAGGTCATGGGCAGGTCACTGGCAGATGGAAGTGTGTGTTAAAGATGTCTAGTATGAGTATAAACATGAACATTTCTAGCCTGCATAAACATAAATGTTAAGATGCATAAGGGATTGTTGCTGCCTAGCTGGAACAGGAGCACAGTTAAAAGATCTTTATAAGGAACAAAGAGAGATGTTTGCTCTGTTCATGTGGAAAAAAAAATACCGGAAAAAAAAAAGAGACTTATATAGTCAGCAATATATGTTCTAAAAATGCAATTTCCGGATTAATAACAAAGACACTGTTCTAGTTCACTAGTTCCTTTAGGATGTGTGCTTTTGACCCATGCAACATATTGTGCCCCATGGCTCTTAGCTGAACTGTGACTTAACTGTGCCTATTTTTTTAAAATGTGTGATGTCTATTAAAACTAGCTGGTGCTTGTACCAGGACCCCAGTGGAAATGAAAGAGATGTCTCGGTGGACTGTCCATTGGTTAAATATTAAAGGATCAAACTTTAATATTTAAGTGTGTATGTAGTATATTATATAAAACAAATTCCCATCTGAATATTTTAAGTTTTCTCTTTAATCTCAGGAAAGCCAGCATTTCCACCCCTTAACTCTAATTAACCAGATAAAACAGTATTTCAAGGATATATCTCCTATGAAAAGTCAGGTTTTTCTGTGATTATATATATCTTTGCTCCGAGGCACTTATTAATTTGCTTAAAAGACTATGCATCATTTCACAGATTGTTTTAGCACTTGTCATCTTATCAGTCCACGTCTGAGTAAGGCACACTTGAAAAAAATGAAGTGAAAGATTAAGTATTCCAGCATGCTCTACATTATAAATATAACTGTCTTCATTTTATAAATTAATTTCTATAAAACCGGAGCTAGAGAGAAGGGTGAGCAGTGATGGAGCACAGTGAAAGATGGTGGGCCTGACAAATGCGTCTGGGGAGGGAATCAGAGGCAGAAGCAGGATAGATACAGCTGGAAATCTTTCATTCCTCTGCAGTGCTGCTAGTTGCCCAGGTCCCCAAAGGTGTTTCTTCAGCATCCCTGTATACACCCCTCCACATCATTTAAGTGCTCAAAATCTCTGCCAAGCTACCACTTGACTGGATGGGTGTTTAAATCCTGTAGTTGGCTGACCAGTGACCACACACTACGCAGCCTAAATGCTGAGGCCAACCTGCAAGTTAACAGTGGCTGAGATCCCTGCCTCAGCCCACAACTGGGTTTTAGATTAAATCTAAGTCAAGCGCTTGAATGTCACCTTCCTACATATCAGGTGAGGTCTCTCATGATGGGTTGCCTGCTCTCTTGCAATCAACATGTAATAATTTGTAGACAGTGGAAGGGCTTTAACAGGAGACCTGGATGGTCTGCAATGAATAGTGCAGCTCTGTGGACAGATATGTATCTTGACTCTGAGCAAGTTGGCTTCAGAATCTCTATACCTGCATCAGGGCTGTTTCACCCAGGTGAATTAGCCCTGTGTGATAAGATGGGTTCCTGCATGCTGCATGGGTTCCAGGACCTATCCACTGTATCTGTCAGGCAGCTGGAGTAGATGATCATTGTAGGTCCCTTCCAACTGAAAATATTCTGTTCTGTTCTGTTCCGTTCCATTCCATTCCATTCTATTCCATTCATGGCTGATTTCCAGTTGGATCAGGCACGTCAGCCTTTGTCACACAGATACAGCCTTCAAGCACCCTTGCACACCAAAATGAGAATGTAGGTGGAGAAGAATAGCATTTAGGTCATTTGAGTCTAGGCAGAGGCAGATGACTATGCCTAGTCCCACTCTGCTCTCCAGCTGTCACTGATTTAGGTGATCATCACTCAGCTGACTTATTTTTTTTCAGTCAACCCTTCACTCTCACTATTCAGTGCCTGGGAAGTTGTATTTGGGTTGAGAAATCCATGAGGTTACAAAAGGAATAAAAGTTAGCTTTGCGACATTTAAGTACCTTTGAGGATCTGGGCCCAAAGGCTTAATCCTACACCATCAAAGTCACTAGGAGCTTCCTAAACTTAGAATGGGAAATTGAGGTAAGAATGTATGTTCTTTTATCATTCCTTTTTTATAGTTTCTGTTGATAAAAAGCCTTGGAGTAGGAATTCTTCTTTGATGCTTCTGCTGTAAAATCAGAGTTCAAAGGGGCTGGTTTGGATCTGTACAATATTCTGACATTTCATCCCTCTTCTTCAGCTGCACAATCATATAAGCAAACTGAGCAATAGAACAAATTAAAAAGAAGTGCTATGAAAATCTTATTAATTTTACTGACTGCTTGGCTCATTAGAGAAACTTAGCTGAGGAATCAGAATTTGCTAGTTTGAGTGAAGAAGGAGAGGAAGTGGTTTTACTACACAGGTAGAGGCATGGAGAGGCAGAAAGGGCAAACTGGAAAAAGAAGGAAGCAGATCGAAAGAATTGCACTGTAAAAGCAGCTCAGATTAGTTAAGAAGAACTTTGACCTGAAAAAGTCAGGATGAATTTTTGTGATTTTTCCTAACATAAATGAAATATCCACATGATTTAATAGGATGCTATTTCTTTTGCTTACAATTTCAATGAAGCAGACTCAAGCTATTAATTCGGCATACCACCTTTTCTCCGTACCTGTCTGAGTTGCTAAAGGGTCCAGCAGAAGTTCAGAAAGTTCTGTTACGGGAAACTATAAAATAATCTGCTGTTAGGAAAGTTTCATTCTTGTCTGACTCTGGTAGATTAGATAATAGCCATGTAAGTCTTGAACTGATATCTGTCTAATGTAATTGGATGTTCACACTCTCTGTAGAAATTGCTGTATTTCTCTGTATTGCTCTGAGCTCTTGGTGTCAATGTTATCATGTTCCAAGGAAAACTGTGAGTGAAATATTTTCTGCATAAGAAAAGACTTCCTTTTATCAGGTTTTAAAATTATTGCTTCCCAGTTTAATGGCAGTTCTGTTTACTCTTTTATCATGTTAACAGCAATTTTGCCCATTTAACTGCAGCTGCATTACCCTATTGAGGGTGGGATCAGAGAGTGGTGATACTGAAACTCATTATTCATTGACTAAGTTTGGTGAAATGGTTTGTCTGCAGGCAGTTGTACCCCGAAGATGTTTACAATTAAACTACAATTAAACTTTTCCTGCAGGTTTTCCTACTCATTTTTTTTTGAAAATACATGTTTGAGGGGACTTTTTTTTCCATGTATCTGGAAAGGAGAATACTGAATTCCAGATCTAAAACCCATGATTTTTCTTTGAAGAAGCAGATAGATAAGGGAGGAAAAATGGAACTGGATAGGTAGTGGAAGAAAAATGTCAGATGGAGAAGAGAGGAAACGGAGAACATGAGTAGCATCATGATGGAGAAGAATAAAGGAGTCAGGACTGAGTGTATTCACACTGTATTAAAAGCAGAGCTTCCTTCCAATGGTTAGAGAAGCAGATGCCCCAAAGCACTAGTAGAGAACATTGTTAATAGGGAAACTCCTAAAATTTCCTTACAGCAGGACACAGTTCCTGGCAATGACACAGAATTGTTCCTTCTCTTTCTCAGCTGAGGGTCACGTGCTTAGATAGTGTAAGTGAGAAACTGGGGAGCCATTAGGCTGGAAAGCACAGAAAAGCACAGTCTTGATATTCATGAGTTTTGCCTGACTCCTAACCAAGCTTCTACACCTTTTTTCTAGTGGAACAAGTTTCACTGTGAAAGTGCTTAAAGCCCCATATACTTGGAAGACCATGACTAAATTTGTGTGGCAAAAAGTGCCTTGGACTTTTGGGTAAAAGCTGGTCTTCTTTTCTTAGGAATGATCACATTCATGAGAAGAGACTTTTGCAGAAAACGGTCCATGGTGATCCTTGTGTACTTCAGCCCAAAATATACAGTGCTGTATACTGCAAATGCTAATGGCAAGTATAAAAGAGCATAGCTCAGTCATGCTATCATCTTTAGGATTACCCTTTTAGAAATACTGAGTGGAGAAAACTTGCATTGTTAAAGAGAGGCTTTGAATAATTGTACTGTTCAGTGGCAGCTCTTCAAGATTTGTTGAAGGTCATGTTATCTTCCAACAAGGTCAGGATAGTCAAAATGTGGAATTCCTGATTTGATACATGGTACACTTAAAAATAAAAGAAAGTTTTCAAGGGTTTGAATTAATCTCATCTAAAGAAGAAGCACATTTTTGAAATTTGACATCTCAGATATTCCCAAATTCTGTAATGGCACAAGATCAGTCCTTTGAAATTTTTGGGGCATACTGCCTTTCAAAAGACAGTGAGCAATCTGACTTCTAAGTATAAGCCATGCTGCTTGTTTAACTATGAACTGAAAAGCTCCTTCCCTTAATTGAATAATATATTATGAATATTCAATTTTATTTTTGCCTTCCTGGACTTGCATTAAGTTTTCCATAAAGAAAACCTGGGGATTTTAATGAGGTCTCCCAACCTCTCAAGGACATGAAAAGTATCACTAGCAGATTAATAGGTGGAATGCAGCTGGAAGTTCCCTCTGCCCATCAGTAATTTAACTGGGATTTTTACTAATCTTTAGCAGTTTTAGACTACTACGCAGCCAATAGTATACAGCTAGAATTAGTAAAACCTATGAAGAAATTCCACACTGTGTGATACGCATAATAAGCTTAAACAGATCTGGCTTAGAATAAGTTGTTAATTGACAGCATATGACTGCCTAAAATCACACAGCTGCTTTGCAAGCCATTCAGACAAGCATTTCTAAATTAATACACATCTAATTCATTATTTATGTAACAAATTATCTCCTTTCACAGTTAACAATACGGAAAAGCATTTCCAAATGGGTCATCACTGTAGCTGGCCATGGACGTATGTGGGATGCCATTTTCAAGTGCTGGAGAGAGTTGGGACAACTGCACAGAAAAAACTCAGTTCACATTGGAGCTGGCCCTCATCTCACATCTCAAAAGGAAAGGAGCATAAATAAATAAATATTTTTCCAACTGCTTAGCTGTATTTATTTTCCACTGCCTCCCTGCCTACGGCAACATGGATGTCCCCTGAGCTCTTGAACCTGTTTATTTCCCATCCGCTACCTGTCCAATTGAAGCAGCACTAATTATCCCAGAAGGCTTTGCTCCTGTCAGTTAAAGCAGAAAAAGCACTCAAAGCCTTCTGGAGATGCACCAGGGCCATTGCAGGCAACAGGTTGTGGAGCTCCTGGTGAAACACATCTAAAACCTGGAGCCACAGCCTGGAGCTGGGGAGGAGCATCGAAGTGGCGGAGCAAGGGTAGTACTTAACAGGCCTAATATGCAGCAGCATCTGAGAAGCTCATTATTACAGACACATGTACTTGTGATCTAATTACAGTTAGATTTATTTCTCTTCTGCATGTAATTTATATTGGCTTGCTCCTGGTGTTGCTGAAAGGAGGTACCCTCCACAATTTGTATTTACCTCCCAAGATTGTTCTCTGCAGGTTCATTCCTTTTCATTAAGGCCTTTTTTTCATAGTTCATGCATTTTCCTGTTCTCTACAGACTCTTCCAGATTTGTAGTTTTGGAGGAGAATTCTGCAATTCAAATAGGCTAATTCATATATATGGTCTTTCTATGCTATGAAGAACTGACACCTCAGGGTCTGCTGGTGACCACTCACCCCATGAGCATTCTGAGCACTAAATCATATAATTTTATAGAACTAGGGGAAAAAAAGACTTTAACAAATAGTAAAATTATATTAAAACTGTGAAAACCTCCTTCCCATTTAATTGTGGGAATATAAAAGCTATTCCACTTACCTTCTGTAGTCACATCGGACCTGTATAAACCATATCATCATGGTCAGGCAGATGTGGCCAATGTGCCAGAGCTCACCCTACCCATGAGCAAAGCCATTAAGAATGAAGAAATCTTTCCATCTTCTGTTCTTGACTACAAGCACAGGGACAGGGCAGATACAAAAGGGGCAATAAAACACTCCCAGAATAGCAGTGTCATATTTTTACCCCCTCTGGGCTCTGGGAAAAAAAGGGGAAGAGCAGATGCTCCTATTGGGGCAGCTACTTGGGGGCCTTTGCTCTCAATCTGACAAGAGCCAAATATGGGATGAAGTGTGTGACAAATGAGAGGCACAAAAGTATTCATGCAGGAAACTTGCAACGTTCTGGGATTCACTCCTTTCTTATAAATAATTCATTTTGTAGCTGGAGACTCTGTTTATGACATGTGTAAGATTGGCAGTAAAATATAGGATGGACCATGTGATTGTAGAGCTAGTTGAAAAATAAGAATTTGAGTTCATGAGAAAAAAAAATTGGAGATTTTGAAATTTGTTTTTAATCCTTATTGGAAAAGAACAAGAGACTTTGTAGCATATTTTTCTTGGTGTAAAACCTGAAAAAAGAGCTATTCTCAGAATAGCAATACCAGAGGCACTCATGTGAAATGAAATACTTGTACCACAGTGAAATTCTTTTTGTCTGATATAGACAGGAACTTGCACCTGTGGCTTCCATGTCCCAGTTCAACAGTCACTTGGGGAATAGCTTCTGCTTCTCTCTCTCTCATTTGGATCAGAACTTTAATCACAAATCCAAAGGAAAGATGCTGAAATTAATCTGGAAATGTATCTGGAAAAAGATTTGGGTTTGATTAAGTCAGTATTTTGGAATGAAAAAGGTAGAATAATTTGTTGATATTGCTTGTGCAGCTAGCCACACGTGGTATCTGCTCAGTGCTCAGTTCAGTTTGAAGAGATTATTAACACTTGGTAAGATCTGTTCCTAGGATAAAATTAATAATTAAGAATTATTTTGTTAGCTCCTGTTACTGTTATTTTTTATAACAGTACTGTGCTATCTTCCTTCTTCACCTGGTCTGTTTAAAAAATACTGCTTCTCAAAATGAAAGTTTGTACTAAATCTGGACTACAAGCTAACAATGAGAACAAGCTTTGTTTTAAATTGTTTTATTAAAGATGACTAACTGTTGGAAGGAAACATGGTCTTTTCAATGGAATATTATGAATTCCTTACTCTACCATGTATAGCTCTCCTAATAAAGATAGGGCTTTTTTGAATTGCCTACTGTATGATGCTGTGGTTCAGTTTTAATTTTCCAATCCATAGAAAGCTGTGCTATAGCTTTTCAAGAACACCTCAATACTGGTGCTAAGCACCAAAGATGTATACAAAGAAATATTTAATCCATGACATTTAAGATGCTGTAATGATCAGCTGTCCATTACAGCCACTCTCTTTGTCCTATATGATGTACAATAAGGGCAAATATGGTCACAGCTCAGCTGCCCCTATTTACAGTCTTAGCCTTGATCAGAGAGATAAACAAATGCCCTCAGCAGGATACAGAGGCGTCTGTATATATATATACCTGTGGTATAAGCTTTCTCTGACTTTACTTCCTTGGTGACACTTTCGGCAGTGGGGTGGACAGAAAAAAAAGAGGAAGCTGTTTGAAGGTGCAGCCAAAGGTGTACTAAGCAAGAGGTGTAGGTCAAGGAACAAGTGCAGATTTCCAAATGAAGGAGAAGTTATCCTGCAGGATAAACTGACTTGTGCTGAGGGATGCCAGAGTCCTTCCATAACAAAGTGATGGGAAAATACATCTCATTGCTGGATGTCAATTATCTGCCAATGCCTGAGTTCATCCTGCATGATTGTTTTGACCCACTTGTCCACAGCTTGATAATGCATAGGTGTACTTAGCTATGGCTTTTTGTTACAAAGTTGTATGATGATCCATATAGGAGTCTGTAAGGCTGTGTGTTCTTACCTGAATAGGCCCACAGACTGGTTCAGTTTGCTGAAATACACAGTTCTCTCTGTCACATGAAATAAGGTAACAATGGTTGGTTTGTAAGGATTTAGGACAGAAAAAAAGTGAGTATTTAATAGGAAAATAGCCCTTAAAACTTGACCAAATAGGCAGTATTAGCATGGAGGGAGTTCAGTGACAAAGTATACTTGTCTTCCAGGCAAAAATACAAGCCGAAAGAAGAAAAAGATATTTTGTGTATATAATAATCTTGATATTGGTGAATACAGATGTGATCATAGAGGTAAAGCTTTTCACTTTCACTGAGAAGACAGTGAGAAACTTTTGCCAGGAATAATGCCTGAAATACTGCAACAGATTGTAAACAAATCTTGCTTGACAAGCACTGAAACTCCACTGAGAATGAGAAATTAGAAAAACATTTTCCTTAAGCCCAGAACCAAGATGCTGAAGATGGCACAGAAACTTATATCACAGAGCTGAGGCTCCCAGCACCCACATTTGGCTTTGGAACCACAGACATTTGGTTAATTAGAGGCAGCACCATACGTGACACACACAATATTATCTCCCACTGTTAGGCGGTGAGCAATGCCAGCTAACCAGATCCTCTTCAGTGTGAGAGAAAACCAGCTCTGTTGTCCAGCATCCTGCCAGAGCATGAAATATATTTTAGGGAGATGGACTGTGAGGGAGGGAGACTAAAATGGAAAAAGCCAGCAAAATTTCTAAAATTCAGCTTTTGTAAAGCAAGGAATTGGGGACAAGAAGTTAGCAGTCTGCAGAGACAAAGCGTCTCAATGTTCACAGAAACTAATCTTCACATTAGCAGAGGTGAGAGATAAAAAGAGGTTAGAGATAAGCTCAAGGATCTGCACTGAACCCAAACCACTAAGCACTGTAATGGCAATAAGTTATAAAACATTACAAATGAGTGCAGGCTGGCTACTTGATTTATTCAGGGCAAAAAGAAAAAAAAAAGTTTGCTGTTTATGTTAAGAATTAGTTTTTCCCTATGAACTATACAGAGTAGATCTGACAACCTGTGGCTCATCCTTTAGCAGGTACTGTGCACTGGTTTTGGCTTGCATATAATTAATTTTCTTTGTAGCAGCTAGTATGGGGCTATGTTTTGGATTTGGGCTGGAAAGAGTGTTGCCAATTCAGGGATGTTTTGGTTACTGCTGAGCCATGCTTGCACAGAGCCAAGGGCTTTTCTGCTCCTCACCCACCCACCAGTGAGCAGGCTGGGGGGCACGAGAAGCTGGAGGGGACACAGCCGGGACAGCTGACCCCAGCTGACCAAAGGGATATCCTGTGCCACATGGTGTCATGCTCAGCATATGAAGCTGGGGGAAGAAGAAGGAAGGGGAGGACATTTGGAGTGATGGTGTTTTGTCTTCCCAAGTCACTGTTAGGTGTGATGGAGCCCGGCTTTCCTGGGGATGGCTGAACACCTGCCTGCCCGTGGGAAGTGGTGAATGAATTCCTTGTTTTGCTTTGCTTGTGTGCATTTTTTGCTTTACCTATTAAACTGTCTTTATCTCAATCCACAAGTTTCTCCCTTTTACCCTTCCAATTCTTCCCCTACCCCACCAGGAGGGAGTGAGCGAGCAGCTGCATGGTGCTTAGTTGCCGTTTGGGGTTAAACCATGACATATGGTTATACCGTCATTTCTATAAGCAGCAGTTTATCCCAAGAGCTATTCCAGTGTTATCTGTGCTTTTGGGAAGAGTTATTGCCTACAGCTGCCTAGGAATTTTTGGATAAAGTTTTTTTTTTTTTTAAACCAATTCAACAAAATCAAACCAGGCTTTAGCAAAACATCATGTTGAAATGCTTTTGTGAGGATGAAGGCAAAGTGCCATTAAACTGATGTCTGGCTTCTCAGCCGCTGATCAGACAAACAGCTTGCAGGTCCAAGGTGATGACTCCCTTGAGGCTGGATAACCCACCACTTTTGGACAGTACTGTCAAACACTTTGGAGGGAAGGCAGAGAGCTTAGTCTGCTGTGAATGAGAGATGTCTGCTCTGGCAGTGCAGATGCTCCCACAGCTCTTGGGGACTCAGCCAAGGGCTTTGAGGTGGGAGAGTGATCCTTGTGCCTCCAGGGAACTTCCAAGGCTCATGCAGCCTTGGGGATTGCCTGGGAAGCTGCCCTCAGGTCCTAGGTAAGCACAAAGACTTCCCAGGAGTTAGGATGGCTCTGTGCTCTACATCATTCAAGAGAAAAGAGAGAAATGTTTTAATTTTCCATTAAGGAAAGACAATCCCCTCCTCCCACCATGTATTTTTTCATTTGAGCCCTGAACTGTAATGTATTGTCAGTCTTGTATAAAGTGCCTGGGGTGGGAAGCACCTTTCTATGGAAGTGCAGTCCTGAGCTTAGATTGGTTTTACTCTAAGACAATATTCAGAGACAAAACTCTGCTTATTTTTAAGCAGATAGCAAGAGTGCCAAATGCAAGAAAAATGCAGCCAAGGGGGACTAATGCTGTCTCTATCAAGCACCTGTTGCCTTCCGAGAGACTGATCCAGACAGAGTCTAAGAGCCACTATGGAACTGCCTATGTGAAAAGGTGTGAAGGAAGTCCATGAATTTATTAAGCTGAGCTACAATCTTGAAATTTTTATGTTGGAAGTCCTGTCAACCTTTGAGCCACTGCCAATAATAATATACAATTACAGACATTTGGAAATGCAAAGGAACACTTAGATATTGTGCTCTTTCCAAACAGCCCCAGCTCTTCAAAGCAGCTAGTGCTACAAATCCTCGAAGAAGGGGGTAAGAAGGAACTGCAGCTATTGCCCTGAGGCAGAGCTGGCAGCCTGTGCTTGCTAACAAAACTCTAAGCAAGCATGGCAGCAAACACAATCAAAAAAGGAGCTACTGAGTGTGCTCTGGGAAGTGAAATGATGCCATCAGCTCACCAGTGGGTACAGCTTGGATGCACCATCTATCTCAAGTAATTTAAAAGCATCATGAAGAGGCTAAGAGATTACCGTTGACACCCCAAGAGAGAATGCTGTTGACACCCCAGGACTGTGGCACTGCTGGAGCAGGGTGGAAATGCGCTAACAAAACCTATTTCACTGAAAAATGCTAGTCAATCCTGCCAGAAATGTGTCTGCTTTGACAAAAATTTCCTTCCAATTGCCTTTATCAATAGCATTAGTACCAGAACATCCTGTAGCTGCATTTCTCTTTTGCAAAACTGCCCCATGTTCCTAAGGCAAGTACTGTGATTGCCTCATACACCCAGGCATTTCTCCCTCTCACTCCTTGCTGTGATCAGGCCCTAGCAGAAACGCCTTGCCTTTGTTAATGACTCACTGTGACTCTCCACTACTGAATTTCATCTTATTTTATTAAAATAATAGTTCCTACAGAGTCCCGATTCTTCTCTTTACTGACGGTTCTTCCCCATGTTTTGTCATCTAATTAGCTCACTCCTGCTTCTTGTGCCAAGACAATTAATGAAAATGCTGAGTAAATAGAAAGCTATCCTAGAACCAATCCATAACAAACTTTTATACTAATCCTCACTTTAGATAGATACATTCTCTTTCAATGCTCAGTACTACTCATTGCTGTTTTCCTTTTACCTACTACTCCTCCTTTCTAGTTTTTCAAGTCATCATTCTCTTTTTTCCACTTATCTAATAGTTTTCCATCTTGAGTTGTACCTACTACTGAGTAAGAGCGGTATATTTGCTAAATCCATGTTACATTCTTTCTCCTTTTCTACTTATCTCCATTTTATTAATCGCTAATTTCTTCAAACTATGTTCTAATGTGTAATGTATTATGGCAATCACTTAACGGACATAGACTTGTCTGGGTGCTTATTTCACCCTTCATCCTCAAACATAGACATTACATATGTTGTAATCCAATCAGATGGTATTATGCCGAACACACCGTGATACTATAAATGCTAGTTGTGAGTGCTAATTTTCTCAGAATACTGGAATGGAGATTATAAAGTTAATTTTTCTTCTTCCTCACTCTTTCCCCCATTTAAATCTTTCAGTTTTTCTTCCACTGAAGATGAAGTGATTTCTGTTTCCACAAACCCCATTCCCGTTCACCATCTCATTATATTGTTTATCTTATTAATTTTTGAGAAACTAAGGTAGGCTATTGATTTAGTTTGGGAGCCATATTTCAGCTATCTTTAATCTCCACCTCATTGTCACTTCATTCCCGTTCCTTTTCTTCTTACCATTGTCTCTCCTATTTTTCTCAGTTTTTAAAAATCCATGCAGCTAAAGAATTTTGTTTTCTAATAGTCTTCGAAAAATTTAACACAGCATCATTTTTGTCAATGATTTTATAATTTGATCCTGATAGTTCTGACCTCTAAAAGACATCTTTTTTTTTTTTTTTTTTTTTTTTTTTTAATCAGTTCTTTTCTATTTTGAAGATATATTTTAGGGGGGTCATTGTTCACCATTCAGGCACAAAATTTTTCCTTGGGTGCAAGATTTTACCAGCTTTGTAGGGCACAAATCACAAATTTCCAGGTGATTTTAACAAACCTACTTCTTATCCCTTGCCACCAGCAAGCAAGCCAAGTGTCTCATAAAATGTCACAATTTTCAGTGTCACAATTGGCAGTTATTGACAGTCTCAGTGGAGAGGACAATGACTAGATTGGCAAGGAAAATGAATTAATTTGTCATTCTGAGTGGATCTTCTGTAACAGGGCTAAAAGAATTTGGCAGCTCATAATTGGAAATCTTGTTTTTTGCTGGCAGTACTCTATCTATACAGCGGACGATGCAAAGGCTTTGGAGTTATCACTCTAGTGCTTGTTACTAATTAAACAGATACAAATAGTAGCCAAAAAATATCAACTCAGCTAATGAGAAACAAAAAAACAGAACGTGAAGTACACTCTGACTTGGAGTTTACCATCTCTTGAATAACTTCCTCATCTGCAGTTTGGAGAAAGCCCTGTAATAGGAACTTTTAACATCAGCACTCAACTGTTTCTCACGAGCATGACGTTTGAACTAGCAATTTTATGGGTCAGAGGGAGGTTTTGCCAGATGCACAGATTTCAATGCTTTGTGAACAATTCTTGAGTTTAGAAATGTGGCAACAGCGTTTTTTTGACAGTATCAATTAGACCTTCTATCCATTGGGTCTTGCTGAGAAAGTTGCCTAACAAGCACTGTCTATACAGCATGCAACATGGGTAATTCCCTTTGGAGGCCATTTAGGAAAAATTGTAACCATTTTCTTTCTTGTAAAATTATTTTCCTCAACTGTTAAAGCACTGCAAAGTTACACATACATCTGTTCTATCGTTTCTACCAGAGCCAGTGCCAGCAGATGTGAGATTTGTCTTAGGCTGTAATGGCAAATGGAAGAACTGGTGATTTTATACCCTGTAGAACTCTACTTTCTCTCAAGTTGTCTTCTTTGCAAAACTAAATTACGTGCTTTACAGTTTTATGTGCAAAGACTGGGGACAATTGTCCTTTAAATGAATTCCTCCTTTCCTTGCCCGTGTTTTCTTCTACTTCTGGATGGTGATATTCCTTTCTGTCCCTCGGTACCAAGTATCTTTCTGGAGAACACCTCTGCCTTTATTATTTCCTTTCAGCTTCCTTTTTGTTCCTCACTTGCCCTGTGCCAATTTCTGGTACTGAAGCTCTCTCTGTTCATCCCCGCAGTTCTAGGCTATGTTAGTTTTACATCTATTTCAATCTCAAAGTCCTCTAAGTTGTAAGCTCTTGCTCTCTACCTCCAACTCTTGTTTCTGAACTTTGTTTTTTCCTTCATTGCATGTATCTTTATTTTTTTACCTCCCAAACCAAAATGAGACGCCTATAGGAGTCACAAAAGAATGAAGATTGGACTCCTTAGTGCCTTCTTACACACCACCTGAAACATGCCTCCTTAAAGATAGAACTAATACATCCAGAAAAAGAATAAGGATAAAGAAAGAAAGAAAGACTTTATATAATTTCATGCTTTCTGTGGATCACTTGATGACTTAGGAATTAACACAGTTGCAGCTA
This sequence comes from Falco naumanni, assembly GCF_017639655.2. NCBI lineage: Eukaryota > Metazoa > Chordata > Aves > Falconiformes > Falconidae > Falco > Falco naumanni. The sequence goes on from NC_054056.1 coordinate 47,245,310, forward strand.
AGGTTTGGCTTATACTGTTCAACTGATTTATAAATGATCTAGAAAAGTTCACACTGGTGATGGTTTGTTGATGATAATTTATGGCAGCGAAACCAAAAGTCAGCTGTAAAAGAGGTGCAGAAGCATTTCACAGTACTGATTTACTAGACAATTGTCTAGTAGATGCTAATTACTATAGATGAACATAAAATAATGTACATGGGACAAAAATCCTAATGTTGCATGTGTCATGAGTTGGCCATTACCACCCAGAAACAAGATCTTGGGGTTTTGAGGAGTAGCTCCTTGAAAACATGGAGGTAACAGGTTCATTCAGTAGCAGACCAAAAAAAAAAAAAAAAAAAAAAAAAAAAAAAAAGAAGGAAATTGAATGTTAGGGATTCTGAGGAAAGTAATATAAAACAGAAGAGAAGACTAACGTTAGTTTGCCATCACTTGATGGTGATGAATCCCTGAGGCATGTACAACTTGAACACCCTGTGTACTTCTGGTTGCTCCATCTCAAAAATAAAATGATAGAACTGCAAAAGGCTCAGAAAAAGGCAACAAGGACAATTGAAACTCTGGGATGGCTTCTGAGCCACACAGGAATCACAGAGCAGACTAGAGAGATGGCTGAGGGGGTACTCAACAGATGTCTACTAAACCATGAGTGCCAGTAAGAGAATAGAAGGGGAATTCTCTGTCCTCTCTTTTCCTTCTCTACAAGACCTAGGAGTGAAAACTACCAAATAGTAACTGCAAAGCAGACAACAAGAGGTTATTCTTCTTGTAACACAGAATTAAAGTCTGGAATTCCCTGATATAGAACATTGTGGGTGCTAAAAGTTCACATAGTTTGAATGGTGTTTGTACAATTTTACGGAAAAGACTGTTAAATCCCACTGTGCTTGTCCAGTACTTGCACTCTTGGCTAGGAATACACCATTGACTATTGTCAGCATCTACTGGATTAAATTAAACATTGGTCTGATCTGATACAGATCTGTTTTATCTAAGTGATTCTGGTCATCTTAGTATACAAATTATCCTCATCTCAAGGGAACATTGTTTATTTTTTGCTGGAACACACCATGTTTGGAGAATATTTTATTTAAGTAACCAGCCAATAACAGCAAACAGAAAAGCTGTCAAAACTGGAATCCAACTTGTGTCTGTTTGATACATTAAATGGTTTCTAGAAGGCGCTGGTGCTGCCTTCTGCATTTCAAACTGGGTAACCTAATAGCAGGCTTGTGGCACAGAGGAAAATCAGTGAAAGACCTACTGCCAGCTCTCTACACTGGTGGGCAGGTGGGACTGGGAATGAAAGCAAGCCTGTTCTGGTGCTCTTCTCTTCCATTAAGCTGAGTACCCTTCCCACCTGGAGGGAATATCCCTTGTTATGGGCAGGCCTCGCACAAATTGTATTACTGAGGGCAAATGATGTCTTTGACCAGAAGACAGAAGTGGGTGACCAGAGAGCTAATGGGCAGAAATGACAAGCTCATGCTTCCACATCACTTCATGACTGGAGTCTATTAAAGAGCCTCATGAAATAGGAAAAGCAGCAGAAACAAGGATTGGGAGATGGAGTCCTCAGGCATAGTTATTTAGCACTATTTAAGAAAACAATAATGAAACCAAGAAAAGTTGATAAATAAGAATGTGAAGACCTGACCTAGAGAATAAACACTTCTGAAACTTTTTACAGACAAGAAAAATATATTAAAGAGTATAAGTATGATGAGAAAAATTCAAATCAATGAGCAGGTGCTGCAATACTTCACTTTGGGACAAAACCATGGGTACCAGGATGTATAACTCCATAATTACACTGAGAAATATTTATATTCCCAAGCATTTGATATAACAAGACATAGAAATAGACAGAACTCTTTGCTGTGAAGGTAAAACATTCCAGTTGGTAACTCTTTAGTTCAACAAGGACACAACGAACTCAAACAACTTATTCAACTGCCATGGCAGAACCATAAAGGAACAGTAAGTCAAAATCCCAAATCAACCAAAACACAAGGCTTGAGTCTTACTTCACAATATGTCTCAGTTACATGCTCACCAATGAAACTCAATTTAACTAGATTATCCTGAACTAAGTTCTCCCTAAAACTGTAGTAAGAGTCAACTGACCTACTTTCTCAGTTCTTATTGTTAAGGCGATATAAAACCTGCTGCTGAAACCATTTACAATTTACCTCTGAGGACATTTTCAAGTAACTCTTTTGTCTATCCACTGAAGCCAAAGAGTACATACAGAAGTGTTCCTTGTGTTTCATTCTCTCCAACACACCTGCCTGCATTGTTTTGGTCTTGGCAATGCCACCTTTCAGTCAATTCCAATGTTAACATTAATGATAGATATTTTTGTTCTAGGCTATGACTGAAATTCTAAGAAGTGTGAAAGCTGCCTACTAGTGTTAGAAAGACACTAGATTTTTAAAGGAGTCACCTCCCAAACAGAAGTTGTGCATAAATTATGTATTTGCTGATACAGGATTTTACATAATGTTATTTTCTGAATGAGTACATGAGGCTTCATTCATACTTGGAGTAAACTTAAAAAATCATATTGCCTTGATTTGTATTTCTATGTTCACCCAAGTAAGTTAAAGCAAAATAATATAGATAATTTGCAATAAACAAACAAAATATTAGATTAGATTAGGACTGCATATAATCAGAGACTGCTATTTCCCTTAATGAGACCATCTGAAAGCCTTCAATATCTGTTAACCCCTCTTTTAACTAGGAAATCTGACAGAAAGTTCTGTGAGGATTCTCAGCTTTATAAGGTGATTTATTTCCGGACATGAGAACACAACTATGCTGACACCTCCAGTGATGCATGGCCCATTTGTTCTCCCATCTTCTGTTTAGAGGAGAAATTGATATGTGGTGTTTCTGAAAATCCAAATGCAGAGCAACTCACCAGGCAGAACTCAACCAGAAAGATGGATGCCTTTGCAGGCTTATGTTTATTTCTATATACCAGGTTAGGTTCCAGTTGAGTCTGTTGTTGAAGACAAAAAAGTTTTTTTTCCTATACATCTTGTAGATCTGTTGCAGTTTCCAAGGAGAGACTGGTCTTGCATATGGTACAGGTGATATTTACTTCTTTATTCTGGTGCTTTCTGTACAATTACATATGCCTTTTAAATAAAAATTTAAGATCTCTGCCCTACAATCTACAAAAACACAGATGGCTGACCTCTTTGACATAACTGACTTCATCTGTTTATGAAATGCTCCTCAATGACCCTTCAAATTCGCTCTCACCTTTCCTCAGTATCCTCCTAACTTCCAACCACAACTGTCAACATACATGGTATGTACCATGTTCCTTTCCATTAGCATCGCTTTTTCTGCATTGTCAATTCCTGAAGTTATAAAAATGTGGCCAAAATGAGGAGCTAAAAGTGAGCCATTGTCTTTGGCTGCCTTTCTCATTTGTAAGACACCTCTGGCTGAAATAGTAAGTGGCATGAAGAGAAAATCCATGCTGTTTCTAAAGCACTATGTCCCATGAATGACTTATTTACCTTCATTTTAATGTTTTAACGACCTTCTTGATTTTTAAAGTATTTCTAAGGAATATTTGCATTCTAAATATCCCTTGGTGGGACACTGATTTTGACCACAAGAATAAGTTTTGGAGCCATGTGACCATAGCTACCACCACCTGGCCCCTTACTGTCTGTTCTTAGAACTGCTGAATTTGCTTCTTGTTCAAGATCATGATTTATTGAGGTTGAAGGAGCTCCCCTTTCTTTGGATATCTCTGAACTTGTTTCTGAGAAGGAATTACTTCAGATGTCACAAAATTTCGTTCCTTAAACTGTGCCTCTGTGTTACATTTTACCAGTTTCTATGAGGATAATTTAAATAATTTGATATAAGACAGGATTTAAAACTTATTGTCAGAAGGTAACACCTGGCATTAATTATGCTTCCAAGAGTCATTCACTTTCACTGACCATGAGAGCGTGAGTGTGAAATGACTGCAGAAGCAAAGGAGAAAGCACAACAGCAGTTGCTTTCCAGCGTTTTTTTCTTTTTGTAATTGCTGTCTCCTATTCTTTAAGCGATCCTATCCTACTTCTTCAAATGTGAGCAGTATGAATGGGGAGGGGGAACAGGGTGGAAAGTACTGCTCTCATCCTTGTTCCTTTCTACTTTCTTGGGCTGAACCAGAAGACAGGATAAGAGATGGTAGGATTAAGACATGTTATAACGAGGGGTGACCATTTCCCATCTGACAGGATTACCTGAAAAAATTTCTTCCCTCTCCCTTAAGACACAATTCCTCCCTAAGATCCACCAAGGATGGGGGCAGGGGGAAAGGGCACCCAGCCAAAACTATGCTTAATGGGTCAACTGCAGGATATAAGCAGGAGTATATAAAAACGTAAAGATAAAATAAAGCAACATGTAAGGAGATAGTGAGTGTTACCTCTCCTTTTAGCTAGAAGAATGTGTGCATATACTTGGACTTTTTTGGAAGACGTTCAAAGAGTTTCTCTGTTTTTAGAAATACACACATGTTGCTTCCCATTATCCAGGAATGTTTCTTTTCTTGGGCCAATTTCTTCTGTGCATGAGATGAATATAGAAAAACCTCCAGGTAAGGTGTTTAAAGTAATGAAAACATAGAACTCAAAACAATTTTTACAATGGTTTCATATATTTTTCTACTGTTTTAATCTAATTAAGGACTAGTCTGAGTAAGGAACACTTAAAACATTTACTTAACATATCTTGCAAAAGAGACATCATAATGTAAAATGTTGTTCTGTGATATTTCAAGATGAACAAGTACAAAAGTGTTCCTGTAATACATTTGCTTCTTGTTTTTTCACATAAAGAATAAAAGTGATTTGCAAAAGCATATTTTCAGTGTAATTACATGTAATGCTTCTCCACGTTTTTTTTCCTGGAGGTAGATAAAACAATCCAACCTTATTTGACTGGCTGTTCTTTAACCCACGTTCAGCCCATGGCTTTGCTTTTGCATTTCCTCCTCTACACCTCTCTTCCTCTTCCTCTCTGCATTTCTTTTCCCTTTATTCTGATGCTTTTCCAGTTGAATCACTTCACTTTTCCTCCATTCTCTACTGTTGTCTCTTTCTCACACCTCAGTATCTAGCTCAGAAAGCCCCAAATTTTGCTTCCTGCATGCATCTACTTTTTATTTCTTTTTCCTGTGTCTTCCGTGATGAAACAATTTCCTCTTCCAGTAGACATGCTATATTCCTTAACAGGAAGTACTACTACTCAACAGTAGTTGAGAATGTGAGCCAAGTTTCTTAGTTGAGAAGTTCTTAATATGTACAGAATCTATTACATTTTTTGTAGCTTGTTTTCACTTTGCATTTTCCCCCTTCAATACTCAAATACACCCTTTGTTTTCTTGATCTTAGCAACTATTTATAAAAGACCAATGAAACCTTCCTAATTTATATCCACTTTCTTCCCTCCTGTCTTTTCCTTAACACTTTCTTCTTCTCAATGTTTTCTCCATCTTCCCTGGTAAACCTGTTTTCATATTTCCCAGTTTTCCTTGTTCACATTCCTGACTTTTGAATCAGATAGTGGGTGATTCATTTGACCTACATGAGATATGTATAGCAGAGTGAGATGAGTTGTACCACAGAATTGCCTGTTTCTCTTTATTGCCATTAACCACAAAGGGATACTGGATGATTAGTTCATATATAAATATCTACAAAGTGAGAGGAAGTCTATTGTATTGTTTTGCCCAAACAAATCCAGAAAGCAGAGAAAACTCAATGTAGCAGGCTCCCCTGTTTCAGTCTGGGCTGACTGTGGAGGTACTTAAAGAATTCATCCATTCTACCAAGCGTAGAGCTGGACTGGCTGGGGGGCAGCAAATTGGATGAACTGGTTAGGAAGCAATGTGAGGCTGTTTCAACTCACTGAGATGATAAAATATGGAAATGCCATGCCAAGATATGTAAGTAAACCTTCTGTTCTATCAACATGCTCCAAGTATTAGCAGGAACAAACTATCTAGCCTGGGCCACTTGGAAATACCAGCTATAAGGTGAAGTTGAACAACCTGGAGTAATTTATCCTAAAGAAGAAATGTCTGAAGGGAGATCTGACATTAGCCTTCAAATACACAAAAGATTGATGAAAAGAGGAGAGGCACAATCTGTTCTCCCTGTCCAAGGTGCACAGGAGAAGATACAAAGAGCCACAGTGCGATGAGAAATAAAATTTAGAGCTTTTTTCCTATATTTCCGTAACTCTCATCAAAATAAAAAAAATATTTTTTTCTGTGTGTGAGCGTGTGTGTGTGTGTGTGTGTGTAGTTTGTATATATTTTAAAAGCCTTTCACGTGAAAGCCAGCTGGTGAGTGCTAAGCTGTAAAACTGAGGCTCAGGTTTCAACTGGCTGGTGCCTGGGGAACAAGAAGAGCACTGTTTCTCTGATTCATAAAAGGGGTGGCTGTGTGTCACCATCTCTTATCCTTTTGTCTGTAGAAAAACTGGGCACAGCTTGGGGCTATCAGCTGAGAAAACAAGCCTTTAAATCATAAGCTTCAGGCAGTTAAGTGAAAAGTATCAGTGTCTGGCTTTTTTAGAGGAGGGGCTAGCAGCTCCACCTTATTATTATTTTAGGCTTTTATTTAATTTCATTGGGAACTCAGATAAAAGCTTTTATATCTGATCAGTGTTTGAACACCTTCTCATCTGTATGTGGCTTCCACATCACAGAGACATAAAAGCCTCACAGAAATATGAGGTAGAGGGATATTAGAGAAGTGAAAGTTTTGAAATGAGAAGTGAACTTTTTTCCTTCTAAGACATTCAACAATGTACAGACAGAACTAGCAAGGGAGACATACTGAGGTGGATCAAAAGTGACAGAAAGACAGCTGTGCATATCTGGCACATATTTTCTGGAATAAAACAGCATCTGTATACAATAAGCCTTGCAAATTTAGGTTTGGGAAGGATTCGCTTTTCCAGGTTTTATTGTTTATTTAAAAGTGGTGGCTTTAACAAGCAGTGGCTGGCAAATCAGCGTATTTTTGAGTTGGCAGATGCCTTTAAAGGATAATGCACATTTTCACCCTTGAGAGAAACGGACTAGGTTTTCATTTCATAAATATTATACAGTCATTTTTTCTGCATCCTCTTCAGCCTAATTCAGTGAAGCATAAGTAAACAAGGCTGACAATGTGGCATAACTCATTTTGAAATAAAGAGATGGACATTTACTGACCACAGTAGGAAAAGTCCTTGCTCTTTAAAATAATGAACACAAAAGGTTGTATTCTTTGATAATGTCAATCAGCATAGCCCTGGTGATTTACCTCATCTAATTATCTAACCAGTATTCTCAGCATAGGATGGAAGGAGGGTATTTTGTAATGTACCTTACCAAAAAGTGAAAAGTGAAGTTTTACTCAAACTGAAGACTCAAAAGTAATACTTTTTATGTAATTTCTCTATCATTATTTATTCTCCATCATTATTTATTCTTATCAGCATATTTTTAACTTGACACAGGACTATATGTGCAAGCATTTGGGAGCCCTTAATGATGACAAGAGTTAATTATTAAGAAGAATAATGAAATATATCAGCCATTCTTTGATTTCCTAAAAAAAAATCTCTTTGACATATATACACTTCTGTTCAGAATGTATATGAATGTATGTATGTATATACATGCATATTTTTTCAGAATTTATGATCTTTTCCAGGTGCCTCCTCCAATAGTAGTATATTGTTCACAGATACAATTTTGCAACATGCTTACCATCAACTTGACATCAATGAAAAACTGCCGTTACCAACTTACATTTTAGGTGCAATCTTCTGTAAACAGTCCATTTTGCAACCTAAACTGTTTCTTGTCCTGTTGCCACCATAAATTTCAATTTCTGAAAAATAATAAGGATGCTAATAACCATCAGAAAAGGAAAAAAATCACCACTGGGTACTAAGAAGTAACAGAAGTTACAGGAAAAGTCAAATCAAATTTTTCCTTACTTGATAATGAGATTATTTTTTTTTTTTATTTCAAAATATCCCTTTTTTGTTTACATACTCCTATGAAATTAGTAATGAATTTCCCATCTGCTGGCATAAGGAACCAAACTTCTTTCTGTGAAATTTATTATAATATTATATATGGCTGAACAACAAGTTTTAGTTAAATTTCCCATACCTTAGGATGATTCTGAATGCTGTATCAAGAAATCAGAACAACAGGATTCTCTCTGCTATGCTGCATGAATGCTGACAAGCCATTAGGAAAGTTTGAGAAATCTTTTTTACTGAAATGATGATGATGTTAGAAAGTCCATAAGAAACTGGATAGCATCATGGGGAATCAGGACTCAGATTGCTCTTTCATTAAACTGACTGTTTCATACAAAAATGGAACACCTCTGCTGGAGTACCTGCAAGAACCTTTCACCAATTCACCACACAGCCTTGCTGACTATAGCTGGAAAAATTCGGTCTGAGGATAGGCTTTTTCTTTGCTTCTAATTTTTTTTAAAAAAGTGACTGCCACTGTTATTTATGCAAATGTCATTGCCGCTGGTGTGGTAAGTTCTGCCTTGATCTAGAAAGATACACCCTGAAATAATATTAGGGGGGGACAATAAGTATTCAAACTCTACAAGAGTTAGGATTTGGTAAAAATGTTACTCTTACAAACACACATTTCTTAATTAAAAAATGTTATGTTAACTAGAAAATGTCACACGAGATGAGTATTCATGTAATCAGGGAAAATGCTTTGCAGAGTACCATTACAACATTTGCAATAGGGGCTGACCGCAAGACAAAGGAAAATAGACTGGCAGACAATGTTAATTTCATCCAGATGATTTTGATACAAGTTGTAAAAAGTTGAGTTGTTCCACAGGAGAAATATTTCGTGCTGAACAATTATGGCTGAGAGATGAGAATAAAAATAATAGCAGTGCCATGGTGTCCCCCACCTTCTTCTAGTGTAATGAATCACTGTAGAGATAGTTGTTGCTTAGACAAAAAGATTACTGGTGGGACAATGACATAAATTCCAGATTTACTTTCTATCACTTTTTTTTTTTTTAAACGATGTATTGTATTACATATTCATTACGTATTACGTTACATTTCCATGTAAACAACACGGAAAACTTTGAAGAGAATACCACATTTGTAGGTGTCTGTTCTGTTGTCAAAATATGTGTTCAACAGCTTTCAGCAGCATGTTAACAACCCATCTGACATTGAAACCGTGTTTGCTCTCGTGTTGAACCTTTGTCTTGAATCTCCACTTTTAATGAAGGGCAGGGCAAAGGGATTTAAGAGTGGCTGGTTGCAGAGGTCAGTAGGTGGGAGTAACAACAGTCCTACAACTCACCTTCAGTCAATTTAACCACAAGACAAACTCAGGATGATGATAACTGTGCCAACCACGTATGTGTGCTGACATGCTGCAGAGTGTGTTTCATGATTCATCAGCCACACTGTGATTGATTGGCTGAGTCCAGAAATTTTTTACTTGTCTTTGAATGTGTTCTGTGATTCTTCAGGCAATCTCTGATTGATTGGCATCTGGGCCAAACCTAGATTTTATTTTTTCCCCATGCCCTCAAATATTTGTTTGATGATTCATCATACATACATTGGCAGAGTCCAAAGTTTCTTTACAACACAAAATATTGTTTTGTGATTTTTTTCGGGTAAATTGACTGTTTCCTGTTGACACTTGTAGATAAATTCTGCTAGTGTGAACTGGAGGGAAGAATACGACCTTTGGTTTACAGCTGGTTAGGGCATTGATGGAGGGTGGGTTCACATTGTTTGGCTGGAGAGAACAGTTCCTTGTGCTTGAATATGTAGTCAGTCATCGCACTTTTTAAACAGCTGAAAAAAACTTACCTTGAAGAGACTGTGTTAGAAAATGCAAAGTGAAGACATTACTTTTACACATTAATTCTTGTTAATATCAGTCTGGTAAGTATGCTGAATAGGACACCCAAGCATGGCTAAAGGAAAGAAAGGCCTTACCTAAGTCTGTAAAGACAGTAAATTTTAAACGACACTTTAAACCATGCCACTTGCCTTGCATCACCAAATCATACTACTATTTCCTAATTGGCTTTTAACTGCACACACATTACTTGAAAATCAAAGGAGAGACTTTAAAAGCTGGCACAACTTTAGCACTGGCACTCCAAAATGGGAATGACAAATCAGATTCTCTTTTGAATACTTGTAAAGAATTATTCTTAGGTCATCCTTTTTTTCCCCTTTCAGATGAATAACATTTGTCCAGGGTGATGGATTCACAATTTGTAATTCAAAAAATGATTTATTTAGCATTACATGTCATTGTGTAAGAATTGACTCTGTGACAAAAGTTTCTGGGAAGTTGATCTTTTCTTTTGTCTAGGAAGATGGATGCATTTTTTAAAGTCAGGTTTCCTCCCACAGTTATTGAAACACAGAGACTGTCACCTAAAATGTATAACATATGAACCAGTAGAACCATATCCCATACATTTCTACATGGTCTATGCACATCTCTCCAAACTCTTCCTACACCAGTATATCTCCACATCTGCAGAAAATATTTTATAGCTTGTTTGGAGTCAACGCAGAATCTTTTTTTCAGGAAGAATGGGTCCTGAATTGTAGATGTAACTATTGCTATTCCAAGAGATAAATATGAGTTTTATGTGATTTCAACACCTCTGCGCCCATAATTAGCCTATTTTTTATGTCTACTTTGAACTAAGGAAAAGTATAGATTAAGTAAGATGTCAGATGAATCAGCTAATAAAATTGTTGCTCCTGGAGTAATTTGAAGGAATATATGGAAAAGGAGAAGAGAAAAAACATAGGCCTTTTTAAATGCAGAGGAATGGAAAAAAGGAACTTGTCTCCTTTCTGAGTAGCCTGTAAAATAAAGACATTACAACTAAAATTATGTTATGAGCTGAAAAATCACAGCACAGCAATGAAAATAACGGAAGAATTTAAAAGGATGCCTTTTGATGAAAGTCACAGCCTAGGTAGCATCAAGCTCTCGGCCAGGAAGAAGAGGTTAAGGGCAACATTTTCTAACTACAATGGCTTGCTAGATTAAGTCATATGGTTCTCCTGGTTGAAGGAGAACCTTCAGCCTTCCTTACTTCCTTCCTTCTCCCTCTTTCCATGCAGGATTTCCTTCTCTGGGCTTGCCTCCAGGCATGTCTGATGCTGGAAAGGGCTACCTCATTCTGCAGCTCAAATTGCAAAGAGCTCAGCCAGTGAGTGAGTGAAGGTCTTCCTCTCTTCCTCCCTCCCTTGCAGTCAGGGGTCCATCTACCTCCACAGCGAATGCATCTGCATCCCTTGTAGCTTCATACAGCTGAGACATCATATGCATCTTGACTTCTGCAGGTCTCTGACACTATTGTGTTGTAGCCCTTTTAGATCTTTTATAGTTCTTCGTTTGTTCAAGGAAGGATTGGTTTCAATACCAAGCCAAACCTTGTCTGTATCAAAGAAGCCTATCCAGGTTTGCTAAGAAAGAGGATTAGAAAAATCAGTTTCCTCCTTGATTGACGTACTCATCTTTGGATTTTGGCTTACAATGTCTAAACTTACACTAACTCCTCCATGCTAAGAAAGGCTTCTTAAATTTTAAACCCTACTCCACAAGAGATTTCATCAACTTATTTACAATTGTTTTTAAAAGTACTAGCTAAATAGAAACTGCTTCTTTCCAATTTCTGCTTTTTTTACCTGCAGAAAAGTTCTCAAATGGTCTAAGACTATGCTTTTCCCACTTCTTGGCTTATTTGAATATGCAGCAATAAGTGTACAACAAATAATTAATATAATCCACATGAGAGGGAAGTTGATAGGAATGAAAGCAGGGAAGTCAGTTGTGCATTTTTTAAATAATTTGGTTTCAGTTTAGTACAAGCCATTATATTTTTTTTACCAGATTAGGAACTAAAGCCTGAGATGCTATTTATGAGTCTTTAGAAACCGAGCAAAAACCCAACCATTGTGCTGGGGCCCCAGGACGTGCTCATGTTGCCTACAGACTGGTCTAAAAAGACAATGTGTAATATGTAATGTGCACTGACTTGCATCTTGTGAAGTCACTTATGCACTTGCCAAAAGCAAATTACTGGTGTGTAAACACTTTAGTTTTACTTGGTGTGTTTCTCTGTCATCTTGTATGTTTTGTGACCATTTATGACTGTTCAAACAGTGGAAAATTGTCCTCATCAAACCAGGGAAAATTTTGAAGCAGGGTTATCACAAAATACAAAGTAGATAAAATTGGGGTCAGCGGAGTCAGTTTAAAAATACTGTTCACTAATAGAAGACTCAGCTAAATTTACCCCTAAAGCCTTGCACGAATCAGATTGACAGATGTCAGCAGTGAAATACTGTATTGTACATCCTATTTGCCTCATACAGTTTATGAATTTTGTAGTTTAATTTTGTATTTAAGTCTTTTGCCAACTGTGGGTTAAGAAGCACAATGAGTTTAGAAAACATGCATATTTTGATTAAACAGTACTTCATGTCTTTTTAAACTTTTGCATTTTAACACAGAATTAGAATACACTGTGGAAACATACGTACTAAAAAGATGGCTGTATTTGTATGGAAAACTGAAAACAGCGCCAGCCTCCAACTTTATACACTACTGGTCCTGTGTATTTTCTGTTTAAAAATGGAAAAGTAATGTAAGAAGATGTAAATGGAGGCAAATTAAAACAATTTGGGAGCTTTAGTTGTTTCTGATGTTGCTGTGGAAGAACACTTTTTGGATCTGGTGTCCTTTACCATCCCCTGAAGGGATTGTAGTCACCTACCGTTTCATGAGAAGCATGTCACTGTACGAAAGCTGCATTGTGTAGACCTCCCACACTCAGTTTAGCATTAACAGCTGCGAAGACGAAAGAGTGGGCTACTCCTTCCACATGCACTTGCATTTCTGTACATTCTTTGCACCTCCTGATCAGTAAGGTATCTGTGGTGCCACTCTGTGCAGAGAAGGAATAACAAGACACCTGATAACCCACAGGTCATTACCTGTTCTAGTGAAATCCAGATAAAATTGGTTAATTTTTAGATTCTTATAGCAATGTGGTTTTATTTGCAGTTCATTTATACCTGGGCATTCTAAAATAATATTGCTACATAATAAATACATCTGGACACTGTAACGTGAAATAAAATCAAGTTATTCTTATACAATAAAATGTGTCCTGACATTATGACTTGACAGCTATTGAAGAAAGGTCGAACAAAATTATTTTTCGAGAGAGTTGCAGCTGTATAGCATTTGGCACGCTTTGTGTTGTACTACTGCCCATGATTGATAGTCTATTGATGGTCTGAGCAGTAGTGCTGGTCCTTGTGTGTGCACAGGCACTGAGGGGAGCACAGGCTTGGTGTACTGCTCCTTTTCCCAAACCACGGACACTGTCAGGTGCATCCACGGTTTTGTGAAACAGGTCGTTTCCACCTCCCGGGCCTTCAGGCTGGAGTTTCTCTGTTAATAACCTTTCCAAATAATTATTGCATTATCACAAGAACTCGGGCTCCAGCCCTGCACCACACTGTGCCTTCACTGAATGCTGTCTGTAATTTATAGATTAGATTTCTATGAGGAAAAAACAGCTCTGTCTGCCTGCCCAGAGAGAAAATAAAGCAACACAGCAAACAAACCAAAGAAACTAGTATTTTCATAAGGGCACCTAGGAACATTATGGGAAATACCTCCCAGACGCAGAAGTGTGCTTCCAGTTACATGTAATTAGTGGCAAAATCCAACAGGTGGCACAAAAGTATTTGAATTTTATATTGATTTAAATCATATGCCGTTAAATTACCAAATAAACTACAGGGGTATTTTTGTAAAAAAAAAAACCACAAACAAAACAAAACACCAGCAAAAGCCGGGGAGGGGGGGGGGGACACCGTTATCCCGGTGCTGCTGTTGAGCGCCGCGCAGCCGAGGCGGAGGCCAGCGGCTCGCTGCCCCTCGGCCGCCCCAGGCCCCGGCACCCAGCCTCTCTCCCCGGTGTCCCGGGCAGGGGACACGGCGCTCCCCCGGCCCCTGCGTCCTCCCGGCGGCGGCTCAGGCCGGCGGGGTGAGGCGGGGGCCCGGGGGCCGGTGCCCACCGCCTGCGCGGGCCTGCGCGCCTCCCCGCACCGCCGGGCGGCCGGGCCGCAAGCGGGGCGGGCGCCCTCCGCTGGCCGCCGCGGGGGCTGGAGGGGCCGGGAGCGGCACCTGCAGGCGCCGCCTGCCCGCAGCGGTGCCCGGGGTGAGCTGGGGGCTGCGCCGCGGGGTGCGGCGGGGGGAGGAAGCGGAGCCTGCGGTGACACTGCAGCCCCCCCGCCCCGGCTCCCCAAGCAGTGCTTGTGCCGTACGGGAGTGGGGGCTGGCGAGAGGGGCCTGTCTGGGCTGCAAAAGGGAGGTGAAGGTGGCCCGGAGCCGCCCCGGGGTCACCCTGCTGCTGGCTGGGACACAGCCCCTCGGCCCCCCGGCCCTCGCCCCGGCATGGGTCCAAAGGTTGCATCCTTGACTGCTGCTCTTTCCATCTGCGCCTCTTAGGTTGTCCCTTTGGACAAGCACCTCCTAGTTTCACCGATAAAAGAAGCTGTGACCGTCTTTGTAAAAGTAAATTGACCTGTGAGTAGAGATCTTGGGCCTTAAATTATGCCTTTTAGGCAGTACTGATGGTGGTTTCGCAGCACTGAGATGGTAACTGAGAACTTTTTTTAATGGAGTTGTACTGGGGGTTTCTGTGGGAGGGAGAGGACATGAAGGTTCTCGGACACCAGTGGAAAGGAACTTTATAAAGGTGTGAGTTACCTGGGATAATGACACCCAGGAGATGAAAGCACAGCTCGGCTTTTCACTTTTGAGGGTAGTATACTATGAACATCAATTGTGGACATTGATACTAAAATGTTAGTCTAGGCCTTATGAGCAGATCATAGAATCATTTAGGCTGGAAAAGACCTTTAAGATTATCAAGTCCAACCATAAACCAACTATGATTCACAACTACAAAACGTAAGTTCTGTGATTTCTGTCTTTATTACTGAATTCTTGTAGTGAGTCAGGTGGAACGTCAGTGACGTTTTTCTTTGCAAACATGAATGCAGGAGACATACAAGGAATGGTTTAAATTGTTACGCAATGGTACACTTAAACCTGAGACTTAAGTGCAAGTCAAATGCATATTTGAGAAGCTGATCAAGGTATGTGAAGTTTGCTAAATTGACAGAGTGAGGCAGAGAAAGAGAGGTGAAAGAGAAGTTGAGCAACTGTTGTAAATTAAAAAGGGAGTGCTAGTTTGGCATAAACATTTACAGCAAAGGTTTTAAACTTGGGCTACTGATAAATTAATTAATGTCATTTTACTTTATACATTTATTCCTAATTAAACAAAGGTATTGTGAGCCCATCATTTGTGACTTGTAATAGAGCCAACCTACAGGTGGATAAATGTCAGACAATTTCTTAGTGAAATGATCCTGTGGCAAGTGCTTAAAACAGGGCCCAGTTTCCAAGGAGCAAACTGGTGATCTGTATTCCCATGGGACCAAATGGGCAAATTATGGTAGTTAATGGTAAACTTACTATCACTAACCAGAAGGGAGCTTAGATTTGAGCTCGGAGTGCAACCAGATAACACCACTAAGCAAATGATGGAGCTATAGTCCTTAGAAGAAAGTAGTTAGGATGTGGGAGTGGGCAAGCACTGTGCCTGAGTTAGAACAGACATCTGTAATACGCGTGTTACTGGGTTTGCAGGCAATGAAAAGTTCAGAAGGTGGCCATTCTGGTACAAGACTGAGGAAAACCATCATATTCATTTGTCTCAATATCTCATTTTCCAAAATGGTCAGAATAAATGAATGGAAAGGCTGGAGCTGGAGGAGTTGAGTGTTTTTCTGGCAAACAGCTTACCCAGACAGAATCTGCTTACATGGCAGACCACAGCCTTTGAAAGATACTGGGTAATCCAGATCTTGCGAAGGTTTGTGAGGTGCCCTTCCAAGCCAGGCCCAAGAAAAACATGTCCAAGAGCTATTGCCGATATTTTAGCAGTAATGCAAAATTAAGGGGAAAACCCCCAGACTCAGTTATTTGGTCTTTCTTTGGAAAACAAAACAGAAAAAATGATCTGAAAACAAACCCCATACCTATAAATGTGGGTAGAGCTGATAGTCACAGGTGTCAGATATGAAAGTCATTTGTTTGTTGGAGAAATGGAAGGATGTAAAATAGAAGCAGCAAGTAAAACTGCAAGAGTAACCCTAAAATTTAAGTTCTGGTCTAGACAGCTAGAGAGCAATAACACAGGTTTTACTGTGAAGTGCACTAGGATGGTGGCTCTGGGCAAGGAAAGCTGTTAGTAGATGTGATAAAAATGAAATGTAAAGAATAAACAAATAGGAAATAAATAGAAACTACCAAATATCAGGACTCTGAGAGCACCTGCAGGCCTTAATAGCTCTAACCAACCTCACCTGGGGCCTCTGCCCACACCCCTGCCCATGGACCCAGAAGCCCCATTTCAGCTCAAGCTTAGGAGTTCAGGTGTGTCTGAAGTTATGCTGTAGGTGTGTCTCTAATTCTTGGAGGGGCCTTAGATCTGTGTTGTAGGTAGCTTGTCTCCTGGATGCATGCCTTTAGGTGCAGTTTATTGCTTGTCTTCTGTCTTGTCTTCGTTTTCTGGATTGACTTTGGACTTGTGTTGTAAACCTACCTCCAGTCCTATCTCCTTTTGCTTCTGGCTGTGCTGCCTGCGTGGATTCTGTACCTGGTGCATCACTTTGCTTTGTCTGGGACTGCCAGAGGGCCCTGTTACCTGTAAGCACCCTGTTCTATGTATTGTGTTCAGATGTTGTGGGACTGCACCCTGGTCAGCAAGGGCACTACCTGCACTGGGTCACCCTCAGCTTGGGGCTTGCCTTCTGTTAGGGAGCAGCTGGCCCTTGCTGCTTCCTGACACAATGTGAATCCTTCTATCCAATTGAAATCACTTAGGTTGACAAATACGGATTTACCCAAAACTGAGATAACTGAGCCTGCAAATTTCATCTCTGAAATTTGAATAGGAAAGCTGGAGAGCGGGGAAAAAGTGTTAACATAACAGTTGGTTTGGATTCCAATATGATAAATCACTGCTTAATAAGTGGAAGGGGAAATATCCTAAATTTTATCCAAGTTCCTCATGCAGATGTGGGCTAGGTGAGGGTGAGGCAAATTGTGTGAAAGCAGTATGCTTTCATGGCTGTTTTTTTCAGTGAACCAAGCTTCCTGGCTCCAGAGATAGAAACCAGAATGGCAGCTAGATGTAATGAACGGGAGCTCAGTGAAAAGGAGGGTTTTGCTGAGTCTTGTATTGAATTTTTTTTTAATGGGATAAAATTAGCAAAATTACTTGAAACTGAAACAGCTAGCTCCCTGACTTTTTTGCCAAATAACTCTCACAATCAACAAATACTCAACAGAGGGGAGAGTTGTTGCATAGCATAAGCCATGGATCTAGTAAAAGTGGGACTAGGGAAAAAAAAAAGGCAGAAAGGGAAATGAGAAACTTTTGTTTTAGGACATTGGTAGTATGTTTAAAGGAACAAAAAAGACAAGATAGATTTAACAGATGGGCCTAGCATAAGCTGTTTTCTGAAGAACGCCTAATCATTCAGTAGCCATCTGACTAGGTACCCCCATCAGAGAAGAAGGAGTTGTTGGAGGTTATTGAAGAAAATTATCAAGAAGCATGGGTGTTCACTATCCCTGACTCCTATTTGTAGTTTGTTTCTTCAGCAACAGCTGAAAGAGGTAGGATAATAAAGAACATGGTGTGGCATACATGTCTGTATTTATAGCATTGTACGATGGCTTTGTGTTGCATAGTAGAAACTTCAGGAACTGAACATTATTAATAACCTGTGATAAATGTATAGGTAAAAATCTGAAATTAAGCCCAAATAAGCTAGAGCTGCTTCAAAAAAAAGTTGCGTTCTTTTGGACTGTGGTCAAGGAAGGGGGCATTTCTACTAGTGATGACAGCATATACTGTATAGGGACTACTAGTACTGTAAGCACTCCCAGATGTGTGCAGTTTTACAGTTTTTAAAAATAACTGGTTTTGTGCATGGAGAAGGAAATCCATTTGAGTGTGACTTGGCACTGACAGGGTCAAACCAGCTGTGTTGGCCTCCCTGGGTTTCAAAACAGATTCTTGCATGCGTGGGCTTGGATGGTCTTGAAACAAACAAAAAAGCTAAAAAGATCAATGGGTTATACAGCAAATCTGAGCTTTATAAAAAGAGAAATAAATGTGCCACTGAGTGTTGGCTAAGTCTAAGGAGTATTGTCATTTTTTAGGAGCATGAGAAATTTCTGTGACTAAGATGCTGTCTGCATTTAGAGTCAACAATCTTGGTAGTCAGACTCTTGACCAGCTGGAAAATCTGCAGAGTGATGAGGTTGTGATCAGGCAGAGACGTGGCACTACTGAAGTTTGAGACGTAACAGACAGTGGGGAAAAGCTGATTGCTGGGTTTTTGCTGAAGTTGGGGAAGGGCTGACAAGTTTGCTCTTCATGGCTTGCAGTAAGTGTACACACACATTCTTTGAAAGACTCTATGGTTGCAGGTTATGTAGATCTGATTATTTTAAGTAACTGATAAGCATGGCTCTGGCAGCACAGAACTGGAGTTATAAAAATTCAAATGCAGCTATCTGTGAACCTAAAATAATGTGTAAGTGCCCAAACTAAGCCAACATATGTTATCCTAGGGTATCTGAGATGGCTGTCTGAAAACTAACATGGGTTTGACCACGAGTGGTGGTCAGGTATTTATTTATGGTGGTCAACATACATAAAGCCTAAAAGAAATGGAAAAATCTTAGAAAAGAGATATATATTTAAAAGAAAAAAAAATATATATACTTAGCATGATTAGAGACTTCTTGATAAAAGCAAAAAACTTGGATTTTAAGCTTATAGTTTAAATAATTGTTTTAAGAACTAGGAGCTATTAGTGATTGATTGGTATGCCTATTAGTGCAATGAAAAAGGGGTTTCCAAGGCTATGTTGAGACTCAAAATCGTCGGACTTCTATCTACCTCCTACATAGGGATACCAGTAGCTCATATGCCTCACGGTTGATTAATCGCTTTGTCTGAGTAAATGTGATCTGAAATGTGCTTTTTATCAGGCTTTTTATTCCTAGAGCCTAACATGAGCAAATAATTTCAGAGATGCTGCAGTTGGCTGTAAGGACCAATTATGGTCCTTGGAAAATGTAGTGCATAATCTTCTCAAAGGTAATTTAAGTAGACACAGTATAACCAGTTGATAGTCTCATAGCCAAAGTGGTCTCTCCAGGGGGTCATTGATTCAAAACTTAATGATTTAATACAGAACCAAAACGTCCATTGCCCAAAATGCCACATTGGGTTCTTTTGCTAGTACCTTTCAAGGTTAAAACCTCTGCTAGAACCTGAAGCCATTTTCTAATGGCTGTCTAATGGTAGTAAGACTCCAGATCATCAGGCAAATAACTAGGAGAGTGAGAAACACAGGACAGAAAAGAAGTGTCTTGATTAAAAAAGAAATATGTGAGTGTTGAGGTTTTTTTTTTTGTTGTTGGGGTTTTCTTTCTTTCTTTCTTTGTTTATGCCATGTGTATTCTTGGGTGTATTCTTGGGCTGTTTAGTAAGGCTTCCTGGGTGTACTCAGTCTTGTTAGATGAGATTAAAGCTTTGATCATATTCAAAGGTCTAATGATAAATAGTCTAACCAGATACGAAAGTGGTGAAGGCTGAATCCAGTTGTTTCTGCTGCTAGCCTAGCAAACAAGATATGACCTTATGTGAGGGCTTTAAAAATAGTGGTAGAAAAATGGAGTTTAGGGAGAGTTAACAAGTATCACATTATCTAGAAAATTATAAATGTGTTGAATGGTGGACCAGCATTTTATTGGCTCCCAGCCCTTGTTTTGTGTGTAGCAGAGGCTCCTTCAGAAAGAGGCCACCAACTCCACTCTATTTCTGAAGAAATATACTGCATTTTCTTTCCAGTGAAGATTGGTAAGGAGAGGAAGTGCTTTGTAGAAAGTGTATCCTTAGGAAATCTCTTGGAAAACAAACAGATGATTGGCAGGAGAAAATGGTCAGGCTGACAAGCATTGATGGTAAGAAAATCAATAGTATGCTAAATGAGGAAGTTGAAATCAGAAAAAAAATTGCCATCCTAGCAGCAAATGAAGACCCACCACTCAGAGCAGAAAAGGAAAGCATATGTAGGCAATAGGTGGTAAGATTCACTGCTACTGCTCCTAGGAGGAAGCACTGTCAGAGAAAGGAAAGACCATCTTCAGTCATAGGCTTGCCAAGCTGGTGATGGGGGCTTTAAACTAAAGTTGCTGGGGGGACGGGAACCTCACTGATGGCAAGGGGGTTGGCAGGCAGGTGGGTGGAATGGGGGACCCAAGAACACTATCATAAATGAGAGTTAATGACAAGCCACTGAACCAGGTGATCAGCTGGATGGGGATTTTCATTAGTGATTTGTAGAATCATCCAGATTCAGGATTCAGTGGTAATAGAACGCTATAACTGAATTTCTGTTGGGAAAGTAATACAGCAGGGCACAAATTATTGAACAGGTCTTTGAAATGCACTGGTGATGTTTTCGATCAAAATTGTGGGGGGAAAATACAACTAGAGTTGAGAGTATTCTAGATTTGATTGATTTTTGATTTGGGGAGCGAACTGAGACTTAAGGCAGAACAGGCAACAGTGATCAGGAAGTGGTAGCCTAGGAGGACTACTGGCAAAACAGAAATGGTGGATTTTAGGGAAGCAGACTTCAGTAACCTCAAACATCTGGAAGATAAAATTTTGCAGGAAACTCATCTGGGAGATAAAGGAGCCAAAGAGGGGCAGAGTTTCCTTGAATACATCAGTAGTAAGGACATACATAATTTTCCATTTTGCATGAAAAGTAAGAAACATAGTGAGATAGCTTTGTAAAATCAGGAGTTCTTCATTTACCTTAGGTGAAAGAAGGACACAGAGAGGAAGCGGAAAAATCAGGTTACTCTGAGAAGCACGGCAAACCCAGGAAGATAAATGATACAAAATAGAAAAAAAGTTGCATGAGTAGCAAGAAATAATTTTCTGCATACCTCTAGCATTAAGAGGAAGTCAAGGAAACTGTCACTCTGTGGAGGGGACAAGTTTGGTTACTTTGGACCAATAACACCTAGGAGGCAGATGTCATTAATGTGTTTTTTGTTATCAGCCTTCACTAAAATGATCAGCTGCAAGAAGTAGCTAGTTCAGTGTGGTCCAGTGAGAAAGAGATTGGAATCTCAGCCTTCAATGAGGAACATACAGTTTAGAGAAGTTATGATAAGGTAAATATTGCCAAAGTGGCAGGGCTTGAGCTCCTTCCTCCCAGGGTAACTGCAGAATTACCTGCTAAAATCAATGGCCTCTGCGGCCAGACCTGGAATGGTCGGCTGCTCATGGTGTTGTAGCATATGAACTCTGTGTTGGCAACTGAAGTGAAATTTGTGTTGGTATTTGAAGTAATTTTGTCTTCTGCTGTTCTGTCACAGGGGAGTGACACAGTTTCCTGTCCTACAAAGTTATTCCAGTTTCACACCTGTAATTAAATTCTGTGAAGCCTGCTCTCCTGAGTCTTAAGATACACAGCTGCCACACCAGAGGTTTTTAAACTGGTGTGTGTGGCAAGGTTTTATGCTGGCTTTTTCTGTTTCTATCTGAGGAAGCCAAATAAACTAATTGTCTCAGTGGGGGTGAAAGGGGATGCTGATGTTCGAGTAAATTCTCAAGCCGTTTTTATGCAGCCCGTTTCTGAGCTTACATGTGCATGGCTTTAAGTAAGGTGTCTCATGGCAGGATTTGCTTATGATAATTGCTAGTCTAAAGATAGTTACTGAATTATAGGCCTTACTTGGGCTGTTGGTTTAACTTACATCCTTGAAGCTGGGCAAAACATGTAACTTTATAAATTCACTCCCATACTAGGTTTAGGGCAAATAACAGAATAATTCTAATTCTATTCTTAAACTGGTGATCTGTTCAGTTAAAAACATATCAAATGTAGAGGTCATTAAAGTAGTAATTTTTTTCTAGGCCGTAAGTTATGCTCTATGGAAAGTAAATCAGATAAAGGTCTTATTTTTATGGTATTACAAATCAAAATTGATTTTACAGCTATTTTTTCCCAATGGAATCATACTGGAGGTTTAAAAACTTTGGATAAGATTTCCATTCTCTGCTAAATTGTGGGATGTTTGGGTAACATTTTGGAGAAACACACAGGAGTATGTATATGTGCAGACATGCTGTATAGATACATGGCATATATATACACATCTTGTGTATGTACAGATATGCATGCAACAAAGATCTTTTAAGATAATAAAATGGTATTAATAAGGGAACATAATTACTTAAATACATGTGTAAGGCAAATACAGAGGTACTGTAGAAATGCAGCAGTTACATAACTGTTATTTTGATATATGTGTGTGCACGTGCATACTCAGAAAGCCACTTCTTCATGTCTCAGTTCTGATGCCAAGGGGCTCAGCACCTGGAGCTGGTTCGTTTGGTCAGCAGGCTGTAGTTGCACACACAGGTCAGGAAGGTCTTCCAGAGATCATTCTGTTGCTGCAGAGCAGCGGTGAATATGCTGTGTGTGAGTCCAGCACGTGTCATTGTAGCCTTCAGTTACTGAATGGCTTGTGATTTGAAAGAAACGCTGAAATTGCTTTTTTGTCTTTGGCAGTACAAAACCGCTTTGTGTGTGACAAGAATCTAGTAACTTTTTTGATTGCGTGAACTAAAGATTAAGTAGCTATTAATGCAGTAATTACTGAGACAGGAATCTAATGGTGTGGTTGTGAAAAGTGTCATGGAATATATTAGAGTGAGAAGCATCTATAATCACTCTTAGATGACTGAAGTACATGCTACTGATGCTAGATGTGGTCTTGTCTCCTTCACCTCGGCCTTCTCTTGCATACATTTCTGTCCCGTCCCTTGTGCTGGCAAGTTTTCACGTAGTAGTACTGCGAGCTGTATCTGTGTAGTGACCCGAGGGAAAAGTAACCTGGGAAGAAAAAAGGTGAAATTGGGTCCTGACCTGACTTGCATTACAGCTGTGCTAACACTTGAACAAAGTGGATGGCATGGATGTGTGGCTGAGGGCGAGACAGGTGGGTATGCAGGTCTTCCAGTTGTCAGCAGGCCACCCTCACTTTCTGGATCCAGGGCTGGAGTGACCTCTCTAAGTGAGATCAGAAAATGTACTTTTTCTGTTATTCCAAACTGATGACACAGATATAAAAGTCTCTCTGAAACACAGACTGCAGAAAAGGGTATTCTCTCTTTGAGGATAAAATACAGCTCAAATATTTATTACTGACCGATGTGCTGTTTTGTCTGGTTTTGTCTTCTTGACAGTATCAAGATGTAAAATAAAAATTCATTCTAAGTCATTTGTAACACATCCATCATGCATAAAAATCAAATATGTGACATTTTTTCCCTGCTGTGTATTACATGTGTTGAAATTTAAAGCTTTCTGTGGGCTACTTTGTAAGAGAAGTATTAGTTAATGAAACATTTCATAAATATTGCTTGTACTTACTGAGCAGGTTTTGTGAGAATTTTGAGTTCTAGTACAGAATAAGAATGAGGAGCTATGGAGTACCAGAACCTGTTTAGCAGAGCTCACGTTGCAATATAAAATTAAAGAACTCATTTCCAGAGAATGAAGATAGAAGCATATTTTACCTTCAGTGAATGTTCCATGCTAGGCTTTTACTGTAATCATAACCAGCACTCTTAATCAAAAATTCCTGTTGATTTCATTGGGAATGTAGCCAAAAGAAATAGTGCAATACCAGGTTCTTGGAGACTGCTCTATTGTCTTGCATATTGTAAAACTGATCAAGATGTGTTAAGAAAATGAAGTATTTGTTAAATTCAACTAAACCAGAATGATATAGCCTGTATACAATGCAAGATACTGATACATATACTTTTATAAAATATAGTAAGTATTTGAAGAAATTTTACAAGCAATCATGACACTCAGCAACTTCTGTTCACAACACTTTGAATATGATTAAAATAGAAAGAACCAATGCATGAGTTTAGTGGGATCATTTTCCAAATCAGGAAAAGTGATAATACTTGGAAACATGGTGTTGATGGTATTTGCAAAGCATTTGTGCTGGTGTTTGTTGCCTGTAGCTCCAATTTCTTGACTGTCTGATAGGTATACTTTCCAAAAGAAGTCTTATTGCACTATTTTAACATAATAAAAGTGTTACTTGTGCAATAAGGCATGAAATCTGAGCTCATTACATAGAATGTATATACAAGCATTTGAAATTTTATTTACAAGCTAGTTTATGCCCCTAATTAAGACCTCTGTTATAAACCAGAATTTTTCATCAAGGTACCTACTTCATGAATTCTTAACACAGATTTTCAGGCTTGCAAGGGGGTGCCACGTCTTGCTGGAGTTCTGCAGCAAAAAAGGAAGTCAAATAGCTTACCTTTTCTTAGAAATAGTAAAAATTGCATAAATTGCTGTTCAGATATGCAAAAGAGGTACTTGGAGATCCACTTCATATGAAATGAGGACCATGCTGTGGCACAGCCTGTTCACTGTCTGTGCTGCAGAATATGCCAACATCAGCATTACAACATGGATCTGTAATTGCTACTTGGATGAAAATATCAAGGTTAGCTTAAATTTGGCTACTTTATATGGTATCATACAGGTTCCAGGACCTACATGAAAGGTTGAAACTTGGGTGTCCTGAGCTTAGAGACTTCCTAAGAATGGATCTGCCTACCATGGCCTAACAAAGTGGAAAGAGGAGATTTTTTTTCCTGTCTTCCTGTCCTCTGGAAACTGTTTTCATCACTGAGGAAACTTCTTCACTTGCTTCTGCTGATTAAGCCTCTGGTTAATTGTGCCTTGAGTGTATTGTCAGATGCCACCGGTTTTTAGGTCTCTTGGCACTTTATTCAACTGCTGATGGAATGGAGTGTTTAGGGAATGTGGCCTTCTGAAATTCTTGAAGATTTCCTCAGTTTGTGCTGTCTTTAGGTTAAGACATATTCTTGTTGATGGTTTCAGACTTTTGGTTCTTTTATTATTGTTGATAGGGGTGTGCTACTTTAAAGAGCTGCCTGAAGATTACTGCTAAGTGATAGTGTAGATCGTAGAGAATTAATTTCTCAGCAGCATGAATTAGGTTTAAAGCATGCATAGATTAAAGCATATGTTTTGAGCAAAAAGTGCTTCTGAAAGTTGCTGAATTCTCAAAATCCCCACAATTAGCACACCTTTATTTCCATGTGGTTATGGAAAACCACAGCTACTGTGGGCTGGCATGTCCCATTCGTCTGAGTTTATGGAATGGCAAAAAAGCTGCCTTCTTTGCTTAGCTCTCAAAAGAGCTATCTTCATGCAAAGGCAAGGACCTGAGAAAATGTGCTGTCTTACAGGTCAAAGCTCAATCTTTTGAGGCTTTTTCCAGCCTTTTCTTGTGCATTGTCAGCAACATTGTCTTCTGATGAGGAAGCGAGAGGGTCGGTTGCGATCTCCTCCTTACTATATTTATTTGGTATTGCTGTGAAGAAGTTTTACTCTCTCCTATTTAAGAGTACATAGTGCCTTGAATTTTTGGTACTTTACCTCATTCATTTTAATTTCTGTTCTGTATTCCTATTGTTATCCATGCTGATTTTGATAGTCATTAAAATCTGTTTGAAAACAGATGCAAAATACTAATTCGGCTTCTGGCTGAATTTAGACTGTCACTGGTCCTTGTTCAAACTAGCCAAATCACGATCTGACTTTTTTTTTTCCCTCCTTCTTTTTGTTCTTTGTGTGTTTTGTTTTGGTTTTTTTTTTTTGGCTTTGCTTTGCTGTACTATGCCAGGAAAAAACTTGGCGAGTCCCATTCAATTTCCATCTTGTTGTTGAGGTTAGATGACCCTGATAATCCTTGCTGTGTTTTTTGGCTCTTTGCTTGTAGCTAGTAGCCTGCTTTGTGATGGTTCTTAATTTAATCAGATCTAGAGTCCCCTAGAGATGTCTGGAATACAGATTCTTAGTTATTCTACTATCTCTGAGTTAAAGACATTCCAGTTTCTGAATTCCTCAATTCATTTGAGTTTCCTGAAGAGCTCCCTAGGTTTACTGAAGTTTACCCCTTTGAAGTTGATAACTGAGTTATGAAATTATTGGTTTAGCCCTTTGATTTAATTTATGCCAACTCAGCTTTTGATGATAAACTATTTCAATCTTCATTACATGACAAAATCAGATTTAAATAATGTAAATTCTTGTTAGCTCTGGCTATTTGTTACGCAGGCTTGTTGGCTGTAACATTCAACAGTGGGTTGCTCCACCTGTGTCATTAGCTCTTATTATTGTCTATAGTCAGTTCTAATCTTTGTTAGGAAGTTTATCTCCTGTCACAGTAGATATTGTCATAATAGCTAAAAGTATTTCTCTTTCCAGTGATGCTACAGCGATCTTTATCCCTGTTTATATCTGACCATGGATCTTTTATAAACTTTGATTCCAGCAGAAACTATTTTTTTAAAAAAATTGACTTTTATGAGAAAAAAACTACATTCCTTCATAATGCCTTATAGCTTGTTGCATATCCCACGGCTCTCATCTTTAGAATTATCTTTCTTGAATGGTATCTGTCCTTCTTTATCTATACTCCAGTTCTGAATTCTGTGTTATCAAGGTTCTGTTTTCTCCTTAACATTAATTTTCACATCCTAAAAATGTATTTCAAGATCTTCCATTGTACTTGGAAAGCTCCCGAGAGCTGTTTAAACATCAGGGTTGTTTCTTACTCTGGTGCTTATATAGAACAGATTCAGATGTGTCATCTTCTGTTACCTGATTGCTGTTCACAGTCTTAATTCTTTTTATTTACCATATGTTCTTCTGCTGCCATGAGTTCTTTTAAACCATTTCTGAATTCTCATTTACCCTGTATTTTGTCTCTCCACTAGTTTAGAACTGTTCTTTCTCAGTTTAGAACTGTTCTTATCAGTTGTAGGTTTTAATTTCAGGTAGCTATTGCCTTGGGCGTTCAAGTCAAATTTCTCTCTTGAAAAATTCAATAAATGCATCTCAACAGTCAAACATTACAGAACCTTTCTTATGCCACTCATCATTTAGCTATGGGTTAGTTTGTTCTCTTATTAGGCTTTTTACTCCTTTTCTGGAGACTTGAAGTTCATACAGATATCTACTTGTTTGCAAGTGTTCCCCAAAGTATTTAGTCCTTGATTATTTTTTTCCATTAGGAATTGGGCAGTATTCATTTTAGGGCTTTGTAGTTGTTTTCCAGGTTTCTTGTGATGCTTCTCGGTTGCAGGTCCACCTGTCAGTTGCACCTAACAGGCATGATTTCATTTTGTTTTTTTGATCCCCTTGCATGACCAGACTAACAGTTAGTAACAAGGAAGCTGCAGTCACACGGACCTGCCTCTCCACATGATGCTGTGAATCTCCAGACCTTTTCTCTGTGTGCCATTTAAAATTCTACCTGGGACTTTGAATGTCTGTTCTGATTTCTTTCAGTGTTTCTGTGTACCGACTTGGTTCCCCTTCAGTTTCCAGTGCCTGGTATCCTAGTTGTCTTATTTTGGAGATAGTATCCATTTTCTTCCTTCTTGCCACCCTTATTTTTCGCTTTTATTTTCTAGGGGCATAAACCCTACTTCTCAGTTCTATTTCATATTCACAAGTTTGTCTAGTCCTTAGAGTTATTGTCCTGGTTTCAGCTGGGATAGCATTAATTTTCTTCTTAGTAGTTGGTGCAGTGCTGTGTTTTGGATTTGGTGTAAGAACAATGTTGGTAGGACATTGATGCTTTTAGTTGTTGCTAGGTGATGTTTATACTAAATCAAGGACTTTTAGGTCCCTTGGGTCCCGCCAGCAAGAGAGCTGAAGGGGGCACGGGAAATTGGGAGGGGATACAGCCAGGACAAGTGTTTGGGATTTTTTTCCGGTTGCTTGCTGTAAAGCAGGTTTTCCATCACTACAAATCACAGTTCAGAACCCCTTTCAATTTTTCACAATAATCTTGAAACTTAGAACATCAGAATCAAGGATAGTCTTAAAAATAACTGTAGTTGTTTCCCAGGTATCTGCAGCTTCTAGGTTGGGCTTCTGCCACTTTGTTGTGCTGTATTTGCAAATTACCACTTTTTTCTTTTGCTCTTTGCTGCCAGGAGCACCCCAAAATACTTCTATTTAGTGATTGCTAATTGGTTGATAGATACAAAGACCTGTAGAGAGTACTGAACTGGTGAGTACAGCTGGTGGAGGTAACAGGAGTGTAAGAGTTGAACAGAGGATCAGAGAATGAACAGAGAATAGGGCCAGGTGAATGAAGTGCTTGTGGACCTTAAGGTGTTAATGAGAGGGGAAAAAAATTCCCAGATCTGCCTGGCAAAAAAATGTAGATGTTAAAAAAAAAAATTCTAGTTGCCTTATTTGATGGTCTCTGGTAGATGCTTGCTGAATATCTATGTGACTTGAGTGCTTTTTTTGCTCCAAGGTGGGAGGCTGTGAACCTGTTTCAGGAGGATAGTGCTAGCCACTGTGAATAACTGGGACTCCGGAAGAAACTCTTGCAAGAGCCAGCTGTAACTTCTGTGCATGTGCAAGATATGCAGTGCTAACCTGAGAGTGAAAGAGGCAAACCTCTATCATGTTCGTGTACCCTGATTTCCAAATAGGACTTCGTATGAAAAGTAAAATGTATGAAGAATACTTCTTTGTGGTAAGAATGGGGTAAATGAGAGCCTTGTTAGTACTGAAATGTGTAGAGAACATGAGAGGAAGTATAAACAGTGTTTCACCTTATAATTTCAGTGCCTTGGAGGGGAAATAAAGAGAGAAAGACAACAGGAAATCAGCGAAGTCCCTGGTTAGGGTGTTCAATTAAATTATTCTAAAGTAAGACTTATGCTATATGGTAAATGAAGCTTAAATTTTAATTTAAATTGTCAAGGTAAAATTGCAAACTGAATGCGATGAGCTTTATTAAAAACAGCCTAAATGTATAGGCAGAAGGAAAACTTTTCCAGGTGGAATAATTGTAATTTAAAATTTCCCCAAAATATAATCACAACTCAGAGCAAATGCATATTGCTTGTGTATGTTGTGGGGGGAGGTCTTTGATTAGCAAAAGAAGGATGCTATGGGTAAAGAACATGAGTAAATATGCCATGAGGAAATAGGTTTCTGAAAATGTGATGAATTCCTTAAAAATGTTGAAATTGCAGCTAAACAAGAACAGAAAGGCAGTTAAAAAAATAAAATGGTGGGGGGAAAGCATTCAGAAAATAATTGAAGAAATAGCTTGCAAGAAGCATAAAAATGAATAACAAATCACTTTTCCTGGTGTGTTCAAAAAGTAAGCCTGCTGGAGACCTCTAAGTCCAAAAGGTGATAAACATATGAAAGAGGAGATGATATATTTGATTTTTTTTTTAATATGTATGTACATTCAAGAAGAACTTGGTGACATTTTTCCAGATGGTGATCCTTTTCGATAGGGAAAAATGTTGGAGGATCTTTCTCAAATCTAGTCAGTGATGGATGAGGTCTCTGAGCAAATGGACAAAAAGGACAAGAATAAATCTCCAGAGAGATATGACATTTGCTCAAAAGCTATAAAGAAACCTGGAGATGAAATAGCTGAATTACTGATACCCATGACCAATCTTTAAATCTATCTTGGTACCAAAGATGGCTAAGGTGATGCCAGTTTTTAAAACACTATCTACAGGGAACATCTGGGGAACTACATGTCAGTGAATTTGGTGTCACGTAAGCTGAAACAAATTTTCTGAACAATATCAATATTAGATGGGCAAGTACAAAACATATACTTAGGATAAGCCTTTGTATTTTCTTTAAAAAAAAAATAAAAATTCAGGTCTGTCAGTGTTCTCTGGATTCAATAAATAAATTTGTAAAAATGTTTTATCAAGATTTCTTATCAAAATCTTGTAAGAACTAAGACACCAGGGGACAACAGGAAGGTTCTAATGTGAATTAATAGTGGATTATAAACTAGGGGAAGGGGGGGCATGGGTAACACATTTTTTTTTGTCACAGTGGAAGGAATTTGCCAATGAAGTCTACTATTCTGTGCTGCAATGTGCTTTTCAATATGTTCATAAATGATCAGTAAAAGAATGAATACTGAAGCAACAAAGTTTGCTGATGATACCATCAACCAATGATGAAGAGCTGCAAAGCAATCCAAGAATGCTATGGTAAAACAGCTGATTAAATTCAATGTAGATTAATAGATAATGATGCCCTTAAGGGGGGGGGGGGGGGGGGAAGGTCCTAATTTTACATATTCTTGGATAGTTGTGATGTGGCTATTACAGTCCTAAATCTCATTCTGAGCGGTAATAGATAACCCTATGGAAATAGGAGAGCAGTGCTCAGTGGCAGTCAAAAATCAGATGGAATATTATGAATTATTGTGAAAAGAACAGAGAATAAATCAGAACTTCATTATGCCACTTTGCAAATCCATCGTGTACAATCATTGTGAATATAGTGTGGAATGCTAGTTTTTCAAATTAAAAAAATACTACAAAATGAGCAAAAGCATTTGGAAGAAAAAAAAGGAGATGGGGATGATGTATCTGAGTGTTATTTTTGAATAGAAAATACAAGAAAATTTAAAATTATGGACTTTTTTGTGTGCAGTGTGGCTGAAGAACCATTTTCTCTCTCCCTCTCTTCTTTTTTTTTAAATTTTTTTACTATTTCCTTGCTTTGTGATCAGTTTATGGGCAATATGTGGAACCAAAGTATCACAGAAGAGGCTACTGTGCAGTCCAGGATTAACACTTGGCAAAAGTGATTTTTTACTGTAAAGAAGTGGGTTTAGACATATATTGTGTGGAGTGCAGATGCTGCCCTCTGACTCTGCAGTCATGACTAGGATCTAAAATACTGTAAAAATGCAAGAAAACATACATAACCGTGTTGGTATCCCCAGAAAGCATGTGGAAATGATCATCATGTGGCACGTTCTGGAAGGCAAAAAAAAGTGCAAGCAGTTTGGGAAGAGACAAGACTTTCAGTGTAGTTGTATTACTTTGCAAGAGTTTACAACACCTCAGAACATATCCAGGTGTGATAACACCACTTCCAGATTAAAATAATTCCTGATAAAGGCAATGGATAACTTTATAATATTAATCTGATATCAAATGGGATATTTTTTTTTTTTTAGGTTGAGTTGAGAACTAGCACTCCAGGCCAAGGCCAAGCATTAAAACAGAAGGTAGAGGTGACCAAAAGAAGATGGATACACTTCAGGGCAAAGGCTTCTGAACATAATAACCTAAAGTAATGTGATAAATAAAAGTAAGGGTGGACAAAACCAATGTGAAAATACATAAAAGACTCAGCATGAAAATATATTTATAATAATAGAACAATGGCAAATCCTTTTTACCACCAGAGGTTAACTGCTGGAAGAATGAGGCAATTTGAAGAAATGTTTGAGGGTTTCATCCTGGAGGTAAAAAAAGGAAGTTTTTAGCATGTACAAACAGATGACTTCGCTCAATTCTTTCATGACTTGTGTCTTACAGCAAAGTATGATTTGCCTGTTGCTCTGGAGGGCCTAGGGGAAGCACTGCATGGAGTGGGTACAATTACTGTTTTCTGTAAGGGTGGAAAAACCCCACACATGATAAAATGTTTTCTGTATTCATAGTGTTTAATAATTATATATGTAAAAAGGGGAATATTTGCAGTATAACAGTTATAGAGATTCTGCAAGTGGTGCTTGATGCCCAGAATTGTGTGGTTTGTTTTGTTTTTTTTTTTTTTTTTAATTTTTCTTGATGCAATGATAGAGGTCTGGCAAGTGTCCTATGGGAAGGAGAAGGTGTACTAACACCTGTATGTTTTCAGCAGTCTGCTTGGAAAACATTATTTCTTCGGACTGCTGTATTAGTTATCATTGGCACCCAATGCATTTCACAATGAGAAATGATAGAAGTTAATCCTTCAGTGAGCACTAAGACCTGTATACAGAACCTTTTCATTTAGGGCAAAACGCTACAAATGCTTCGCTGCAGGATACAAAGGAGGCTTTGAAAAGAGCTGGAGCTCTAAGCTGAAGTGAACCAAGGAAAGGTGTACACTGTCTTGTGTAACACCGTTCCTTGGAAAAGCCAAATGTTCTGTAAATGGATTTCATGTGAACAGTGATGTTGATACTATTAGGGCTTGTGCCGTAATAATATGTGTATAAATAATGCCTTAAAAATGTGCGAAAATTACAGGCAAAAAAGAAAGGAGGAAAATCCATCTGGAGAGCACAGGGGAAAAAAGATCCCATGCAGTAAAGCAAACAGAGTTGTTAGCCTTGGCTGCCCATCTGTTCTTTCACTCCTCTGAGAAAGCCCTCCCTGAACATGTTGTCACTAAAAAGGTCACCATAAAATAAAATCCATTTGTGCTAGCCCTTGTCTACTTTAATAATAGCTTCTAGTGGGAGATTAGGCTGTTTGCAGCGAAGTGTGGGTACAGCTATGCCACCGTAGGGTTGTGAAGATAGTAAACCCCCTCCTGAAGAGGAATGTGAGGGCTAATCAACAGTGTACTTCAGCTACAGATGGACAAAGCAAAG
Source organism: Falco naumanni (assembly GCF_017639655.2). NCBI lineage: Eukaryota > Metazoa > Chordata > Aves > Falconiformes > Falconidae > Falco > Falco naumanni. Next base: position 47,278,101 of record NC_054056.1, read on the forward strand.
CTGGATTTGCTGCCTGCTACTTTTTTTTCCCCCCTCAGAGAACTGAAAACGTGTATGTCTGCAGAGTCAGAACGTTATGTTCCAGCTGCAGGTGTATAAAGGCAGAGCAAATTGAAAACTTCAGCATTTTGGTCTTCAGGAGAGACCCATAATTCATAAAAACAATGCTGTGCTATGATCTTACAGAGCTGAATGATTCTGTAGTGAAGAAAAAGAAATTGTTTGAAATATTGTATGGGAAAAAATAGCATTCCTGATATATCAACATGTGCTGCCGAGAAGTAGATGTTTTCTTCTCTGCATTCAGTAGGAGATGAATTAGTGGTCACTCAACCAGCCATTTTGCTCAGGAAAAGTGTTAGAAAACAGCTAAAGTGGGTAGGGTGTCATTGGGATGGGAAGGGACCTAATGGTTAGAAACAAGTCCCATGACCTCTACAGCCCTTTTCCTAAAATGAGATGGAGCAATGATTTACCACTCTGTGATAATATCACAGGAAATCTCAATTTTATATAGGAGGTTATTTAGTTTTTTCTTGGGAAAGGAAGAGACAAGTAAAATACCTTAAACTGCCTTTGCAAAATGTTTTTGGGAATAGCTGTTGGATGGTGTAGAAACTCCTGTAAGCTGTAGCCAATCAGTTAGATCTTGTATGTTAAGAAAAACATACTTTTATGAGGCTCTGTGACTTTGAAGAGCCGCAAACCTCAAGATACAGAAAGTTTTCCTCTTGTCCCAATGAATATTTCAGACTGGAATAACTTAAACAGGAAAAGTTACGGAGCATCCCAGCAGAATTACCAAGGGCTTGGTGTTGCAGGCATTCTGCAAGGAGCGGTTAGTTCAGATTTCCTCAGGTGGAGAGTGGTTAAGTGGGCTCGTGCATGTAATGAGGTAGCTGTTGTAAACCTGGGGTTTCTGTACAAAAAAAGAGCAATCTCCTTGGTTTTGTGCCTAACTCTAGTTCTTTATTCCATTTCTTTGATGCTTTTGCAACACCTGTGGTAAAAATAAAATGTTTCTTGTCAGAGAAAATGAAATATTTTGTTTTGCCCCAAAATGAAAGTAGTTTTGCTTTTCCGCATTGTTGAGGGGAAAACAAATGTGTTCCTATCCGTTGCTGTCAAGCTGACTTCTTAATTTTGTTTGGTCAGGTTCATTCTCCAGGCACAAATCCATTGTTCACTCATCCCTGCTCTATGTCTCATAGTGATCAGATGCTCCCCGCTCGTTTGCAGAATGAAGAGCTGAGCCTTACTATGTGCCCTGAGCCCTTACATGCCAGAGGGGAAGGGACTGTGGCCATCTGCATGCTGCAGAACTCAGTGCAGTGTAAAGCAGCGTCCACCTCTGTACAGACACTTTCTTGTAGTGGAGACAGAGTAGAGGGTAAAGGGAATAGCATGTATAGGTACTTTCACTGAAACATAGTTAAATCAGCTAAATTAGAATAAGACACCTATGAATTGAACACACTTATTTCATGAGATTTTATAGTACTGGTTAATAAAACTAACATTGTATCTTTGGTAAAATGACGTGGTTCTGATTGGAAACAAGTCATGAATCTATTCTTCAGAGCAGTAAAACCGTAAAACATATTAGCACATTCTGTGTGAGCAATCAGGAAGGGTAGAATAAATATAGAGGATCTTTTATCTTACAATAGATGGCTGGGTTCAGTGTTCAGCCTCTGTCAGAAGATATGTCTTAAAATGTGGCTACTGGAACACGAGGATACTGATTATCTGCCTTTTTCCCCAGATTTAACCCATGTCACACAGGTGACTTTAAAATGAACCCAAGTTTTGACAAGGATACATTGCCCTTTGATTAAATATGACTCACTCAACACTTCCACAAAGTAATTGGTTTTGTGTTAGAAAGGACCATTAGATCATTTAGTTCAAGCTGGCAAGGTAGTGCAAACCCTAGATTGTTACATGCATAGAGCTTAACAACTCATAATCTCTTACACTTTTTCAGAAGGGTAGACGCCCTAAATTTCAAAAATATGAGATGGTTCATTATTCTATCTCATTGGTAAAAAATGATTACTTAATTTTATTTGAATTTGTTTAGTGTTAGCTATGAATTACGGCTTCTGCTTTTACTCATCTCCACTAGATTTAAGAGCCTTTTAAACACCTGATGGTTTTTTTCAATTAATATACTAATTTATTCTATTTAAATCACTCCTTGGTCTCTTGGTAAACCAAAATGATGGAACTTCTGAATTCATTTAATGTAAGGCTTAGCTCAGTCTAAATCACTTTTGCACTTCCTCTGTGTAAGTATATATAATAATTTATATGTTATTTTTGAGACTAGAATTACAGTATCTTTGTAGTTCTTATCAATGACCTGAAGAGGTGAAGTATATCTTGGTATTACATACTGCTATTCTGTTTACATACATTCACAGTAGCCTTTTGTGTGGCAGAGCCAGGCTGGGAGTTTGTGTTCAGCTGACAATTCTTTAGGAGTCATAATGGGCGAAGTCACTGTTTTCCTGAATGCAGTCCTTTAGTCAAGTGATACGACTGATATTTCTTGCTTCTATATCCATGACCATACATTTGAGTGTATTAAATTATATGCTGTAAGAATGGGCTTGAACTTACTAAATTACTTTTCATGTCACTCTGCTCCATTGCCCTCTCTACCTTACTTAAAATTCTGCAGACCTTGGGGCATCTACAAATCTGATAATTAATCAGTTTTTATTTAATTCCAGATCATTTACAAAATATTGAAAAGCATCAACCTGTGTAACACAGAAAATTGTTATGCTTGATGATTCTTAGTGACTATTTAAGTCACTAAATAATTACTATTTAAGTTCCATTTTTATTCAGATCTTTAATTATTTAATGTTATTTTGAGTGACAGAGTGCTAAATTTTTTGCCCCTTTGAAAAATTATTTCAGAGATTACTTATCCACTGTTGACATCTGTCTTGTGTGGTCACTGAAATGCATTTTCAAACACCTTAAATCAAATGCTGATGTTCCTAGCCTTTACTTCTGAGGTATTGATGATACATGATTGGCAGTCCTTTCTGGAATCAGAGTATTGCTGAGTTTGGAAGGACCCAAGGCGATTATCTAGTCCAATTGTCATGCACAAAGCAGTTTGCTAAAGCAGGTTGCTCAGGATGTGTCTAGTCAGATTTTGAGTATGTATGAGGATGGAGAGTCCACAGTATCTATGGGCAGCCTGTTCCAGTGTTCCATCACTGGAACACTGTTCAATCAGAGTAAAGTTTTTTCTGATATTTAAATGGAATTCCTTTTATTTCAGTTGGTGTCCATTGCCTCTTGCCCTGACACTGAATGTGACTTGAGTCTGACTCCATCATTTTCATCTCCCCCTTTTTTAGAACATTAATAAGATCCCCATGAGCCTTCTCTTCCATATGCTGAACAGTTCCAGCTTTCTTAAGCACTTCTTTTATGAGAGATGCTCCAGTCTTCATGGCCCTTCATTGGACTTACTCCAGTAAATCCACATCTTTCTTGTACTGAGGAGTCCAAACTTTGACACAAGACGACTGATGTGTTGTCACAAGTGCTGGCCAGAGGCAAAGGATCAACTCCCTCAACCTGCTGGTGGTGCTGTTTTTAATGCAAACCCTTTGCCATGAGGGCACATTGCTTGGCACATTTGTGGTCAGCTTGTTGTCCACCAGGACTCCTAGGTCCTTTTCTGCAGAGCTACTTTCCTGCCAGTTGGCCCCTAGTGTGTACTGGTGCATGGCATTATTGATCCCTAGTGGCAGGACTTTGTGTTTCTTTGTTGAACTTCATGATGTTCCTCTCTGCCTATTTCTGCAGCCTTCTGAGGTCTCTTTGGGTGGCAGCACATCTGTCTGCTGCCTCCCATTTTTTGTCATCATCCTCACAGTGACATTAGCCTCAGTACTTGTGAGTGCACCTCATGAGGACCCACGGACTTGTGTATGTCCAGTTTCCCTAACTTCATCCTCCCCCACCATAAGTAACTCTTCTTTAGTCCAGATTTTCCCACTGGTCTCAGGGGTCTGGGATTCCTGAAGGCAAGTCTTGTGAGTGAAGACCGAGGCGAAGCACCTTGGCCTTTTCCCACGTCCATTCAGTGTCAGGCCCACTTTTTTCACCTATTACTCATTTTGCTTTTGGTAGGCCTGTGAAAGCCCCTCTTATTGCCCTTCATGTCCCTCACTAGATTTGACTTCAGGTGGGCTTTGGCTTTCCTAATCCCGTCCTTGTGCACTCTGACAGTATCTGTATGTTTCTCCTGGATGACCTGACCCTGCATCCCTCTCTTTGCATGCTTCCTTTTTATGTATAAGTTTACTCAGGAACTCCTTGTTTATCTATGTGGGCCTCCTGCCACCTTTGCGTGACTTCCTACATGTGAGGACTGACCATGCTGGAGCCTGGAGGACGAGTAAAGCATTTGTGAGTTTGGTTGCAAACAGCAAAGGCAAGTCTTGGAACTGCAAATAGTGGAGGAATAGAAATGTTTTAAAGTTAGGTGTTGTCAGTTTCTGGATTAAGTGGAAATACTACAGAAATATTACTTGCTTTCTGTCTGTGCATGGAAATATAGAAGTGTGGAAAAATGTAGACTGAAAGGATTTGGAGAAGCAGTTCCAAACTTATCTGTGAAGTTTTGGCTTTGAACAAAAAGCATTAAAGTGTAGGGTAGCTGGAAATTTAAATGGACTGTAGGAAATCATCTTTGATCTTACTGAGTTTCTTTAGGTATGATGTAATTCCTGACAGGCCTCCAAGTCAATGAATATGCCTTCGATTCAAACAAATGCAGCTTTCTAAGATACAAGATAACTCCCATGTTGTATAACAACATAGCTGATGCTTCTGATTGCCATTGTCCCTATCAAGCAATCAGTTACTGTTTTGCAGATCTGTGTGGGACAGCATGCAAAACTGAATTTCACTTTGCATTAATAGGAAAGATAACACATTTTACATGTATTTTCAGAGATAGCAAGAGAAGAATAACCTCTAACATTTTGCCTCCTTATGATGGTCCTCAGTGCTCAGCTGCTGAAGTTTGGGAAGGGAGGTTTTCTATATTTTCTCTTTTTTAAAATTAGACTGCGCTACACTTTGACATCAGTTCCATGGAGACAGATTAGAAGTATCAAATATTCCAGTCCTGCAATATAGCAAGGAAAAAAGAGGGCTTTTTGAAGAAAAAATGTATGCTTTTTATGTTAAGATTTAAATTTTAATAAATAAATTAATTCAGTAAAGAAACTTAAAAATAGAAAATCTTCTGTAGGTGTATTATGTTTAGATACTATATGTAGCTGAGAAGTGTGTATGCTTTAGTGAAAACGTTCGGAGTTTAGGGATCTGAATGCATGAGAAAGTTCATTTTCAGTGTGCTGTTTCAGCTCAGGGTCCCTCTTTGGTTGGAGGTTTATGCCTCTTCAAAATATTTCATATTTATCTTTTTCTTTAACTTCTATTCTAAGTCAGGGGTCCTCAAACTGTTTAACCAGGGGTCCGGCGCATGGATGCAGTGTCAGGCAGCCATCTGCGGCTGCTGGGTTTCCTCCCCCAACCCCCGGCGGGGGGGTTCTGTAAATACCGGGCCAGATTGAGGACCCTGGGGGGCCATATCCAGCCCACGGGCCGTAGTTTGAGGACCCCTGTTCTAAGTGCTTGTAAGTACTGGCTTTACAATAGTGATGGCTAGAAGACAGCCAGCTCTATCATTATTCAAATATGAAAGTTGCATAAGGGTAACAGAATATGCCAGTAAGAGGAGGTAATGGTCTGTTTTGTTTTATCTGATTGTTTTAGCACCTTGCAGTTTCCTCAGCCTTCAGACTAGCAAAAAAAGTGCGAGTCTGAAAATCAAAAAGATGGGGAAGTAATTTGATGCTGTTGGTCTTAGATATTTTGGCAACAGACTGTGAAAATGTGCAAGAATGTTTGCAAGTGGTTTGAATGAGTATGTGGAAAGATGTGGATCTGAGGTACCTTTTAAAAAATAAAATAAAACACTCTTAACACAAGGAGAGCTTTTAATGTTTCCCTGGTGTGAAAATTATTAGCAGCTACAGGCAGTGCCCATCTGGGAATTTGGAGCCTACTGTCTGGTCTTTCAATCAGATTAGTTGGTGATACTAGAAGGAACAAATGATACCTGGAGGAACTGTGCGTAGCTTATGACAGCAAAAGCCTGAATTGGCAACATGTGGCTAACAGCTTACAGACATCTGGTATAAGCCATTTTCCTGAGGAGTTATTTTTTGTTGAGTATATATTCCAAATCTTTCCTTCTGTAATGTAGGCACTTGCAGGAAATCAGATGAAGAGAAAATACTGTATCAAAGTTTCAGTGTTAACTTGACAGGAAAGTAAAAGCACTGGGTTTAACTTTTTTGACTTTCCTTTGTAATGTCTTAAGGACTGATGATCTATTGGTTCTGGGCTTTTTTTGGGGGTAGATGGAGATTAGAAGGATTAATTTTTTTCCTGCTCTATTTTTATTGTTAAATGTATTGGGGATGTTGTGGTGTGATAAACTGATGTGGTCCAGTGGCTTCATGTTGCTCCTGAAGAACGAAGCAGTTGTAAGTCTAGTAAAAAAAAATAAAAATCCCGGTGGATAATTTTTCCTTGGTAGTAGATTTCTCCAGTGGTGCAGAGCTGACGCAGTATTTTTAGTTCTGTCTGCTTTCTAGCTGGCGCTTGAAGAAATGAACAAAGACAGACAAAATGCAGGTACCACTGTATCTTGTTCAGGCATTGGCTATTGTAACTCATTAAGAAGGTTATAAATTATGGCGCACTGAATCGGCAGGGAATTTCACTTCTTTCCTTTGTTTTGCTAGTGTTTCCCTAGGAGAATGTAGGGAAGTGATATGGGAGGCTGTGATTTTTAGGTTCTATAACTGAAGGGAAGGGAAAGTTAAATATTTAACAAAATAATGTCTTTTGTGTATCGGTAGTAGACTTGCTCTGACTGAGTAATTGTGTTCAATTTGTATGTAGCTCAAAAATCGCTGCTTCAGTTTCAGATGTGAATTTTATTTTTCTGACAGGTTGTTTGGACTTTAAAATAGTCATACAGTGTTTTAAGAAATAATTCAATTTCTTACATATTTTACCTCCAGTATTGATTATTGAACTAACACAGAGAGAGGTTTGAAACAGCCTGGATAATATATTAGGATCTATCTACATACTGCTTTTTGGCTGCAATTGTGCGGGCCCAGGAGTTACCCCCCGCAGTCTCTCACTGTCATCTGCTTGGGTTCGCTGTCTTCTGTGATCCACTGGCTGAGCTGTGTGTGCCTGCTCATTGATTTGTTCTTTAATTAAAATTATATGGGCTACGGTAAATAGTAGTCTTGAGATGGAGATTTTCACTGTTGAACACGTTTGACTTGTGCAGTCACTCACATGAATGTTTTATGTGGCAGACCAGAGAAGGCAGTGATCTATGAGCACTTGTGTACAGTCAGATGTAGTCTGGGTCTATCTATGTTTGTGTTTCTAGTAGCCAGCTTGTATCTCAACCCATGTAAACACAGCACTGTGCTTACATCCAGCTATATTTATTTTCTGTCCGGCAACAAGTACTAGTAGAGACATAGTGCCACAGCTACCCAGCTTCCCTTGGTCTTTATTAACCATTGTTTTAGCAACTCAACAGGGAAGGAGTTAGGGGATTTCATGGGCCACCTAGGAGTTACGTGTGCAGTTTCCATTTAAAGTCCAGCCTGGTGTTTTTGTCCATGCTATTACTTAGGTTTCTAAAACTTTCAGTTCTTGCCTTTCTGATAAAAGCACTCCTCCCTTGATACGTATCCAGAATTACAAATTTCCCATTCAAAAATAGTGTCATAGCTCATTTTAATCCTTCTAGGTATTTAATACAGTGTTCCCTTAGCAACTTACATTTTGTGTTTGAAGGATCAGGGTGTCACTGCCTGTCCCATTGTTGCACTATGAAATGAATAGGTTAGGCTGCTAACTGGTGATGTTTCATTTTAAGAAGTATTGGGTAGGAGCCAGCTGCCCAAATATGAGACTTCATTGCCAGTTCTGATGCCTTCAACAGCTGACTTCCAGTTGGTCTCCAGACAGGTACAGATCCCTTCCAGTCCCTGGGCTGTATCTGCCATGCTCATGTCTCAGGTACCTAAGATGTCTGTAACAGCACTTGTCTGTTTAACAGCAGACTTTCACCTGTTATGTTAGTGACTTCAAAGGTAGTTGGTAAGTCTCAGTGTTCAATAAACTGGATGTTCTGAACGAGGAAAAAGACTTCAGGAAGATCTGCTCAAAAGTCTGAAATGATATATTTATGTTTGTTTGAATGGCAATGTAGGAATGAACTAAATAATAATGTAGAAAGCCAGGAAAAAAATAAGGCAAGAAAAGAAAAATTGAAATGGGAAAAGAATTCAAGTAAAGGATTGAAAGAAATTTAAGTGATAATTCATAAATTTCAAGGAAGAAGCCTGTTCTGCAGGAATTCTATTAGCGATCAGCAAAATGATTCAACTAATGAAGATTCATAAACAACTTAAATTTGGAAACTTTTTAAAAATCTGTCTTTCATAAGAAATTATATCCTTAGAAATTTGTGTAACTTGAGGTTTATGTTATTTGCAGGATAACATTGTTAAAATTACCCAAACATGCAGAAAATAGACTGGACAATTTTAACTGCCCTTTTCTCTCTCTTAATTATATAGCTTTATGACCAGACAATAGTTGATAAAGGGCAAGAAAATGCCAGGAGGTATATGCATGTATCGCTTGCCGCTCTAGAGAGTCATCTTAAGGGGTTACGAGATAACACCTATCACATAATCCTCTGGCAATTATTTGGGCAGTCTGGGGACTGCAGATACATTACCTTTGTTTTCAGTGTAACGTTAATCTTTAGGAGAGTGCCGTCCCAAAGAAGTTCATCAGTGGTGTGGAAAACACTGATCCTTGCACAGCTACAACAAGCTCTTCAGACAGCACTGGTTCCCACAGATGGTCCTTCATGGAGTGTGTAGCAAGGCTTGAAATCTGTGCTGCTTGAAGAGAGCCATCCCTGTTCATACCTTCCACACCCCTTGCCTCCTGCTTGGTTTAGACAAGGACACCATTGTTTGCCGGCAGTTACACAAGTGGAGAATGCCCACAGAGATAGGAATGATCTCTTTCACTGGAGGCAGGGTCTCACCATGGCAGAAACTTCAAAGAGCATGGATGTGAGGTGCTAGTGGTCTGCTGTTAGGTTTAAAAGTCTGCACTGGCAGAGAGATGGTCTGGGGAGGTGAAGGTGTGTCTGTCTTGGACTTCAGGGATTCTGGGAGCTGTGAGGTAATGTTTATAGTGGTAAATGGACTGGAAGCAATATTGAAGTGAAACCCCAAAATACGTAATTGTCAGGGTCGGGTAACACAAAGGCCTCTTTTGCCGCTTCCTGGCTAGTGATACTGTGCAGCTTCAGATATTGCAGGCACATGTGTGTACCTCCTTTAGAATACTCACTGGCATCTTATGACCTCTTTTGCAGAGATTTCATATTTTTCACTTTGAAGTTGCATTTCTTGATGCTTCTTTAATAGCTGGCAGCTGTGAGTTCCCAGACCATTCCCCTGTATTGCTACCATGATATCTTCCTGGTTGCAAAATTTCAGCTTGGCTCCCTGCAGATGTTGACCAGGTCTGCAGTCTCTACCAGTCCACAGGCTGCTCTGCTTTACCATTTGACACAGTTATTCCTTTTCGTTTGTTGTTTGTTTGTTTCGGTAACAAGTTGTAAACGGTAAACTCATCAGAAGGCTGCTTTGCAGCTTAACAGACTGGGATTTTACATTATGCCATCAAGGGGATATTCTGTTTTTACAAGGTATTTTGGAGTTTATGAAAGGGCAGGGACAGTGCTGAAGGACTGTCTTAGGTAGAGGGTTATAGTGTGACGTGGTTCATAATCATATTGTCTTTTATGTATCTCTGTCTCTCAAGGGAACAGTTTGGTTTTTTCCACACTGGAGCTTGGCAATAAATTATTATGTGTGTGTGTTTGAAGTCGGCTACGGGATTAGAGCTATTCCAGCAAACCAGGGAGTAAACCAAAGTGACAGACTTTGTTAAGCTTACCTGTGAACTTGTCTCTATTTCTAAATAAATGACAAGGGCAGCAGTTTCCTTGCTGTCTGCAATATGTTCTGACTTACACGTAAATAGAATTAGAGTGAAGAAATGAAATTCTCTCCTTTGACAATCAATTAAGGGTGCTGATTAATTCCATATTTTACAAAAGCTGAGCACTAGATATATAGTGATGTGATGATGAATTATGAAAGTGATAAATGCTCCTATGTTTGTATACAAAAATATTTCTTGGGCAATATAAAAGTATACTCCATCACAAGTCAACATTATGATGTAAGATTATAGTACATTTTTAGTTTTGTGGAGTTGATCTTTAATTACTGCTTTCTGCGGAAAACAATTACATAGGAAATGTCAAGCAGCATTCTTTCTAAATACCGGAATTTTATGGAAGCCCTAATAAAATGATGTTGAAAACAATTGTGAGTTAATAATTTCATGGGAAAGGTGAATAGCAGAGATAAATAACTTCAGCAGTGATGTGTAAATGTGAACTTGCAATTAGGCTGATCAATGTCTGCTATTAATGAGCATATAAGTAAACAAACTACTGTGGCTTTCTTTAATATGGTTGTGGAGAGCAAAAATAGCTAAGCCTAATTTTCCACATTGTGTTAATTTTCCACTTTGTCTATAAGTTATATGGAAAGTAAATGGTATGTGATTACAGTGCTATGGTAATGTGCCACCCCCCCCCACCCCCCCCCACCCCCCCGATATTTGTGCTTTTATCTTCATGAAAATTGATCTTTTTTTCCCCATTTGAATAAGCAGAGAAAACAGGATGAAACCCGTTCAGTTCATTTGTGTACTAACAAATGCTTTCCATCTTCTTTGTATGAAGTGACAACATGAATTAGTTACTCTTATCATAATCTTTCCAACTTCTCTTTTCTTGTCTTTTTATTTTGTTTCGTTTTTGTGGTGTTTTTTTTTTTTTTAATTTAATGTCCTACTGTACTTCTTCACAGTCTTCGAGCTTTTACATATATGTGTGTGCGAACAGCACCTGACAGAGTGAGTCGAGAGTTTACGGCTAGGGCAGTGGACAGTGACAGCAGAAACAGGTAAATATTTTGTCCTAAAGGGAAAAAAAAATCTCTGACCCAGAACTTGAAATATTTTATTTTGTTGTGTTCCATATGGTTACCCAGATCCTCATTTTCTGATTTCACAAGATGTCCTAAAAATCCCTTCCCACCAAGTAAGACAAATAGTTCATCACATTCTTTGCAAAAGCTTCTGATCACCAGAGGCATAACTGTAAGGTTGTGAACCATGCAGGGATGATAAGCATATAATCACTAATCTCATCTTTGTCTGTGTTGTACCTGTATGATGTGCTTACCTGTCTCGCCTATTCCTCTCTTTTTGTGTGTGTATCTGCTGCATGTTATGTGTGTGGGTGAACCAGCTATTTCTCTTTCACTGTGTGCAGTTATCTCAGCAAAATAGTACAGGGTCCGGGGGTCACCTGCCTTTCCTCCACAATACATGAAAAGTAATGCAAGCAATTTCTACATTATTAACTGTCAGGCTAAAGTTACTAAGAATCAGCTTCAGGATGAAAAAAGTACATATAAACTATGATGTACTTTAAATGAGATAAAATTTCAGCTACAACTTAATAAAATGCTCATGTTTTGAATAGTCCCTAACCTGGGATCATAACACAACAATTAAATGCTAGTCACACTGGCCGAAGCATATGCAACTAACTAGACACAAAGCATTTAAACAGAACATTAATAACCTTAGTATTACATATATTTATTATGTATTTATAGTAAGTAATGTATGCTAATAAATTAATAAACCTTAATACTAACAAGTATAGAATGGAAAGAACTCATGGTGATATAAATACAGGTAGTAACAGGCTACAGAATGTGTATGTCCAAAAAAAAAAAAAAAAAAGCAAAGCTATGACTTTGGGAGGCTAAACCATCAATACAGGTGCTGTATACACTTACTAAAGGCCTGTGGAAAAGATGATTGCAGTAACTCCAACTAGGGGAAGCAGGAATGGGGTGTTCAACAATCTGGAGAGAAATAAAAACTTGATAGCTGAATTTATTTGTTTGTTTATTTTCATATATTTGAAAAAAAACCCCACATTTGAATGAATGATTGGCTTCCTGTATTTCTCTTGTTCGGATCACTAGACAAAATGACCACTCATTCATTGTTTCTGGATCAAAGTTTTGCATTTGAAGTTTTACATCTCTATTAAAAAAAAAAAAGAAAAAAAGGTCTGCTTGAAAAATAGAAGTGAATGTCATTCAGTGCAACTCTAATTTTCCAATAAATAAAAAATTCTTTGGAAACTGTCAAGAATCAAGAAATATCAACAATATCATGTTGACTGGTTTAATCTTGCACAGTTCATAAAAATCCTGAGACATACAGACTCCTATAACTCTTTTGCTTTCAAAAGTCACGTTTCATACAAAAAAAATAATTGTTAGTGTTGTCATTTAAAAATGCAGTGATTAGAAATTTTTTTTCTGTAAAAAACCTGTCACTGTTTAATAATATGTCACAGCTGGACTTTAATGAAATATTAATGCTAAGTTATGGTAAGCAGAGTACTCTTTTCCATCTTTTATCTAAATTGTTTAATATTTAATATTGTATAATAGAGAGATAGAGTAGACCAAAGTGGGGTTTGATACTGTTTTATTATGCATGATTTTATTACCAGATAAGAGTATTTAAAAATATTTAGAATATTATAGGATCAGATACAGAATATTTAAAGCTATGTAATGCATCCTGTAACAGATCCAGAAATCCAGGATGTTCCTTGCCAAAGAAGACTGTAGATATAAACCCCAAATCTGCAGAAATATCTACATCAGTGTAGACCCTTATGGGTCCCTTCCAACTTGAGATGTTCTATGATTCTGTTTCATTGTTGCCATAAATATAGCAATGTTAGTTTGTTGGGGTTTTTAGTTATTAGAAAAGGTGGAGCATTGAATGGCATGTCAGATATGAAGTGTAGCATAAAGAAGTCTAAGTTAAACCTTATCAAAATTTTAGAAGAACAGAATATCTGTACCCGGTGAAGTGTGTGACTGACACTTGCATAGAGACAGCTTTATATACGAAGTGATCCTACTGACTGTGTCTGTCAACTGAAGAGAGTAATCAAACACTGTAACAAAAATATATTTAGTTAATGCTATATAATTTCATTTAACTGATGTATCTTTTTATCCTGTTGGCCTTTGCTGATTTTATTTTTCATTGCAAAACACAACCAGGTAACTACTAACCAGAGACAGTACTAAAACATCACAAGATGCCCAGAGGGGTTACATAGACATTAATTTCCAAATCACAATGGAGATTTAGAAATATTGAAAAATATTGAGGGAGAATACAGCTTGGAAAAGAACTTTGAAATATGTGGGGTGCACTTCAGGGAAACAGAAAAGTTCTTCTGAATCAGATTGCTAAATTCCATTTAGCCATCAGATGTTTGGCAACTGCTATTTCAGTATATTTTAAGTACTCTGATGTCGCGGCACTCTCCAAACTAGCCAGATGCATCAAGGTCTTTTACCATCTCATGCTCTTCATGCCAATCTCTCTGCTGTCTTCTCCTAGTCTCTCCTCATCCAGGGCATGTGTTCTCTCTTCTCTTGATTCTTCCTCTCTCTGCTTCTTCCTTGGCTGCCCAACCCCTTAACAGAACCAGCCACAGCTGCACCTTATCTACATCGGCCAACGTGCCACCCCTGAAGCCAGCCCACAGTTGTATATTATCAATGATAATTAACCCAGCTTCATTCCTCTACACTTTGACAATGTAATGTAATAGTAGTTTGACACAGGATCTTTGCACCTGCAGATTTGTGAAATTTTAAACTCTTGGAATAGCAATCAGAAGTAACAATGCAGAAACAAATTGAATCGTTTGAAAGTAAATTTGCAACAAACCAGTGACCTCATTGTCTCCTTTGAAATGGTGAAGGATACAGAACTCGCATTCAGTTTGAACACTGGAGATCTTTGATGGAAGCGAGTGTTTCTTTTACTTGGTTCACATCTACCTTTCCAGAAAGAACAATTATGTTACACAGTCCACCAGAAACTGTTTGTATGGCTTAACTCTGATACATCACACAGACCAATATTTCATTGTCTCCCTGTATTTTTCTTTATATCTAATTCCTCTGTTTTCTGCTGCTGAGTCTTAGATTGTAACCTCCTGGGAGCAAGGACCAGCTTCTTGTTGTGGCTTTAGTCTCTGTTTGAACCACATCAGCAATACTTGGCATAATATAAGACTTGACAGCGATTTGGGCTCAAAACCCCAGCAATTCCCACTCTAAGTGGATCTTTGGAGCTGAAAAGTGTGTTCTGTGCTTGCTGGGAAGTCAACTGCCTAAATAGGGAGTCATTGTGACACCAGAAAGAGGCAAAAGTACAACTTGGCTAACACCTTATGATTTTTCTGTTACCAAACAAAATATCGCAAATCTAAAACTGAATTGGGAAAAGCATCTTTCTTTATATTACTTATATGAATAAAATTACATGATAAACCCACTTTTATACATGGATTCTATTAACTCTACTGACAAATAGACTATTTCAAGTTATTGTTTCCCCAAAAGTACCTATTCATTAAATGCATAATTAAACCCAGTTACCTGTATGCTTCATGAAAGGACATATTTAAAACACCAAAGAGTATATTTGATAGATAGATAAGTGACTAGCCAGGTATTTCAGAAGTGCTAGAACAGTGTGATTGAAACATCTTGAGTCATCTGGATAATCTGACAGTACAACTGGAGCTGAATAGGCAATTGAGAGTAGAGAAACTGAAGACTCTAAGCTTTTTAACAGAACATTTTACTTATGTAGTGAGAAGGACAGCTAAGAAAATCAAGTCTTGTAGGAATTAGCATTAAATGGTGTGAACGAGCCTGGAATTTCTGTTTTATAATAAAAGGAAATAACTTTTTTAGATAAAAGGAGGAAGAAACTTTTAGGTATTTCCTAAATTAGTATTTCTGCCCTTATTTTAAACATTTGGTCTGAGCAGTCTAAGATCTTACTGTGTGGGCAGCTTTAAGCTCCCTGAGGAGTCAGAAATGGCTAGGTGTGCTCTGAGCAGGCCTGTTCAGCTCCTGCAACTATGCTGAGTTTAACAACAAGGGTAAAAAAAATCCCCACCCTTATGCTGACATTGACTTTTGCTATGCCCCATGAGCAACAAAGATCCTTTCTCAGAAGAAGAGGATCTGGGTTCTGGGTTATTCTCAGCCCAGGGGCATTTGAATTGACAGGTGAGACTGATACTGATTTTAATGGTCCAAAACACTCACTTAAATGTATTATACAATTGCAAATAAAGATATTTCTAAATGGGTGGTAGGTGTTCCCCCTGCCCCCATGTCTTATAGTCAAGAATTCTTATTAAAGTAGCCTTGACTTAACTTACCTATCAAAACAAGAACTAGAAAATCGTTAAGAAAAGGCAGTCTGACAATGATGCTAAAATCCCAGACCTTCAGTGTAAAGAAACTGGCAAAGGAGGAAAGGAGCATCATTGCTTCCTTGCAGCAGGTTGCAGTGTTGGGTCATTCAGCAGTCAATAAAGAAATGGGTAGCACCCTCAATTGCCCGTAATTCACTCTTAGTATAAGCTATATTGTCCTTCTTGGGGATTAATAGTTGTATGGAGTGGCTCCTTCAGCAGTCAAGTGCTTTTTCATATGAACCTTTCCTCTGCTGCCTTCTGGGAGTTACATTGTCTGGCTGATGGCCTTAAGTCTTCTGGAGCTGGGCACAGAAAAAGCATGACCCACAGAAGGTTAAAATCCTGAAGTTACACTCTTAAATTTCATACACAGTTTTCCTGGTATATATCCCAGATTAATGACTTTCTGGTGATTTGACCATTCTCAAAACTGTATGGTTAGTCCTACTACAATAAGTCCTACTTGAAACAATAATAGAATACACCAGGATGTAACATTTTGAAAGATCAAATATTTATCTTCTCATGGAAATAGACATGTATGTATGACATTGAAGGGCTATGACTGAAAGAAAGACTAGTGCGCTCTGCTATGCACAGCTTCACCTCAGTTTTTTATCTCCAGTTAATTGTGGGCTGGGATTTTGAAAAAGGAATGTGAGACTTTTGACATTCACATTATAGGTGACATAATTTTTAGCTATAAACTGTGGCATACTGGAACACTAACAGCATTTTTGTAGCATTTTTTTCTTTTATGAACACTGAATTTGGTGATACGCTGAGAATATGGCTAATGTGATCCTTAGCTATGAGCACAGATGATCAATGAGTAGGTGATTTTTACCTCTGTAAACCAAGTGAGTGAGACAGATACTGAGAAGCTAAATGCTACTCTGTTCCCTGCAGTCTGGCTGCAGTCGTATTTTAAAAGCAAGGCCAGTGTGTAAATGAGCTGCAAAAGTAATGTAAAGGCTTTCAAAGGGCCTTTTCAAACCTCCAGCTGTTCAGCTGAGAGAAGGGAAAACAAAAGGTAGTAACTTGATGACTGTGTGTAAGTATTTCTGAGGTGAAAAAAATGCTAGCTGTTGGCTGGAAAGGCAGGATGAGAGTGACTGCCTGGGAGCTGCCACCACGCAGCGAGAGTGGGCAAGCCTGAACTGTACTGGGGGGTGAATGGGGGTTCTTCACCTGACACATCTCGGCAAGACCTAGGGCAAATGTTTCTGCAATTGTTGAGCAAACGTCACTTTAGGCAAGTTGAAGTTTTTCAGTTGAGCATAGGGTAGCTGAAAGACAGATAGCGCATGTTTCAGTAAGTCAGACTGAGTGGTTGAAGGATCCCTTCAGGGCTTAAATTCTCTGATTACTGTTCTTTAAGGACTGCTTTCTTCTTACGTTACAATTTTAAACTTCTCCCTTGGGTCCTCAAAGGCAGTCACAGACCCTGGTTCTGTTTCTGCCTTTACCTTACATCAATTGTTTAAGTAGAGACTATTGCCTTTAGATGCAGGATACCCTATTTCTACATATTTTTTGTGGATGTTTGCCTAAAACATCCCTCTGAGATCAGTGTCCCCATCATTTGCTTTTTGGACTGTGAAGGGAAGGTCATGTCACTTGGGAACTTTTTTTTATATTAGTCTACTGCTTTTACAATATAGAACATTTTTCAGGGAAAATGACCTGCTTTTGTTTAGCAGACACTGCTGAGGCATCTTGCTCTTCTTAAAATAACTCCTTGTAGATATTATTCTTTTGCTCCTTAATTTTCTGAATAAATGAAATGGAAAAAAAAAGAATATGTTTTTATTGGTTTATTTACTTATTTTTCTTAACTGTATTTCTTATGGTTAAAAGATTCACAATAGTGGAGAGCAATTGTTTTATAAATTGGAAAACTGTTGCGAGTTTCTGGTTTGGATAGTTGGGAGTGAAAAAGAAGGCCTGCTCAGAGAGAGATACTTTGTAAAGTTGGTGCAATTTAAGACAGTCTAAAGTGGTGATTTTTAAAAAAAGAACATCCCTGCAGAGAATAATGTCCAGACTGGTGCTATCAGGAATGTCTGACAGTGGCAAGACCATCTATTTTCTTTCACCCAGTTGTTGAATCCTCTGGAGGAAAAAAGAAATCTCATCTGTGTAGGGCAAAATGACTGAATCTGGAACCTAAAATTGTGAGTGTCTCACTAAGGGGTCACTGCTAAAGGAATAGCAGATGCTGTGCACCGTACACATGGCAGAAGTCACAAAAGTCTCTCACAGACATTCATCAGTAACTATTGCATCTTACAACTGTGGAGAACAAAGGGAAAGTATGAAAGAAATGAATAATTTTCATGTATTACCAAACAATATCGTCTTTGTCAATCACTGGTGCTGGTAGATGACAGTGATACAGTCTTTTCCCTATCAGCATGCCTTCTGTCCCCTTACAGTTGACTTTCTCCAAACCCTGACTCCTGACCTTTCACCTCAGTCCATGGTTAGTGCAGATGATGGATGAGCCTTGTTAGGCTCATAAGATGTGCTGGTGCAAAGGAAAAATGCCAGCGGGCATGTTGTGTTTGTCTTACATTTTCATAGGAATAATTTAGCTTTAAAACAGACAAATAGCTGCACAGGCTGAGAAAAATAAATTTGTAATGAATGTTTTTGTCGTCTGCCATTCAGTGTTGAATACTGTTGTCATATTGGTAGGGAAAAGTGAGCAAGGCAGGAGACTCTGAAGGAGGGAAGGAATGGACAAGTTGGAGCTGTAAAGGATTAGGCACTCAGTTTTCCTCCTGAATCTGAGCTCACAGAATACAAAGCAGCCTGATTCAAGAAGAGAATAAAGATTCAGTCCCCAGTGCAGTATTCTGTATAGCTGCCCACTATACACTGCCCAAGTGAATCACACACTTGAAATGGAAAAATAAAGCATCAAAACTATGAAATCAGGATGCTGTGATTTTATTTCCCAAGCAGTTTCAAAACAGATTTAGTTTGAACTTGTTTCTAGTAAGACAAGCGGTATGAGCTTGTCATATAAAAATCTTGAAGTAGACCGACTTGGCTGAGGCTTTTCTACCTCTTTAAGAATAATCAGGGAACTTTTTGGTTTTTGGTTTTTGTTCAGAGATAATTCTTTTGATGTTTTGTGGGAATGTAGAAGAAAGGCAGGTGTGTACTTTAATCATTTGATGGTAGGGTGGGAAAGAGATTTCTAAAAAGGGGTAATAGAAAGGATGAGTTCTTGCTAACGTTGTAGATAGGACTTTTATTTAGGTCTAAGAAGTATGGTTCCGTGAGATGGTTTTTTTAGCTCTACATGTTTTCATAGGAATATGTAGATAAGTACAATGAATCCAGTGTGAGAGCTCTTGGTGGAATTTCTCCAAGACTCCATAGAGAGCTCTTGGTGGAATTTCTCCAAGACTCCATAGACTTGAACTGTGGACTTGAATTCAGAAGTCCAGGTAGTGAATAACCCATACAGAAACAATGTTTTTATGTTTGTCAGGCCTCATGAACAAGAACAAACCAGTGTATTTTGGGAAAATCATAGTTTCTGGCAAGGCTTGTTATTTACTGTGTGTTATCATCTATCGGATATAGGTGTTTTTTCAGAAAAGTCTTGCTCTGCCAGTCCATTGGCTTGTATTTCTTCTGCCCATAGTGCATTCAGCACTATCACCCTTTTTTCCTAAAGGTTCTAGTTGATTTCAGAGCCTTTAAGCTGCTGAAGGATGGCTGCCTTAATAGTCCTCATTTTAACATGATTTTACTTGGCTTGAAAAAGAAAACAAAAAGGAAAGACCCAGATTCTGCTTCTGAAATTTTGTTTACCACTGAAGTGCTTTTTCACGAAGAGGTCCTGGAAAGGCAGTTGTTTTCACACTGTGCCAAGCAAACGAAATTAGCTGTAAGCCTTCTCAAATAGTGGAATTTTAATCAGCCTGTGTTTCAAATTGCATGCTGTGTCCCCATCATGAAGAGGTTCCAATTCAGTGGTGGGACTGTTGACACCACACTATGTGAAGAATTCACAGCACAGGGAGCTGCTCCACTGTGCTGAAAGTTTCACCTGTAACGCTGGCTGTGATGCACTACACTTTTCTTTAGTAACTGTAAGTGTCCCTATGAGAAGGGAACCTCAGGCACAGGCATGTTTAGCTGTGTGGCTCATGGCATGGATATGTTTTAAATTTGGGAAGCTTGCAAAAGGGGAACTACTGTCAGAAAAAGAGGATTTACTGAATTCATTATAGCTGCTATTTGAATGGATTTGCTGAGTATTCAGAGAGAGAATTTTGAATACCTGGGTGCAAAATATTTTTTTAATTATTTCTGTGCATTGCATTTCTGCATTTGGAATAACCATTTCAGAGACTTAAAAGAGGGGGAAAAATATATCCCATCACAGAAAAGAAAGTACAAATAAAAATCAAGAATATTTGAAAGATCATTAATTCTTTTAGCATTTTGGCAAGAGCTGAAGGATGGGGGTTTAAAATTAAGACTACTATTTGCCTTTTACAATGATGTCCAGAATTAGTCTGTTGCTGGCAGTATACTTTCATCTTGAAACAAGATTCTCGTGACCATCCTGTGAAGATGAAACAGGAAGTTTATTTTTTCCTTTTTCAGCATTGCTTCTCATTTAATGGAAATAAAAGCATGGAAATAAAGCCAAGCAAATGAAAACAGCATGCCAAGTTTAGAGCAAAGAGTAGTGTTTTTACAGTGGCTTGATTTGTGGTTCAGTATTGGTTCATACATTGTACATGTGCAATAGCATATAACCATCTGCATGCCTGGTACCCTACTGGCAGCAGCAAGAAATGAGCTAAAGTTTTGTGAACTGTGAAAGTGACACCCGTGTGTCTCTGGTTAGTCATGGGTGCAACCTGCATCCACGTGAGTAACAACCCCTTGCAGCGCTAGAATTACAAAATATTGGAAGGGTTGAGAGAAATTGTCACAAAAATAACTTGTGTGCTAAGGAATGTGAATTATAATTAGAGCCTTAAGGAATTCAGTCTACCAATTTTTATAAAAAGAAGATTTGAATGTGCTTATAATGCCCAAATATCTTCATGTTGAGATAATTGTGTGCTCTGTAATTTAAGAGAGAAAAGGTTAATGGCAGGAAGTTAAAGGAATACAAAATTTTAAAAGAAATTAGTTCTAAATTTTAACAGTGAGGGTGCTGTAATGTTAGCACAGATTACCAGTGGAACTTATGATTTCTATACCTTATGAAGTCTTCAAATCAATGCTGAATGTATTTCTAAAATAACTGATTAATCCAAAGAGGTTTTGGATTACATTTGGAATACAAAAAAAAGTTAAGGACTTCTGTTACATGGGGCACAATAATTGAAGGAATTGTCCTTCTGACCTTAGCTTCTCTGAATTCATTAAAGATAAGTGTTAGATAGCAGTTGAGTCACTGTTCTGAGCTACTAGTTATTTCTATTCTCATACTTGGCATTTTATACAACTATTTTCTTATGATCCTCGGTGAGAGAATCAAAGTTTATGATGTCACCTAGTGTATTTATTATAATTGCTTATATAATTTTGATACTTAATATAGTGGAATAGAATTTAAATATCTTCTTTCTCCAGTATGGTCTTGTCTGCTTGACCTACCCTGACCAATCCCCTATTTTCCAGGACCATAACATGGCCATTTCGTAAAGAAAGCTCCTCTAAGTCACTGAAGAGAAACAAGATACTTTGCTACCACCTGGGGAGGTAACTGCATGGTCACTGGTGATGACCAGTGAGTCACCTCCCTTAGGTGAGGAGTGAAGCTTCTTTTGTTCACTGGGCCAGAGGTGCTTTCCTTTTGCAGTGGACTCTGACTCCCCTTCTGCCTGACCCTACTAAGACGTTTTACTGTAAAATCAGTGTGAGGGGCAAACAGTAGCTGCTAAATACAGATTGTATAAATATTTCCTTTAAGTTTTCTGAGTATGATAAAATACCATTCCTCTTCCTGATAAACATCGCTATGCACACATTCTAGCATTTTGTAGGTAGTGAGGTTGTTTTTCTCTTAATATTAGTGTGTTTGATTCTTTGGATTTTGACATCTCTATTCTTTTGTCTGACAAATCTGTGCACTGACTTGTAAAAAAAAAAAATCAATATTGTTTTCCCTGGCACTTTCTCTGCAGTTGAGTTGATTTATTATCACAGTTCCCTTTCCCCTCTTTTTATCAGTGTGTTTCTATTGCTTTAGGGTTGAGTACCTGATAACATCACAGGGTAGAAGACACACAGAGTTTCCGTGACCTTATCCCCTGTGTGATCTTGTCCAGTGTGACGGTGAGCCATGGCTATGAAGTGAACAATGATATTATCCAAGCTGTGTGATCAGATTTACGTTCTATTATGTTAGAAATAGAGATGAGCTAGAACCAATGAACAAAATTTGGATTTAAACTGTACTTGTCCAGTATCTCAGTGGCTAAAGGAAGAGTAAACATCTACTGACTAAAACTCAATTTGCCTGCAAAGTAGTATGTAGTGGAAGAGTCATACAGCCTATAGTCCTTGCAGGATTTAAACGAAGCTTAAAGGTGAGCTTGTTGCTCCTTAAAAATGTAGCTTTATTACTGGTTTTTTCTGTTAGCCACTTATATCGAGGTAGTATTTAAGAACCTCAGTAAAAGATCAGAGTTACCTTGCCCTAGACACTGTAGGGACATGTAAGAAAAGACAAAGTTCACAGGCAGTATTTCAGAACAAATGCAGCTGAAGGCTGCAACAGGTAAATGTTCTGGGAGTATGTTGACAAGCATGAGCACAGTAATGCAAACAGAGGCCATGTTCACATGGGCACTTGGGGAAAATTAGTTAGCTATGTTTATTAAACCTGTGCCTAATGTGGCTACAGTATATTAAAGCCACTTTATTCTTGAAAGAGGGTATCCTCATGTAATGACTTCTGCCTGTTGACTTTCTATCTCTGCTAACCACCTCCATAATCTTAAACCACTCCTTGCCTTACCACTGGGGACTCCTTATTATCTGTAGGCATCATGAGAGAAATATGCTTGAAGGTAGGCTACAGAGCAGGATTTTGTGAAGGGGTTTTTCTTATTGGCAGGGAATAGCAATGAGGAAATGACAGGTGCTTGGCAGATGGGTGTGTGTGTGTGCATGCCTGCTTGGGGCTGCAGGGGTTGGGAAACCAAGCGGAGGGGAGCTTGACAGCAAAGTAAACTCACGCATCTAGAGCAGGGCAACAGGGTGACGTCTAATAAGAAGGGCAAAATAATGTGTTAGTTAGTGGGAAGATGCAAAAGTGTGATGATACAGTCAGAAAAATGAGGGAGGAGGACAGTTCTAGCAGTTATTAGACTTAATGTGATGTGGAGGTCAGCCTCTGGCTAGACTACATCACAGGAAATATTGCACGCAGAAAGTCTGAGAAAAGTTGTTTTGGAAACCATGCCCTTGCAGTATTGCCCTTTCTTTTCTCTTCCCTTCTCTCCTGCAGAGACTCGGGAAGATTTGGCAGCAGGACGGTGAAGTTGGCAATAGCAGCAATGATACATGGGGGTGCAGCATCACCAGCATTCCTGCTGCTGCTGCTCTAATGCAGTATGTTTCTTAATGATGTCAGAAGCCTCAAGCTTTCTTCAGATCTGGCTGGAAAAAGTAAGTGCTGATTGGCTTTTCTTTTTTTTTTTTTTCTTTCTTTCTTCTTCTTTTCTTCTGTTTCTCTCACTTCCAGACGTGTGTCAGAGGGAGAAAAGGAGGAAGAAGGCAGAGCTTAGTAGCCTTGGTAATTTCTCCTGTTTTCTTCTTGAGAGAGAGAAAAATTTGCTCCCCCATCTTCTGCTCTTCTTGTCAGCTGTAGGTTTGCAGCAGCTGCAGGCAGTTAAAAGATCTGGGGATGAGATGACAAGCACCTCTGGAGCTTCACATTTAGTTTCAAAGCAAAGCAAAAGATTACTGTGGAGCTGCAGTGGGTCTGGATTAATTTACTTGCAAGATGTGTCTACCAGGCCTTCATATATTTTGGTGCTCTTTCTCGGAAGAACCAGCTTATCCAGTTGGACACACAACCAGGCCCCAGTTAACCTGGAAGCAATCACACCAGTCTCAAAGTATATCATCTTGGCAACATGTATTTCATTAACCTTATTATTTTTATCAATCAATATATATTTTTTTAAAAAGACACATGGAGTTATTAAAATGTTTTATTTTCTATAGACCCATACTCACTAACATTCATTTTATAACTCCAGTTCTATTCCTTTCTTAAGAGTCCAGCCAACAATGGATATATGTTTTCTGGTTTCTATTGACTTTTTTAAGGTATCATCAGAACTTGGTTCTTTGCTGTTTTTTTCCCCCCATCCTTTGGAGCTTCCCCAACAATTCAACACACATAACGTGTAGTTTTATCAGTTGTTTTCTTAATATCTTGCTTAAGTATGCTGTTATAGAGAGCATTTATTTACTATTATACAGTGATATCATCTGTCCTTTTTCCAGATATTGAGCTATAATTTTCTGCAGGCACCATTGTATGACTCCTTTCTGTTTTAATTATGGAGAAATAAGCCTTTAAATTGTCCTTAGCTCTGGCATAATGATAGATTGAGTTGTTTTGCTTCCCTTCCCTTATCAATTTCCTACAATTCCTACACTGTGATTTATATTTATCATCAGCTTCTTGTTTCTTTAATCAGCAAGCAATACTTTCATAGCTGCTGTCGTACCTGTTAGGGTAGTTTTAACTGGTAAAGGCATCTTAATTGCTTCAGGCAGAAGCTTTTCAGACTTGTACTGAAATGCTTTTACACAGTTCCCAGTTATCATTCAATTTTTCTGCTAAAATTGTTTTCCTAATGGATTTGGTCATATGTTAATATGATAGCTGAGCTGTTTGGGTGGTGGGAGGGTTTGGGGTACGGTGGTATTAGAAGGTAGACAATGGTGTAGCTGCTTGTGAATTTTTGTTCTCCAAATTCATTTATTGTTCCCTGCCTACCCATATACATAAGCAGTGTTCAAGTAGTCTTAAAATTACTGACTTCTAAAGTGATTAATATTTATGTCTGGCATAGTACTATGAAGTAGAATGGCATGCATTTTGGTTAACAGAGCTATGCAACATCGATTTTTTAACAACAGAAAGACGAAATTTTAAAATAACATCCAATAGTATTTCTAAATTTCTTTCTGCTCAGAAAGCTGTCTGAATTTTCAGGCAGCAGACATTTAAAGCCACATCATTTCCCTTTCACTGGGGAATTAAATTTACGATTTTTTTTTGTTTTTCTGTTTTTATCATGGTTAGTACAGATCAGTTCCAAAGTGAGAACACGTATATCCTTTGTAAGTAATCCCACATTATGGATTGCTCCTCCCTTGCAAGCAGTGCTGGGACGGACTCTTTGGCTGTCATTGAATCATGCTTTCATTTAGTGCAGGAGAAATCCTTGCTGATGAAAATAATCTGTATTGATATATTTATCTGAAAAAGGATGTCGATGAACGCACATTTTCCAGGGAAAATGATCAAAAAAGTCTCTCTGATAGTTTTACACCTCAGATCTTTTAAGGTGATTATGATGTGGGAAAAAGTATCGCATGACTGTGTATCAAGAGGGAGACCCCTCCTGTCTCCAATGGAAGACGGTGTTTTCCAGTTCCTTCTGAGATGCTTCATTGAGAATGGGGACAACTGGAGGCCATGTTCCATGCTTGAAATCTGGGCTGGGGTGGTTGGCAAGGATGATAACCCCTGCCAGCTCTGTTACACTCTCTCGTCAGCCCATCCTCTCTGTCTGTTATCTGCAGCTGTGGCCGAGATAGATATTTTGGAGACATTGGAAGGGACTGTGAACATTCATGTCATTGCTTGGCAGCATTCTCCTGATGGGTGGAAGTAAAAGATGGTGATTTTTAGGTGTGTCTGATTGTTTGGGAGGCAGGCAGAGTTGCATGGAACAAGCAGAAAGTAAGTCTGTAACCAGTGAGCTTCATCCCTGCTGGGTATAGAAGGCTGCTACAGGTGTTGGAGGTGAGAGGCCACACCAAAGCAAAGGTCGCAATTACCTTTTCCAGGAGATGATTATAGAGAACCTTCCTATAGGTGTCACTTAATATATGGTCATGTCTCTATGTGCTGGGCAGGGATAATGCTTGTTTGGGTTTTATCTATCTAAACAGAAAGAACTATGGGTGAGATACTGATGCCTTGAGTGACATTAGGAGCTACATTGCCTGATACGTTAGATCACTGATATTAGTTGAATTATTTGGAAAGATGCTACTCAGTCTGATGCTGCATGTCCATGTATATGACTTAACATATTAAGATCATGTGAACACTCAGTCTTTGCAGTTTTAAATACCCATGTTTTAGTTTGTTTACAAGTAGGTGTAATTTTTCTAATTTGATTTGGTGCCAAACAAAATCTAAATATGTGGCTTAATTTGTGAATATAAGCAGCAGCTGTGGAATGGTAAGAATGTGTGACACTTTTTGTGTTTTTATAAAAACAAACCCAGCTTTTGACAATGCAGTTGAAATCTGTGGGTGTCATTTACCTTTTATTGTTACAACCTCCCTCTCTTACAAGAATGACAATAAATGTCTTCCTCTTTCATAGCCTACAAAAGAATGAATTCTTGTCCGCTCTTGCCTGTGATATAATTTTTCAAATAGCTCTAGTGATTGTAGTCTTGGGTGTATGAATAGAGAATTCAAATCGTTTAGTTGAGAGTCATGAAATTTGCAAGCACACAGCAAAACCAGACTATGTAGATAAAAATATGATCAATTTTGGTTATAATAAATGCTAAATCTAATAAGGAAAAAAACCACATCCCAAACCTGCAAGGCTTTCATAAATAGGCTGTTCTGAATTTTGAGAACATCACAGAAAATATAATAGTTTTATAACACTTCTAGAGTTTTTTAAAAAAATCTGTTCTAACTACTGACCTATAATAAATCTGCCAGATTGCTTCTGCTGCATTTGAAACCTAAACTACAGATAACTTTAAAAGATCTCTTTACTCTTACTGAATGTTTCTCCATACACACAAATACAAAAATATTTTCAAATAAAAAGGCAAATATGTTAATTACTGGTGTCAACCTGAGAGTGAGAAGCTCTTTTCTTTTTTTTTTTTATTGTTAAATACTTCCACTGTCTTCTAGAGAGTTATTTTCTGTCTCATTTGTGAAAATAAAGTCATGATTATGGCTTCACTTTTAGTTTGGCTATGTGTGCATTTCCTGGCAATGGATCTTCAGTTTTCTAAGTATATCTGGGAGTTGAGATAACTTATCATCTTGTGAAAGAGTGATGTTAGGTAGAAGGTTTATACTTTAAAGAAGCTGAGTTTAATTTCTCAAATGTAAAAGAGCAGTATCTTTGCTATAAAAGTTATTTTAATTTTTAAATAAATACCGGTGTTATAGGCTGCTTTCCAGGACCATATCTTTCAAGTGTTTTGGTAGAGAAGTTTTAAAATGAGTAGTGCTGTTGTGTTAGGACCTATGGGTGCATGTTGGTGGCATGTCCCTTTCTCCTGAAATAGGGTGTTTGGTTCTAGACTGAGTGTGACTGAGGTCAAAAAGAACATTCACACAATAAATTGGGACCCAGCAGCTGCACATGTTTGAGAACTGAGCTTTCAGTATTTACCTGATCTGAGTTTTGTAGCTTATACTGAGGCATGACTGATCATTAATTGATAATACCACTGGAATATTATTTAGTAGCAGTTTAGCAATGACCTTATTTAAAGCCTTAATTCCACGAGACAAGTGATTATCTTATCCTCTCAGCTTTCATTTAGAAATGTAAGAACGTTTTCATTCTTCTTAGCACTAGGAAGAATTTTAAAACCGTGAATGTGGTAATCCAAAAAGACAAATTAAAAGACCTCAATATTTCCATGTTTTCTTTATTCTTATGGACTTTTTAAAACAAATTCATGATGCTTTGATTTCATTCACAGAAATAATTTCTTATTTAGTGCTTGATGTTAGCCCCACTGCACAGCCACTCAACAAATGTCAAACTATTAAGAATGCTAAACACAACACCTGGATTCCATCCCGCCCAGATCTATTTACAAATAATGTGTAACAACTGTTTTCTGCTAATTGTTCATCTGTGAGTAATTAAAATTCCAAATTAGATACTTGTAAGTGTTGCACATATGTTTTAGCAAAACTGTTGATAAGCTATGAATGGGTTATAACCCAGAAAATTATTCTATATATGATATCATGTATTGCCACCTTTACAGCTAGTTCTTGGGTAGTCTTGATGACACAGAGAGGGGAGATGCATTGAAAAGAGAACACAATAGAGCTGTATCAAAAAGCAAAGGCAAGACAGAACATATTTTCCTAGTTTGATTTTTTTAATGTGTTTGATTTTTGTGCTAAACATTGAGAACTATAGTTAAAGATACAAGACAAAGGATTGTTAATATGAGTTATTACTGGGAATAACGCTTTGAAATATAACTCTTTGGAGTAACGATCACTATTGCTTCTTGATCTTCAATTGCAAGATCAGTTGCTTGAGTTTCTGTCTGTTCAACTGACAGCCCTGGTTTTTAGAGGTAGATTTTGTGAAAGGGCTTTTCTCTGGCATTCCATCCTAAAGGCTTCTGCATGCAGTGGGAGAAGTGAAAGGGAAGATGAACTAGACTTGAGTAGTGGGTTAGTTATTTGAATGGTCCAGAAGTGTGAACGCAAGCTTAAGCGTGAGTACAAGGTCTCTTGTGGTGTCAGTGTGTTCATTTGATATTGGTGTCATGAGCTCCTTTGCAAGAGGGATCCACACAGGCAGTAACAGAGATGATAGCTGAAGCAGAAGATGGTGGTAATGTATGAGAAATTGATTTTAAACCTTTGGAGACATCCCACAAGGGTAAAGAATAAAGCTTGACTTAATAAAAATTACCCTAAGAGCTGAAATATCATGAAGTTTGAACGCTATGCTTGTATTTGCTTTACCATCTGTGCTTTGGTTAACAGTAGCTATCCCTTTAAAACTTACGCAGCAAAGAGAGTGTGACCTGAGGAAGGGGGGGGTCTTTTGCCTGTGAGTCAAGAAAAGAGAAAAGTCTATCTGAGAAATCTCAGAAGTTTGGAAAAACTGCATTGCTAGTAAGCAAAGATTATTTTTTTCCTTTTTCAAGCAAAGGGACTAAACGTCTCAAGTTATTGCTAATTAACTTCTTACATATGAGCAGCTTGCATCTGTTTAGTTCAGCAAGGACTGAAGGTGGACCCATCTAATGCATGCTTTGTAGCCACACCATTAAATGAGTTTGATGAGTCGCTGCTCTTACTCCTGTGTCAGTGATTACGGTGCATCTCTCCCTAGGCCTGTTCACAATGCCCAACACACAGGACCATGACTTTTCTGGGTCTTCTGCCAGGGCCTCCTTGCTGACACTGTGGGCTGCATTCAACAGTCCTGGCAACAGTTTTTTTAAAGCTGGAAAAACTCACTGTCACAGGGATGTTAAGCCAAAGGAATTTTAAAAAAATCTAGTGATAGTGAATAATTGAGACTTAGCTTTTCATGTAAAACACGATGTTTCTCATGGTCTCATGGCTGTTGACTTCTGAACTTTTTCTTCTGGAATTATCATGAAGATACTTTATTTTCCATAGTTACACATATACTTTATATCGCATAGTTTTCCGTATCTTTCTTTTTTCAAAAGTGGTGGCAAGGGAAGTGAACAATGTTACCTGTTTACTGTAGATCATATATCAAATAATGATGGTTCGTTTCATTCCTGAAATTTTGTAGCCACACTATGGTAGAAGTTCAGCATGAGGTGGTTGTGAATTAAATTAGGACCTCTGTTCTGTTAATTAAATTTTTCTTGGTAAATATGACAAGACAGGCTTAGATACTTTTTGATAAAATATCACAAATGCTTTTTGATTAATTTTCCATTTATTTTGTGATTCAGACATGCAGTCTTAAAGTGGGCTGTGAAGAGATCTGTGATACCCTATATCCTCTGGAATAAAGCACTTATATCAAGAGCGTAGCTTTCTCTACTTAAATGAATTTAGAAATAATACTGCATTTTATATTCAACAGAAATAAGGGTTCTTGGATGAGTGAAGTAGGTACAAGAAGCCAGAGATGTAATCAACTGT
The DNA here is from genome assembly GCF_017639655.2 of Falco naumanni. Taxonomy (NCBI): domain Eukaryota; kingdom Metazoa; phylum Chordata; class Aves; order Falconiformes; family Falconidae; genus Falco; species Falco naumanni. Next base: position 47,307,920 of record NC_054056.1, read on the forward strand.
ACTTTATGGACTTATAAGAAAATGAAGAAGGAAACCCCCATGATTCATAAAAAAAGGTATAAAGGTTGCTAGATGATTTAAGGCCAGATTAACAAATCACTACAATGCAATTTATAGCTTTAGATAATGGGAGGTCAAACGTGTATTACCAGCTGACTTAAATTTGATTTGACTGAAAGATAAAACTCTGCTACATGAACCATATTAACTGAAAGCCTCTGTTTTACATTTCTCACTGATGGCACCCTGGGGAGGCAACTTTCTTGGCATTTCACATCCAATTTAAGCACATCATTGATGAAAAGATGGCTAAATTGGTGCATCATTTTGTAATAAAATATCTCACAAATTGTTTATCTGATCAATGGAGAATGCAGTCTCAAGCTGTTCAAGGCTAATGTGCTCATTGCACTAAAATGGTAAGTTATTGACTGTCAGAGGGACCTGGGAATTTCTAAACTCAGTTCAGATTTCCTGAATGAGAGCAGCATATTGCAGCAGAGTAGTAGGTTGTAAGAGATTACCTCTGCTAGCTGACTTGTCACTGAAATCAAATAGATGTGAGCAGAAGGCACTAAGCACCTAGTGGGAAATGTTTAGTTTCTCATATGATCAGGCTGTAGAGGACAGAAAGGGGTCTTATTCTTACCTGACTTATGCAGGCTTTACACCACTGTAATTCCACTGGCTTTATTTGACAATGTTCTGCAGCATAAGAGGGAAAGTCATGCCATATGTGTGTTATATATCAAATGTTATTTTCAGAGCTGTAGTGAAACATTCTGGTGCCTGGTGTAGTGTGGGACCACTCCTTCCCAGGTGGGAAGCATCTGGGGCCTCCTCAAGACCAGAGCCACCTGAAGACTCCCTAGGGAGATGCCTTCTTTTCAGATGTGGGTTGAGCCAGCCCTGAGGGGAGCTGGGTGTATGTGGTGCAGAGGGAACAGGGAGCTTTCCTGTAAAGGAGCAAGGTAGGGAGGTAGGGCAGATATGCATTTTCCCCTCCAGGCCTGGCAGCTATTTTTGCTGGAGCAGATGCTCAGTTTGCATGCTAAGGATGGGGAACTAACACCATGAGAGTCCTCAAGTTCAGCTGGCCTCGGTCCTGGCCTCACAGGAGTGCAGGGTCATACTATTATGCACCCTTCTTCCTAGACATCCATTTGGCATGCTTTGTTACTTGTTTTTTTTCCACTGTCATGTTCTTACAAAATGAAGTGGGTAAGAATGGCTTTCAAAAGAAGCAAAACCTCATGAGGTCTGTCTTTAGTGAGCAAGGCTCCTGTCTCTACAGGACTGGCCTCATTCATTGTAGATGTGGGAGAGAACAAATTGTATGATATAATTTTATTTTTTATTTATTTATTTTCCTAGAAATGTTCAATCCATCACAGAAGTGACTCACCGACAGGAAATGCAAAGCAAAGGGCTTGGTAGATACTTTTAGTGGAAGGAAGGTGCTCTTCTACCAAGGTTGAGGGGTGAAAAACCTTCTTTCTTTGCAGCCCATGGGTTTTGGACCCTGCGTAGCTGGGCTTATATATTCCTTCTGCATAGGAACTGGTAAAGGAGTGGAAAAGAGGTATAAAATGCATGTACTAGGAGAGCACCTTCACTGGTGAGATGCAGGATATTCCAAGGTGAGTGCTCCCGGGTCTCTTGTTGAAGCTGCTCTGCTGTGCTCAATGGGTTTCATCATTGTTACTCTACAGGGGAGCACAGCACTGCAGGCTGCTGGCTTAAGTGTTTATCTGAGAGCTAGAAACAATAGGTTCCCATGCACTTTCCCCCAAATAACTACTATAATTAAGTAATAAAATTATAGCAATTACTTTATTCAGCCAGGACTAGGTTCTTTCCAATATTGTAATTTCATTTTGTTTGGCTGAAACTGGTGGTTTTGTTAACAGGATACAAATCGTACTTCCAGGAGGAGATAGGCTCTCTTATACTTAAAGCAGGTATCAGTGACAGAATACTCGGTTTGGTTCCCATCAGTGATCCATGGTACTACAGAGGCCAGATGGCCAAAATACGTTCCTTTTTTTTTTGCCTGTCTGACTTTTGGAAGTTAAATAGTCCTGGGCCAGCCCAGTGCTTGAATGAGACCCAGGAAATCATAGACAGCAGAGGAACAAACCAAAGAATACTGCTTTGTTTCTTGGTGAATCTTAGATCAAAGAAGCTGAACAAGTAGATATACTAAGTTTTGACACTCCACTATGGTTTGTGGAAAGCTGGGGAGGAGACAGGTGTTGCTCAAGTACTAACCTTGATTCTAAGCATGCCTTCCAAATAATTTTTTTTGGCAGAATTTCTCACTAACATTATCCTTCTCCTCACCTTCCCCCCTCCCCGCCCCCCCCTTTTTTTTTTGAGAGCGTGTTAATCTTCAGGAAAACATGGCATTTCAGAAGTCCTAAGGGCTTCTGACTGTGCATGAACAGCGATAGTTTCTTTGAGATCACAGTTGTCAGGGCTAGTATGCAAACAAGAAATAGTAGAAAATGCCTTTGAGGAACTTACTGTTTAGAAACATCTGACTTAAAAAAAAGTGTGTTGAATATGTTTTTGTCAAAATGAGAAACAATGGTAGTTTGGATTTATCTTTTTCTTGATCTCAAAGACTGTTAGCATGATGACTATTTTAATTTTGGCATTTACTGTCAGCAGAGAAAGGATATTGACAAAAAATTGCACTGAACAAAATAAAGCAAGGAAAATGAAGGAAGATACTCCTGATGAGCAAGCCCTTTGTTAGTTCTGTGCTGTTTTCATCATCCTTAATGACCCCCTATTGTTTCAAAAAACGTACAGAACTGTAGTTGATGGCAAAAGCAGCAGAAACCTGAGTTTACCAGTTTTTACTCAAAAACTTCCCTTATGTCCTTGTGTTTTCCTGACATTTGCTTATTTTGGTTTTGTGCAAATGAGAAAAAGAGGCCTTTATATGTTATACAAAATATTCTAGTCTCTTATTAATCTTGTGATATGAGGTCTTCATATGAAGCCACTTCTAAGAACTCTTCAGTATTCATTACCAGTCTTACAGGCTTTATTTCAAATACTATTTTTACATGCACAACCAAGAATATAATTTTTCTACCAAAGTGCTAGTAGATGTTTAGTATCACTTTTATATTAAAATCAGTGTGTTGATCGTGTCCTCATAATCAGGTGAAGGAAAGCATCCTTAATAAATAAAATAATCCTTATGTTTTACTAGAGTATAGAAAACACATTCTTAATAATAGCTAGATCCAGAGCAGTACTTTTCTTGTTCAACAGCCAGGTAGTTTTGTGAGTGTGCCAGACCACATCTACAAAGTCTTTTCCTCACCCAGAATAATTAAAGAAAAGCCTGAAGCATGCATATGGGTGGGTAGGGGGGGGGCTGATGACTGACAAGACGTGGTAGTGCTTGAATGCCGAACCGAAATTCTAGTTCTTTTGGTGAAAATGGAGTTGGGCTCTTAAATCACTTGGTTATCAGAGCAAATCTAATCCTTACCTGATTGCTTTCTTGTCCTAGTTAGGGAGATTTTCCTGTCCATTAGCAAAGTCATTACCATGCAGATGTGGAGTTACCAGCTAGGACAGTAGTGACTCTTGAACTACCACTGTCCTTCCCAAACATTGTATCTGTTTTCTATAGTTATGAGGCATAGTAAGTGATAACAAAAATATTTAATCTCATCACCAAAGGAGGGCCATGAAGATGACCAAAGGGCTAGAGAGCCTGTCCTATGAGGAAAAACTGAAGGAGTGAGGCCTTCTGACCCTGGAGAAGGAAGGGCTCACAGGGGTCCTCATCACATTATTCCGGTTCTTAAAGGGTGGCTACAGAGAGGATGGAGGCTCTCTTTTCACAAGTAGCCTCATGGAGAGGACAAGGGGCAACAGGTACAAGTTGTACCAGGAGAGGTTTCATCTTGATATAAGAAAGAACTTTTTCAGAGAACAGTCAATCACTGGAACAACTTCTCCAGGGATCACTGGATGTTTTCAAGATGCAGCTGGGCAGGGTGCTAGCAAGTCAGTCATCTAAGTTTCCTTTTCCACAAAAGGTTGGACCAGGTGATCTTTCGAAGTCCCTTCCAACCTGGGCTGTTCTATGACTCTCACACAGTCATGTGGTTTTTTTGCTATCTATGCTTTTACAGAGTTGTAGAGAGACAATCTTGTACCCTGCATGCTTTCGCAGTTTGATGCCTTCCTAATTCCATTCAATAAACATGCCTTTTCGGTAAGTTTCCTTAGAGCTATCAACACATATCTCCATTTGGTGCCTCTTGGGCCCAGCTCTTGCTGTTCTCTGTTCTGCTTTAAATAAGCCTTCCACCCACACTTACTGAAAAGACAACTCTGGGTTTAGATACAACTTCAGAATTTATTTCTAAAAATATGAGAGGAACGTGTGTATGATAGATACCAGTTTTGTCAACAGCTTTTGAATCTGATCTTTAATTACAGGTTACCATGACTACATTGTTTGATTCTTTTTTTTCTCACAAATGTCTTTTGTGAGTTGTAGACATATTCACTTTGTGAAATGCTTTAGATCTTAATGCAAGTAGATTAGATAGAGTATTCGTTTATAAAAGAGAAAAACAGTTCTTTCAAAAATATGTTGGCATATATGCTATTCTCATGAAAGTTAGTGGAAATGTTGGTACTTGTAGTGAAATTTATAGTCAGCCTTTCAACACCAACCTACTGGCACTGAACATCTCTTCTATTGGTTTGTCTATGGACAGTTGAGTCATAGTGAATTTGTAAATAAAAAAACTCCACTGAATTAGTCAATAAGACATGACTGAACAGACTTCATAATGAGATAACTGTAGACCTTCAGGATATGGTGAGCTACTAGAAGTGCAGTGTTATCTCATTACAACACACATTTTACTAAAAAATAGCATGCTTTGAGGCATGTATTTATACTGCAGTACATTCCTGCCTCAGGCCTGTTTTAAAGTATAAGGAGAAAGGACAAGTAGCTTTAAAACTTGAAAAGTAGAAGCCTTTTACTGTAGCTGCATATGTAGCATCCAGTTATATTCAATGGTTTATTAAGTGGGTTAATTGTGAGCATTAAGGCTCAAAAATGTGTGTTTTAATGAATAGCTTCCCCCCACCCCTCCCCCTCAGCTAATGCTGTTCAAAATATTTTCAGAAAACAGACATAAACTCTAACGAAAGAAATTGAATTTGCATTTGGGGACACAAATGTATGTTGTTCTAAAGTTGCAGTAGTATTATGGGATATTCAGTCAGAACAGCAGCTTAATTGTTACTGCCTTTCTTCTCATGACAGTAGAGCTTACCAGATACGACATTCCATCAGCATAAGGATAAAACTGTGGCAAAGAAAACACCTCTTCTAGGAATGAGCAGCTTAACACGGTTGTCTGATTGTTCTTTGCTTTTAGGGTAGTGTAAATCTGGGGTGACCCAGTGATATTATTGGAATGACATCAGGAAAATCAAGTGCTGTGACAGAGCATCAGATCTGTGATGTGAAACTCTCTCCATTGAAACCAAGGATAATTAGAGGCTGATCTTCAGTGCTGGAGGGATTTCACCTGTGGATATGTTACTAGAAATGACAATGGATTGCAATGAGATATACAAGTAACTTTCAAAGTGAGTGATCAGGGATTCATGGCAAAAGAGATCTTGTGTGCTTCATCAAGCAGAAAAAAAAATAATGATTTCCAAACTTTAAATGGTGTAAAGTAGGAGAATAAAAACCAGTGACTAATAACTGGTCAAAGGAGTGAAATCTGGTAGAAGAAGAATGTAAAACTAAAGATAATTTGTTATTATTTCTATGTTTGTATTACACTGACATGGAGTGGCCCAAAAGTTGTTGCAAGAAGAAATTTAGTGTCCTAAGGAACTTCAGGCCAACACTGTGAAGGTCTGGCTGGGGGCCTGAAAGGTTGGTGAGGGCAGATGCATGGGAGAAATCATAATACTAATTTTATAATTGCTGTACTGGGCTTCCCATAGGTCAGCTCTGTGTAGTTCATGGCTGGCCTGACCACAGAGCACTTACCCTAAAAATATTCAAGGATGGTTTACCAGAAGTAATGTATATCAAATAAGTAATAATTTGGTAGGGGAATTTCTGTTTTGCCTTTCCAGTAGCTGTCTTTACCTTTAACAATGGTATTTTATCTCCATTTTTGGTAAGGATGGTAATATTTTAATTTTGGAGCCATATCCAGATTGCCCTTAATCTCTGTGTCAATGTCATTGTGAGTTGACTTGACTTTATGTGGCTGAAAAGTCTTTTGCTATTTGTTCTCATCATTGTTGCAGGATCTTGCTCATTTGGCAATAATTTTAATTCTATGGAAACTCCTTTTGGCCTCTGAGACACAGCATTTTTCATTGCCCTCTTTTTCCCTTTCCTCAAAGGCTTTCCATACTGGACAAATAAGGAACACCTAAGAACAATAAAATCATCAAGGCTAAGGCTCACCCCTCAGAAGGATCTTGGGAGGGACATGAATGCCAGAGAACAGCATGACAAGACATAAAAAACAGGAAAGTTTCTGTTGACATTCTTCCACTATTAGAAATAAAGTGTCATGAAGAAAAGAGAAAGCCAACAGAGGGTGGCTGGAAAAGTTATTTAATTGAACTGGGGAAAAAGGAGATATGTGAGACTTCCCCCTTAGGTCTTTTTCAAAACAAATTTCCAATCAAGGTATTCAGTTCAAACTCTGAAATTTAAGCTTGTTATAGAAAAAGAAATAAATTGTCAGATTCAAAACTTTCTGAATAACACAAAAGTATTTTCCCTAAGTTCTTTGGCTTGCTACATTGTCGGTATTTTGACCTTTTTCCTTACTTTCAACATCTCCTGTGGCTGGTTCCAGATATCATGCAGCTACTTTCTTCCAGCTGGAAGGGGAGAGTGGGAGAAAAAGAGGATGGAAATAGTGAGGGCAAGTTTTCTTTGATTTCCAGGTTTTCTCTCCCAGAATGTTTTCTGTTACCGCACTAAATAGCAGGAATCTAAGTTTTAAGACAGATGTCTGGAGAAAAAAGGGAAAAGAAATGAGAAAATTGAAATTCTTGTTTTGTCAATCCTTGGGAAAAATGTGGTAATTAAAAGAAAATAAACCAGACAGAACAGTGCTCATATTTGATGGTCTTATTTTTGTGGAAAAGTCTCTTATATTGACTTAATGATATCCTTTGGAATTGAAACAACAGTGTCTACACAAGGGACTTACCCTGTTTAATTGCATCAATTGGAAGTGATTCAATTTTTTTGGCAGAGACAAACATAGGGAGATGGAAAAAATAAATGGCTGGGGTTTTATAGTGAAATAAAGGGGAGGAAGCAAAGCAGCAAAGCAAACAACTTATGGCCCTGAAATGCCATATTTTTATATCTAGGAAACCATGACCAAAAGACGCTAATTTGTCTCAACTCGCTCCCTGTGAGGGTTCCCTTTGATCCTCCTGCCTTTCTTAGAGTGTGATGTTCTCACATTTTAATGCAGTATCATTTGACTTTGAGATGCAGGGAAAATTGTCCAGTAAACAGCTTTCTTGTACTGATTTGGAGCTTGTGGAAAAGATTATAGCATGAGCTAGAGCCTGCCACAAGAGAAATGGATTATTACTCTGGGAACACTTACATCAAGGAGGGCCCTTTTACAGCTGAAAGTGGCAACCTTTTACAAAGAGCTGTGTTCTGTGAACTCCTTGTCAGCTTGCTGAAAGTGCTAACTCACTTACAGCATACAGGTCATTCCTCCCTAGAAACATGGGAGAAGAGCTTTAGCACGCTATTTGTGACTTTGTCTTGAACGTAAAGATGCTTTCTACGAAATGACACCCCATCAAAGAAAAAAAATAAAAATCAGATTTAATGAGACAGATGGTTTAGGGAGGCAGGAGAAAAGGGGTGGCTTAAAAGACATCAATGCTATGTTCACAGTAGTTTAAGCTTTCAACAAACCAGCCTGTGTGATTTGGATAAAATGGGAGTGGTGACATTTTCCAGACAAAATCCAACTCTGATAAAACTCAGAGCTGGGTATCAAGGTCCCCCTGAATTTCCCCATGCCTAAAATCCTGCTTCTCTTCCTATCAGTTTCAGTGTTATGATAAAATTAAAAAGCCTCACAAGGGAACATTTTTAATTTTATTTTTGAAAGATTTTTTTTTAAGTCAAAGAGAACTATAGAATAAATTATTACAAGGACATTAAAAGGATTCAATTTCCTTGAGCATACATATGCATTCTGCTGCAGCATGTCCTCTCCCTCCCAGTGTAGCCATTGATCCACAGCTTTTATAATGAACTCTAATAACAACTCTATTACTGCAAGGCTCCTGATTGGCTCAGGCACCCACAAAATTAGCTACAAAGAAGCCAGCTTGTCAATATTAATTCCACCACAGAGATTACTTGTTATGGTAGAACAAAGGTGTTTTGGCTCGAGCTGAACAACTTAACTCCTTGTCTCATAAAATTTAAGCTGCTATTGATCGCCTTCTTCTATTGTGCTGAAGGATTAAAAAAACAGGCGCGCGCGCGCACACACACATGCAGACAGACACCAGCGTGCTGAATCACTCTGATGCATTCTCCTAAACCGCCCGCCGCCCCTTCCCTTCCTTCCCCTTCCTTCCCCTCCCTGTCTGCTAAGAATCATTCAGTAACATGAAGCAAATTAAATCAATGAATTCATCCTAGCAGATGGGTGCTTTAACAGTCAGTTAGCCTTTAGATAATTGAGGCGTTGACTCCGGAATCATAAAATGGATGGCTCGTTTGTACATTTTACTGAAATAGATCACCGAGGTTAAATAAATGAAATCCCATTTGTCAGGCGGTAATAAATGGCCTCCCCTTCTGCAAACAGCTCTGTTTGGCCTAATAAATACAGGGATGTTACAGTGCTCCTCCCTTGATAGGGTTATGGCTTAATGAAATGGTCTTTCCTCTGCTTGTTTTTGCCTCCTCCTGCACCGTGTGATAAGTAGCGAACCAACGAAGCTTGTAATTACAATCTTACAGAGAACCCAGCCAATCTGTATATAAATCTCACCATCCAATTACAAGATGTAATAATTTTGCAGTCAAGCTGGTAATGAGGTCTAATACTCATGCATGTGATAATCCCCCCTGGATGCTGACTCTATCAGATGTTAGCTTTGTAATTATACTGGCAGAAAATCATTATTTCATGTTCAGCAGAAAAATGAGGTTGGTGGGAAGTTAATTTTCTCTATGCTCTGTGAAGCATAGGCAAAATTTTAATGATTTAATCATTATGGTTATCCCTTTTGCAATTGACCCACGTTACTTCTGTAGAAACATTGGCACATTTAAAAGTCCCTGTTACCCGATAAAGCTTGCCAGGTATGCAGCTTTTAACGTAAGAATAACTGTATACAATTAAACTATTAACCTGCTTGATAGGGGGAAAATCCATAGTTTTTATGTTTTCATTATTTACACATAGGATCCAAAGGAATGTTTATGTCCAGTCCACACTGTGATAAAAAAAGACTCTTAAATAAAGAAAAGAGAAAAATGCTATAATTAGGATGTAAGCTCTCAGAACAAAATGCCAGGTTCACAATGGTATTTTAGCAGCTCAGTAATCTTTTGTTCCTTTCCACTGTAGGAGACGTTCATGACATGTTATACCTCTACACAAAGAGCTTATTATGCGTAATCAGCATTTTCACAAGAAGTCATTTAAAGGAATCACATGTGATACATATTTTTAATTGTTCTTTTCTATTCTCAAAATTTTCTTGTCATTTCTGTTTGTCCGGTCTGCAAAGGGGAAGGACACAGAATAGGAGAGAAGTCACAACATTGAGGTGGGAGAGTGAGAAAATAAAGAGCAGTGCAAACCAAAACTATAGAGGAGTAGGTAGGAGGGCAAAACCCAAAGCATATTGCAAATTTATAGCAACTAAGATATTTAAGGGTAAATTACCTCAAAAAAATTAAAGTTAATGAAAATGTCAAATTCTTTTGTGCTTGTATTTCTACTAAAGACTGGAAGACATGTATCCAAATAGTATTTAAACACTCCCCAAATCACTTAGATTTGTCAGCGTCACTCTGCTGTTTCTGATTTTTGGTTCTGTGCCCGTAATGTTAATTTACTGGCTTACATCACATACATATATAAGTATGTGTGTGTGTATGTATGTATATTTATGTAAATATTTCTATGTATATATGCTCTGTTTCTCTAAGAGAGGCATTTTAAAAAGGTTAACTGAATTTTATCTTCAGGAAATATCTTTATGCTTCCTTTTGAAAAAGCAGTAGGATTAGGACCTGTGCTGTACTTCAGTTGATGCCTTTTGTGTAGGCTTGATCTGGTATGTTCGGAGGCTTACCAAACTGGAACCCAACTAGTATATGAAGTATGTAAAAGATAACATCATATTTGGTGCCTGCTAGGCTTACAAGGTAGACATGGAGCTTTTGTCTCAAGACAAAAGCAGTTACAGATAACGTCCATAGAGTGACCTGCAGGTAGGCGTATCTTCTGAGCTCTTGGGATGTGGCTGGTTCCACCTAACTTCAGATTTGGCCTTCCATACATGGGTGAGTCATCTGGAGCCCCTTTACAGCCAGTGAGTGCACCAGGGCTGCCCTCCTCCTACCCGACTGAGGTATCTACATTCTGACAAGGTGAGCTGTATCCCAGAAGTGCCTTTTCATCCACTGGCTATAAAAAATTAGTAGTTCAGATGTTGGTGACTACTCTGTAGGTCTCAAAGATTAGTAGAAATAAATTCTACCCTTACCTCTTTTGTGGATCCAAACCAAAGTGGCTCTGGAGAAGGCCTGGGGTCTATCATGTATAATGTATTAAACTCCTAATCTAGTGATATAAAAAAGGCAACTTGACAGACACGAATCCTGATCTAATTATGGTTCTCAGCCTTAAAAAAGGATTATTTTTTAATGAGTCCTGTAACTCAAAGTACACATATATATTTAGACAATTTATCAAACCTCTTAAGAAGAAAATCCTGACATTAGTTATGGCTGTTCCACTGGTACTCCATACGTTTTCTTCCTGCAAAAGAAGCAGGATGGTGATGAGGAATGCAGATGACCTAAAATTAATTAAGTTATTAAGAAGTAGTAAAGACTAAGGGACTGGAAGAGGGACATAATGCACTAGTCAAATGGGCAGTCCTTTGCTGACAAACCTTTTGTGTGTAAAGTGTGTTGGATGGAGTAATTTGAAATACTTAATGACTTACTGGATACAAAATAAATTGTTCTGACTTGGTCGAAAGAGGAGGGTATTATGGATAGCTGATTCCAAAGTAATACAAAATGCAAAGAAAATGTTATATTAATAATAATATGGAAAATTAAATATGAAAAGCCATTTAAGTCAAAGACACTTCCTTTTCTAGAATATCGCATTCCTTTCATGCCATGTCAGTAGGGGTTGTCATCTTTTACAAATTTTATCATGAGTTTGCCATGTTTTAGGGGGAGTGGTTGGGTTTAGATGTATTCTTGAAGTCATAGTTTTCGGTAATGTTTCTAGATTTCCTTAAAAAAAAAAGAAAAGAAATATAATTCTATTAATTTGTTCCATAAACTGTAGCTCTGGTGGAATGTGGCTTCCTAAAGTTTGGTGTCTTGCAATTTTTTCTTTCCTGCACTTCAGAGACCCTCCTTGTCTGTGTCTGCCCCCATCTGTTTGACCTGCTTACCCATTTGGTGGGCAAGTAGCAGAACGCACAATGTCTAGTCTGCAGCAGTGTATTTGCTGAATGGATGGCAAGTGTGCATCTGCTGTCAAGCCACCTATTTACAACCTTGCAAAATGGGTATGGACACTGCTGTTCAGCTGCCTTTTCCTGGGAAAGGGCATTGAGTGTAGAGTAGAGTGTGCATAATTGATACAATTGGCTTTTCTGTCTGAAATATATTTTAATCTTACATATGTACTTTTGCAGAACACTCTGAAATGTAGAGATGAACTTCTTGTCCTGAACTCATGTCATTAAAAGATCTTTTTATTTAGCCAACTAGACATTTTTCTCACTGAGGTAGAACTATGTTTAAAAGTCAAGTGAGTTTTACTGATGTCTAGAGAACAGCTGGACAATATTTTATTTTTGTACCATAAGGTTACAGACTGCAGGCAGAGAGGCTGGTAGCTTTTGGTTTAAGACATTGGATTTAAATCCAATAGAATAGTTTAGATGTTGTGTAAGTATGGTGGTATTCTGGAGGGTGGATGTTAATTATACTTTCCTCATTTTCCACATTCAAGTATGGAAGGCATGAACTTGTTGTTACAAGACTATGACTAAGTAAATGTTTGCTACTCATCAAGTGGTAAGAAGCAAAAATGGTAACTCAGCTTCTCCCCCAACTTCAACAAAATGTTTCTGTCTCATCTTAATCTCTCTCAAAATAGCAGAGGAGGTATGCAGATAGCTGCTGTGTCTAAAAAGCAGCATATTTGTGCTTTGTGATACAGCCTGCAGTAATGGTGGTTCTGTGGTCCAGCCATTGGATCTCTTGGAGCTTTTTGATGCTTCTTCAAGTGTGTCATGGCATAGAGGGACGTGTCTGAAAGACTCCCAGTGCCTCAGGTTACATGTGCCAGTTGTTAGGTAAACTGTGTATAAAGGGGGGGGGGGGGGGGGAGGGGTAGTTTGTTAACATCGAGATGTTTCATTGAGATAGAGCAAACCTAAACAAACAAGGGCCATGACTGAGTCCTAGGATGTGATAAAATATCGGGTGGAGTTTATCATCTCCTTAGTGGCTCTTAATACAGTCTCTGCCTTCATTCCCTAACACAGACTCACTTTTCCCCTGCTTGACAGCTCTGGCATTTTTCTTGTGTGCCATGATACCCCGATTGTCAGCTATTCAGGATTCTTGAGCCAAAGATCTTCCCTTAGTCACATCCAGTCATGTTCACCTCCTATTTCAATATAGACTTTGCTTGCAAAATGGTGGAGAGCAAGACTGCACACTCAATCCGCAAAGAGGGAGCAGTGTCTGTGGCTTCTCTGTGGACTTTGCTTTGTGCATCCACCTCATCTTTGTTTTATGACTCTCCTATTCTGCAACCTAACTGCAGCCAAGACATGGAGGTGGAAACTTGGCATACAAACTTCTGGAAACTCTCCATGAAGCAACCTTTGATTTTGTATGGTTTTACAGGAGATCAGCATAAATCTGTTTGAACACAGTTAGGATTATGTATTCCACTGAACAAATCCAATCCTTAAAAGAATTTCTAGGTTCAGCTGTGATTTCATCAGGCAACTTTCAACAGCTGAACCCACGAAAACTCACTATTCAATTTTTAGTGTGTTTTGTGCAGAAAATCGGAAGTCCTTTTTTGATGTGAGATGCTACCGAAACCTCATATGAAGGGGTTAATTTATAAAAAGGCACTGGCTCTTAGTAGTTGCTAGGTAACATTGACCTTTTCCCAAAGGCTATACTCTGCCAAGGAGGGTGTTTCTGAAGGGGTAATGATTCTGTCTGGGGTTTACTCAATGAGTTGTTGGTAACCTATCCTGCAGGGAAGTTGAGACGATATAGTTTTGAAACGAACTGTCATCTTCCACCCATCCTGCTCTTCTATTCATATTTCTCTCTCTTCTTTAAGGAAAAGGAAAAAAAAAAAAAAAAAAAGAGGAAAACCACAGTTTCTTTAATTTGCCTGTGAAACCACATCACTATAGTTGCAAGAACTATCTGTCCTCCCCTGCAGACTGGGCACTAGAAATGTGAATTACTATTTTGTGCCTATGACTGTAAGAAGTCCCAAATTATAGTCATCAAGCCTTCTCTTCAGAGGAGTAAAATAAAGAAATATTCCAATTTTCAAGGTGATTATTGAAACCTCTTTTCTTTAGAATAAGAACTTCATAAAGCAATGAATTTTTAAGTAAGGTTCATTTTTGTCTCCTATTATATGTCAGCATTTTATCTTCTGTATTAGGATCACTGTTTAGAGTTATTTATTTACGACTGTGTTTTGTTGTGTTTTTTAAGAAAAAAGGAAAAAAATGTTTAAAAATATGTATATTTTCTATCTGCACACCCAAATGATTTGTAAGTTGATGAGACAAACCTAATGACAAGCAGCATATTTAGCTCTGTGACTAAAAAACTGCAATTATTTTTTTTTTAATAAATGTTTTTATATACAAAAATGTGCATAGACTTCATCCTTATGGGCCAGGGTAACTTACATGACAACTTGTTAAATCGATTTTATGCTTCTTTTAGATCTGCTATTCAATTTTTTAAAGTGCAGATACCATGGCAACCCCCTCTCTCATATGGAACGTATGCTGCTTTAGAGATAAAGAGCAAGTACATGCAAAGATGGAATAGGATGACATGTAAACTTTTGTTTTTATATTCACACTTTGGATAAAAAAATATGCTACACAAAGATCTTTTCTCTCAGCTGCAATATATTTTATTAAGCAATCACATTTTATACAAAGCAATTAATTAATCTTTAGCTTTTTTCATAAATAATATAGAAGGAAACTGCACCCTATGCTTTTCTGATATGTATGTGCATATATGTGTGTATATCCATATATAGATGGCCAAAGAATTATTCATATCTCTACATTTGTTTTAGTGTATAATAACTTCTTAAAGACTGACACAAGCATCTATATTTTTACTGACATTCTTACAGTTCCTTAATGGTAAGAATGTAGCAAATTTTTTTGGTTTTGTTTTGATATTATGAAGGAGCTGCATAGCTGCTAGGACTAATTATTTATAAAAGAAAAGACAAAAAACAACTAAAGTATCAGTTCTGAGAAAAAGCAGTAGGATCTATATGTACTTGGATATCTTGGCAGTTATTTAAATTGTCTGCATCAGAATTTTCATAGGAAGGATAGTATACTGGATTCCTCAATTAGCTTTCTAAATAATTGACTTCAAAGGAGTCTGCTGGTACACAACATTTTTAAAAATCTGGTGTCTTTTTTGAGTTGCTTTAGGAGTTGGATTTAGGTTGTGAGATATTGTTTATGTCCAAAACAAGACAATTGATGAAGGAAACTGCCATTTCTTATCATCAAAACCCAGTTTTCTGTATTCCATACCTTGGTTAAAGATAGGATATACTGGAAATTTCAGCATCTTGCTGCTCTTTTTATTCAAGCCTGGTTCTGTGATTAAAGACAGACTTGAAATATTAGTAACATGTCCACCAATACAGGCTGCACACTGGTTTCAAGTTCCTGAATGAGTGAGTTTCAGAAAGGAATTAAAGCATTTTTTCAGGATTTAAAAGCACACTACTTAATCTGAAACCCTTGCTGTTCTGAACCTCAGTATTGTCATTCCTACTCATAAACCCCAACAGATTACTCTCTTACGAGATCTTGTTGATTATATAGATGATTTTCACATGCTTGAAACACTGGCGGAACGCAGGGTCTAGGGTCCATCAGGCCTTTTCCATCTTAAACATCATTAGTACTAGCATCTGAGTATCTTTTCAAGTGTCATTTAAATCAAGCAAGCACCCATGCATCATCCATCTCATGTTTAAAGGCTTGGTTTTGCTGCATTTTTGACACATGCACTGCTATTTGGCTGTTGTTACCTGATTCCATGTGCCTGTTTTCTGGTCATTGTTTTCACCTGTTGGCATTAAGTTTTGCCAGCTCATGTTTCTTTGTGCAAACTTTAATATAGTTTAAAAGTTTAGTTTGTTTTTGATAAGCTTGCAAAAGTCCAAAATGGGCATATCAAATATGCTCGCGGCTGCAAATCTCACAGGAAAAGACTCTCATAAGAGACTGACTACAAATAATAAATGGAAATATAAGCTTTTCTTTCTTTTTCTTCACACCTTTCTGCTGGCAGTGTCTTAACCAGCTCCAATTAAAATAGGGAATCCCATTGATGGTATTAGGATGTACTCCAGACATCCAAGCATCACAGGAATTCACAGTGAAAACTCCCAAAATCATGAAAATTGCTGTTAAAAAGTTAATTCTGCATCTTTGTATTATAAATAAACCTGTCTGTGTTTAGGGTGATTGGATACTAGAGTTCATGTTCACAATGGTTTTCCTTCGTTGAAATCAATTTGCCTGTACTGACCACTTATGCTTTAACAAGAAATAATGTGATGGTGAGAAAAAGCATGGCATATTGGGATGTTCCTGCGAGTGCTATTCCCTGAGGCAGCTGCTGGAGAGTATTGAACGGAGGCTAAATCAACATTGCCTATTTTTTTTTTTTTTTTTTTTCTCCCCCAGAGACTAAATGTGTAACCTCTGTGATGCAAATTATATTTAAGCAGCTCTGAGGACTGAATATGGGTTGGTGGTGTCGTGAGCCTGGGTCTCTCTGCACGGCCACAGAATGGTTTGTCCCTATGTTACAAGGCCAACTGTGATGCACATTATTTCTATATAAATAAAGTAGTGAGTTTGGTTTATAATTCTTAATGACAGATCTGAATGAATTTTTTCTTTATTTCAGTTTAGTTTTATGAAGTAATTACTTTCAAAGTGGATAGCAGTGTTGAAACTAAGATAACCTAAAGGTGTATTATCCAACTTGAACTAATAAATGCATATTGAAGGGTTAACTTCAGTCAAAATACATTCATTAAAATACACTCCAAACACACACATTTATAAATGTTGATAATGCATCTTATAGCTTGCCAGCTATGAGTTCATCATTGACTAGAAATATTAAAAAGTATATTTTATAAATGCTTTCAAATGATATCTCCAGGACAATAAACGAATTACAAAAATATGAGGGTCTCAAAGGGCTGTTTGTTAGATATCAGCAATTATGAGTGAATTTTTTAATGCAGCTATTAGGAGTACTAAATAGACTGTAAGCGGTATGGGAAATGTATTTTTTATTTATACGTCGTAGTGAATACTCAGGGAATAACAGTAAAATTAAGGTATATATAGAGAGACTGGTAGATGTTATATTTCTATTCTACTTTAAAAAAAACTTTTTCCTGGCTTTAAATTTCATTTGTGGAAAATAGTCCTGTTACAGTTTTTATTTAAAATTTATTTAAAAAATATGGATTATTTTTTTTTCCAAAATTAAGGTTTTCATTATTTTATTTAATAGCCAGTTCCCTGAAAATATTTTATTTACAGTTGTTTGTAAAGTATTTTTTTATTTTTGCTCAAATTATTTATTTATGCATTAAAAAAAATCTCAAATTACATCTTTGTTTACTCCTTATACAGAAATCCCAGATAACAAACTGGAGCTCCCAGCTCCAAATTTGAGGCAAACAATTCAAAGCATAGGTTTCTAGTAAAATACATCTCAGCAAATTGCCTGATAGGCTTGGCTTATTTTCATGTTGGTACTCGTACTAAATGTTGTATGACTGTACTTGATTTTGAAAAAAGACCCAGAAGCACAAAAACCCCAACAAACAAAAAACCCACCACAACCAGTGTCCCCCCTCCCAAATGCTGTTGAACAAGTTTTGTGTTAAAGTGTACACATCATGTAAATTAGTGCATTTTTTTTTCCTTCATTTCACTGGGGCTTCTGGGGGAACAACAACAAAAAGAAACAGTATTGGCATAAAAGACAAACTTTCTTCCAAAATAATTACAAAAGAAGGTAAATTTAGTCAGAACTTACCAAATGAAAGGTTCTTCTACCTCTTTTTTTGCCTCTTAGTGTTATATTTTTTAAAAGGTAACTCTCAGTAATACCAATTACAAGATATATTTAATGCATTCAAATTGAATGTTGTTTTAGTCTATTAAATGTAAAATGTTATGGCTGAAAATGGAACATGTCACTAACAATTATTTAATTATCCAACATACTGTATTTTTAATAGCAGTTAAAGAAATAATTGCAATTTTAAATATCTTTTCTTCCACGATAAGCATTAGTTTTAAATAAAAACTTGATTAAGTCTCTGATTTAGGAAATGAGCATGCAAAACCTTCCAAAAATTGTACAAGTTCCCATTAACTGTCATTTAAATGTTGTCAATCAAATCTGTTTGCATCTGGTTCTGATGCCATGTGAAATTTATTTATTTAAACTTTCAGTCACACATGGAAAGTTTCGCAGATGGTGTCTCTTCTCATCTGTTTTTTCCAATTTCCCCCCCCAAACTCCAGTTCTTACTCTCGACCCCCCAGTTTGATTCCTCCTTCTTCTAAAAAAATAGATCTAATCAGCAGTATGTTAAACAAGAGGGGATCTTTTATATATTCTGTGTTAGGACAAGGAAAGCATTGCTGTAGATCACTAGAATAAACAACTCAGGCTGATTCAATTACAATGCCTGGGCCAGGCTTTTATCTGCTGGTGACATCATTTCAATCAAAATGTAAAATAATACAATCCAATAGATGCAAGAGGGAGAGATAGGACACAGACTGCTGCACTTAGTCATTTAATAAAAAAAAGTGGAAGAAAGCTCTTTCTGACAGGCTGCTAGGACTTCTATTTCCAAAACTCTATTACCTTGTATAATAGTATTCAAAAGAATTGAATGCAGGAAATTGTCTATTACTTTTTATTAGTAGAAGCTGTTATGTGGGATACAGCCTACTGCACTGTTTTTTCTTTGTTCCTTTAATTAACAAAAGCATGAAATCCTTCTATTGGCAAGCACTTGTTCCAAAGCTTCTGTTGCCTTCCATTTTTACTGAAAAGGTGGGTTTTTTTCTTTTCTTTTCTCTGAAAGTCTTTTTTTTTTTTTTAATACTAAAAAAGTAATTTTTTTCAAGTCACTGTAATCTAAAGTCTATCAGTCACCTTAATGGGTTAGGAGAGGGTAGAATGCAGATACATTTCCATAGTCACGGAACATTTTTTGTAAGAAAGTTTCACATTTGAGGAGTGAGGGAGGGTCAGATTGTAACCATGTATAGTCTGGTGCCAGTCTTCTGACTGTTTCACTTGCCAGCAGAAATTTGCTTTTGTTACTTAATTTATTATGATAGAAAAAAGATAAGTTGATACATATCGATTTGATAGATGCATGGTGCAAAGAAACATATTCTTTCTTCAGGCCATATCCCTGATCCTATAAGATTGTCTGTGACAGCGTAGGACAGGACTTTGCAAATATCATCAATCTGGCCATCCTACACAATTCTCTTAAATTTTACTGGGAGTAAAACTAGTAGACCTGATTCCAATGAGGTGTAGTTTCACTGACTTCTACATTTGTGCATATATAATATATTAGAAAGCTGATATAAAGGGTAGAACACTAATGTACCTTTGGAGAGAATATATTTAATTTATTTTAATGATTAATTACATATATAATTTAAGTTCACTGCTATTAGGTTTGTAAAGGTCTTAGTAACTTTATTTAGTAATAACTTCTACAGCTAAATTGTGATATTGGGTAATGAACAGGGTCTTGCCAAGGGCAAACAATGACTACTACAGTGGTCACTGAAGCACTCTTCCCACTATGCTCACCATTTTCGAGTGCATTATGAAGAAGCAGATTGAGTGAAATGGCTAACTTCAGATGTTGTCCAAGGAAATGTAACTCCTTAATTTATGTTTATCAAAATTTTCTTTACTAATGCAATTATTTCTTCCTCTTTTGCATTTACCAGTAGCAAATAGACCTGAAGGAATCTGAGGTCTTTGGTAGCCTTGAGAGACGTTTGCTTTATATATTCTCTAGCTAAGAAAGAAATTTCTACCATTCTGAATGGCATTAATATTCCAAGCATGTGGTAAGCTTTTTCTGATGATTTCTGAAAAGGTTACATATAAGAATGAAGTAATCAACTACTATGTTGGGAATGAACTAGCAACAACTGTAATCACTAAATAATGTTAATCCCCCCTTTCACAACTGTCAGGTGTGTTTTATAGTTTTTCAAATTCATATTTGAAATATACCATCTGGGGTTTTTTAGGGTTTCTATGATGCTTACCAGCATTTTTCTGCTGTTACAGTGCGCTTAGACCATAGCAGGCTGGAATCCTGATCCGGATCAGATGACCCATGTTGGACACACAGCACCTGAATAAACACAGGCAGCGGTCCTAACAAGGATATTTAAAGACATGTAAACTAGATAAGAACTCAAAGGGTGAAGGATACTCAAACCTGGATGTTGTGCTACATAGGGCAACGGCATATGGAGTATTGCTGCCCCTGTAATTTGGGTGCCTGAGCTGAAGTTGTATAGTAAGTTATTCAGATCATCTTTTCCTTCCTGACAGTTGTCCCACCTCCTCAGGCAGGATGAAAGCTGGACCATTCCTAAGCCTTATCAGTATTTCAAAGCTAAGGGTCTTTTCCAGGAAGGCAAAAGCTATGGTTTTCAACTCCTACAGGCTGCAGGAGTATCCAGCACTTTGGTCTGTTAGCTTTTAGCTGAGTAAGCTGCCTGGTAGGCTGTTGCTGGAAAAGAAGGGTATTTTACCATGTCTATGACTGTGCTTTTGAGCACTGGGCTGGGCTGAATTTGTCATTGTCCGAGTGTATTAGGAAAGGTCTATATGTGCATGATGGAACAGAGCCAGTTACATGTGTCTTCAACCATCTCTCAGTTCCATCGCAGATTAAGATGTGTCAGCTTAGAGAAGGGTAATACATTTGCATGACTGTCTCAGTGCTTAGGAAACTCTGTCATCTGAAATGGAGATAAGAATTGATTGTAAGCATCCCTGGACATAGTGCTGGAGAGCAGACTTTTTTGGCAGAGGGTCACTGAGTCTTCATCTCAGTTCAGATGGAATTTGTATGATCTGCATCTTAAAGCACAGTTTTAACCTAAAATATGCACATATGTCAAATTCCATGAGTTAGAGTGAGAACTTTTCCTAGAATATTTTCCATATTCAGCCAGAATTGCTTTTTTGACCATATGTAGGCATGAAAACTCTTAGTGTGAGAACTCCATAGCTATCCTGACTAAAGTCCTCAATTAAACATAGGTAGTTGAGACCATTTAAACTCATCTTTCTTCACAGGAAAATAAGCCAGCAAGGATAGCAAATGGCAGAATTTAGCAACTGAAATCCAGAACCAGCTTACTGTAAAATATTGTTGTGAATTCTGAGGATACAGTCCCTTCTGGATTAAAGAAGTCTCATACGCTATTAGAGTTGAGCAATGTAGGTCTTTTACAAACATGTCTTTAGTGGACATCCATGAATCCTCAGTTTATAATGGAAAACTTTTTTTCCTAGAATTCTCCAGTCTAGTAGAACCAAGAAATACAGAGGTTACCTTCTCTGCTGGATGCTTCTCTCTGTTCTCCTGCTGTACTACTCTGCTTTCCACTGTGCACGTCTGCCCAACTCTAAGAGTTTTAGCCCCATTTTCCAGTCCTACTTGGTTTACCTCTTCCTGGGGTCAGCTCTTGGTTTACTGCTTTTAGCCTGATGTTTTTGTTCTCCAGCAATTTCTTCACTCCCCAAGCTCTGCTCCATTTGAAATACAGGGATACTCTTTCCTGAAATCTGAAGGTTACAGAGTCCTGTCCTAGCTGGAGGTTGCTTCAAGGTCTAGCCAGAAATGACAAATTATTTTTTAATAGCGATTACTTTTCCATGACTAGTTATCAGTATGTTTTGAAAATACTGAAGTAGTTCATATAACTTTAAAAGATTAAACATATTGTAAAAAATCCTATTTTTATCTAAAAAGATTTTAATCTAAGAAGATTCTTAATAAGTCTGAAGCATTTCCATAGTTCTGATTAAACACATCTGATGGAACAAAATATAAAGAAATTTGGATAATTAACTGTTACTTTTGTATCTTTGTACCTTTTTTTGTCTTGTTGTAACAGAAAACTGTGCCAAAATAGCAAACTGACTGTTCCTAAAGGCAAGCTGAGTATCAAATCAACTCAATTTATAGCTTGTTTAGAAGTATTGGTGTTCCTGTAACTTTTAGTGCAGGATGATGTGCAGTCTTTTGGGTACAATGGTATGTACAAAATGCAGCAGCCTTTTCTCAAAATTTGACTTTTGGAAATATTTTACATTTGGAAATATTTTACAAAGTGTTAATTTTATGTTAAGCAGGGAGCAGGCAAGAGCAGGATTTGGTTTTTCTTACAGCTTTCACACTGCACATTTAATCTGCATGTAAATTAGGGTGGGTCACGTTATGGTTTTGGAGGTTATATAGTTCCAATTGTTTCCCCTCCAGTCTCCCCATTATCTGAACCTACGTCATGGTTTGTTGAACACACATGTTTGGTGTGTGTGGTCAGAAAGATTTATCAGAGAAAGTTTATACAGGAATGTACTTTGTTTTGCAAGCATCTTCTGACATGCTGTTCCTGCTATATAAAGTGTACATATTAGGCCTGTACATGAAAAGTTCCTATTGGTCTGCTGTTTAATGCGAACACTGTGACTGATGAGGTTTACATAAAACATTCTGCTGTCCATACATGAATAGACTTATGCACCTAAAGAGACCTGAAATGAATTTAAGCCTGTGATCCAAACCTGAGATTGCGAACTGTGGCTCATGTGCTGCGTAATGTCTTGGCTTCTTGGCTTACAAGCATCTTGGCTTCTTTTACTCATCCAGGATTTTCCCAGGCTTGATCAATCAGAGCAGTTTAGACCATCTGAAAGCATAGGTCTTCCATCAAAATCCACATCCTTTAAAAATCAGAGTCCAGGAGATGTTTGGAGACTGTACTGGATAGTGACTGCTGGGATGTGGCTCTTCTGCAGACACAGGGGCAGCTAATAACTTCTTTGGCAATTTGGCTGGAGAAGTGCATAGCTAGCAAAGTAATTTCTAAACATGCTCAAGTCATCAGCAGGTCAGGTTGAAAGGCCTTCATTGCTGATGGGGCTATCTCTAGAAAGAGGCAAAGCAAGCAGTTGAGTAGAGCAGCAATATGACTGTAACTTGGTTGGCTGCTGTTGCTGCTGCTACAGAAAGGGTTAGCACATGTGTGGCCGCCACTGCTTCTGGAGGGGGTCCATACCCAGTGTCATGGCTTAACTCCAGCCAGCAACTAAGTACCATGCAGCTGCTCACTCACTCCCCCCACCCTCTCCCGGTTCAGATGGGGAGGAGAATCAAAAAAAGAGAAGTCATGGGTTGAGGTAAGAACAGTTTAATAACTGAAATAAATTAAAATATAACAATAATACCAAAACCGATAATATTTGTAATGAAAAGGAGAGAGAGGAATAAAACCCAAGGGGGAAAAAAAACCCAAACAAGTGATGCGCAATACAATTGCTCACCACCTGCTGACTGATGCCCAGCCAGTCTCCAAGCAGCAATCAGTGGCTCCTGGCCAACTCCCCCCAGTTTATATACTGACCATGACATTCCATGGTATGGGATATCGCTTTGGCTAGTTCAGGTCAGCTGTCCTGGCTTGCTCCCTCCCAGCTTCTTGTGCATCTCCTCACTGGCAGAGCACGGGAAACTGAAAAGCCCTTGATTTAGAGTAAGCACTACTTCACAACAACTAAAACTTCAGTGTGTTATCAACATTATTCTCATACTAAATCCAAAACACAGCACTGTACCAGCTACTAAGAAGAAAATTAACTCTGTCCCCCAAAAACCAGGACATTGGTCAGTGCTGCTATGTCTCTCATCAGTGCAGATAGGAGAGGAGCTTTTTGCTTCTCGCTGCTCCTCAGTTCTGGCACCACTCCTCCTCCCTGCACTTTCCTTACCCATGGCAGGAGTGTCCTACTCCCACAGTAGTGTTCAGAAGGCAAAATTCAATTTTGCTGGCATTACTGAGAAGTCTGAGCCAGCTCTGACTGCCTTAAGGACTTCAAATCAGTATCTCCTACGATGTCTGCTGAGGGGCTGAGCTGGAATCGCTTTTCTCCCTTCCTATTAAAACTGCACCGCTGTGCATAGAGTAGTTTGAGAGAGAGAAATTTTACAGCCTAGTGGTTACAGTATTCACCTGGGAGGGGAAGCTGGGGGATCCATTTGTTGTGTAAAGGACTGTTTATTAAGTGGCCAAAGAAAACAAAAAAACAAAGAAGGAAAGAGGAGATAAAATGGAAAAATGGAAGAGATCATAACAAACAGCAAAAGAGCTCACAATGAAAGGAGAATTTGATTCAGCAAATTCTGCTGAATTCGTTATTTTTTGATAATTCACTATGAAAAAGCAGCTTTAAAGAGACTTTGACTGTGAATGCAGTCTCTCCCTGTTTTCCACTAACATTGTATATTTCTTATAAAGACAACTGGTCTTAAATATGCATTCTTCCTTCTCTAAGCTGTTCCAGATGGGAAATGGCATAGTTTAGAGAGGAACTGGATCAATGATCTTCCTAAATAGAAAAATACCTAGGCAGAGAACTAGGTTTTGTAAGATTTCCTCTGTGTTGTTGAATCTGGCCAGTTTTAGAACATGGTCTTGGGTTCAGGGCATTAATGAGAAGCTCAGATAAAAGTGTGAGTTATTGTTAACATGCGGAAAAAACAGTGTTGTAGAAATGGAAGTATCTGGTATTGTTTTTGCATTGATGTAGGCATATTTGAAACATATCTATCCATATTTAACAAATATCTTTATTATGACATATTAATTTCCAGTACATTGATCTTATTTAAATTATTTTAAACAGTGTCCAGGTAAATACTTAAAATCTTAAAATCAATTGCAATATGTATAAAATCTATATTAAGATGACTTTGACTTGGAAAGACTAATGCCAGAATGATCAATAATGGCATGACTAAAGGACATTTATCCTACCGTTCCACATATAGAAAGACCTGTAAGCACCACAAAATAAACTGCTTGCTGCTTTATCTGCTGGTGCTGTTAAAGGGGACTGAAACCCTGCATGAAACTAGATCTGTCCCTTGGCAGTGATCCCAGTTAAGTAGGCATGTCATTTATCAATGTGCCAATAACATCGTTTCTGTGATATTTTTTCCTCCCAGAATTTTGCATTGATAAAAGGTTTCTTCAGCCAATAATCTTGCTTAATGTTATATCACAGAATAAAACTGCCTCTGCTTTATTGTCCACTTCTTGCTTTGTACAGCTGGGAATAGTAGAACAGATCAATGACAAATTCACCATTTTCTTGACTCAGTTAAACTTCTCTGTTAAAGGATAAGCTACTAAGTACATATTATATACATTGAAAGCAGAATGTAGTTTCTGTTTTGTATAGATTTTTATGTGATGTCTTAGGAGAAGAAAGTCCTCAGCTCTAACTCCTGATTCACAGCCAGAGTCAAACTTCCTTAAAAGTAAACGTGAGATGTTTGTTTCAACTTTGACCAGCAGATGGGCCTGAGTTTAAAAATTTAAGTCAGTTTAGATTCTTATTTGGTTTCACCATACTTAATATTCTATTGCTAATTATAGTCAAGTATAAATATGAGCATTCTAGGACTTGATTTAGACCTACAGGCTTGCTTGGTGTTGTTTTTTTTTTCCTACACCTTTTTCTTAGTGAAAACAGTAAAGGCATGCTGCTTTTTCTCATTCCATTTCTTCACTGAAGCTGCTTAAGAAAATGAGATACAACAAATCCATTTAGGATTATGTTGAAAGAGCATCTCTGCTTTTAATATTAACCAGATTTTTACTGCTAAATTTTGCTTGCAAATCTCTGAAAATTTCAGCTTGCAACTTATCCGGATCAGTTAAATCTACAACATTGGCTTTGCAGTCTTGCAGGAACATCTGTTTTTATTTCCAGTGCCATCTTTTTTAGGCCTAGAACACTCTTCTTTAGTGTTTTAGGAAATTTTTTCAGAATCTTAAAAGGCCTTAGATTTAACTCCAAAACTAAATGAATATCAGAAGGAGGTACCTCCGTGTAATGTTTCTTGTGGTAGTATTCACTGAATATGTTCAGTGAAAATTGAAACAGCTGGATGTCGACATCACGGTTGCTTTTCTGTGACTTCAATGAACTGTGGCAATTCAGTAACATCATGCACTGCACCTCTTATTGTGCTGTTATTGGGGCATAGTTTGTATATATACCTTTATGTTTTAAAGTATTAATTAATTAACTAATTAATATTAATGCGCCTAGTAGCATCCTATTGCTTTTCTTTCATGGCAAGTGAAAGTATTTGGTGGAGGAAGTATTCATATGAATCTAAATTTAAAGAAATAATTTTGTAATTTCCAAAGTGAAGCACTGAGAAAAGCTGATGTATTACAACCAGACGGTGACTATCAGGTAGAGAAAGGACTAGTTAAACATCTGTTCCTTAAATTGATTCATCTTTCTAAACACAAGTGTTATTAATGCTATCGTGTACATCTACACAATGGAAACAAACCAGGTATGAATTAACTCTAGTTACCACTAAAAATTGGAACAAATGCTCCAATGGGGTAAACAGCTCGCGAACTGCTGGCTTGTGTTCTTACAAGCTTCTTAGCTTAGCAAAAAAGAAAAAAGATTACTTGGTGCTCAATATCAGTTCCAAATAGCTATTTTTTGAACATGCTAAATTATACTTCAGATAATTTATATACATTATTTTATTAGTCCGTGTATGCTCAGATGTCTTCTGTCTTTGGCCTAAACTTTATCCTCTGATAAACATCTTGTATATTAACACAAATACCATACTATTGTTGATGTTATTGTATCCCAACCTTCTATCAAATTACCTACCAAAATAAATTTGTCACTTTTTATATACACATTCCAACCTAAAATATAATTATGTCTTTATTCCAGGGTGGATACCAGCTGGATGTGTAGTGCCCTAAAAACTTAAAGGTACTTAAGGGTAAAAAGCAAGTTAGTATATGCATTGGTTCACTTGAACATTTATTAACAAAACTTCTAATTAAGTAGACCTTTAAGTGGCCTTTGTCATGCTTGCACTGTTAGATACTACGATCATACTATGTTTTTAGTACAACTCACATGAAAAATAAGTGGTTTATTTAATTTTCAGTTGCTTTGGTTTATTCTGAATGCTTTTCTCCCCTTTTTCCCCAGGTAGGTTAATTTTTAAACAAAAATACCATTTTAAAAACTAAAGTTGAATAAGATCTGCCCCACCCCTGCCCACCCCTCCCCCCCAAAAATAGAAACAAACCTTTTTGGCACACTCAGAAATTAACGTGTTAAAAATTTTAGCATGAAATAAAATGACATTTAAAAAAATTTCCTTTCTCCATTTTTTAATTGTAAGTATTTACCAGATTTTCTTAGACCTTGTGGTAAGCTTTGTTCCTGAGAATTCTTTCCTATGAAAAAATGTATATATATATTTTTCAATATTTCCCCAGCTTTAATTCTAGGAGTCCATGGGAAATATAGTTTTTTATTTATTATCAGATACTACAAATGGTGTTGGGAGTTAATGATTGTGTAAATTATTATGATAATATTAACCCTTACAACATTCATGTAGCGATTTAATAGTTTTCAAATATATTCATAAGCTGTTATTACCTACTGACATATTTGAAAGGATAATAATTATTTGCTGTTTCCTACTCATAGTTCACATAGGTTTGTTCATTTAAGTCACAGGATACCATTTTTCACTTTCCACCTTCTAGTCAGAAAAAAACCCAAACAGGTTAATGAAATGCAAATAAAGAATATTTTTTTAGTGGAATCTATGAAATTTTTAGAATGTGCATGAAAACTAGTTGAACTCATGAATGATTACAGAAGAACCAGCCCTCTGTGAACTGCATGAATTCGACATTTTTATTATTCCAGTATTTTCTAAACAGTCTTTGTGCTGGTTTACCAGCTCATGATATTTCTGTGGATGTCGTAATGCACCTTATGATTCTTTGTTAATATCAGGTGGGGAAAAATGTATTTTAAAATTATATATGTAAATCAGGGACCACTCCGTAATTCTGTCCACTTCCATTAGCTTTTAATTGTGCTTTGTTGTTCGTGTATTAAAATCTTTCACGTTATATCTCTTTTATTGAGGTTAGTGTTTATTTATATGACTAACTGCAAGGATGGATGGGTAAAATGAAAAAGGAAGGTGGGATTGTGTTTTCCTCTTCTCTCTCTCTCTCTCTCTCACTCTCCCCCTCTTTTCTAAACAAGCTAAGAGTTTTTATAATTCATCACCTGGCTGACAGATGAGTTCTGCTGGAGAATATTAGAAAATGTCTCAAATCTCATATATATGCTAATGGTATGCTGAGACTGGTTGGTGGTATGCCGGAGTTTTTAATCTGTCTCGACCAGTGTGGAAAGTGGAGGAGACAAGTCATTGCACTCGACAATTTATGATCAAACAACTGAATTGTAAAAGAAGAAGGACATGCAGAAAAGGAGAGTAATTTTCTGATTTAACAGCGTTGTTACTACAAATAAAGAAATCTTGATTTTGACTGCACTCGACATTAAATGAGTTTCCTGTGCCCTGCTCTGAATTTTTCATTTTCAGATTTGTATAAAGCACCCTACTTAGATACAAGTGACAGATAAGGAGACGATTGCATATGGAAATCAAATGTGTATAATAAAGCCATCTTCTGTTTATTAAATAAACACATGTAGATGACTTCCGTGGAGAATGCACTGATAATTCTTCATTGTGTTCTAGTTTTTTGCAAGTCACAAAGAATCTTATTTAACAACCACGAATGACTAGATGCAAGCTTTTCTGTTTATTACCTTATAACAAACCAGGCAGTCTAATATATGGCATTTATAAACATTTTATTTTGATTCTTTAGTCCAAGTTTTAGCTGTAGCAATACAATATATTAGTGTTCATGCTATTAGAGTTCTGGAAGCTGCATCAGCACATTAGTGTTTCTGAATATTATGTTTTCATTATAGAAATGGTAAAGATTAGCCGAATAATATGTATGTTATTGTAAAATGAAACTCCAGGAGAAGTGAAGTATAACATATAACACTTTGGTCTTCAGATAGAAAATAATATTATAGAACCAAAACTAAGAAAAGACCATGGGGTCTGCAGGTAGCTTGGCAATGATTTCTGATTCAGTGATTTTAGAGTCTTAGTTCCAGATGTAAAAACACTTGAAGTTCATCAAGGGATGTAGTTTCATTTCTGTTTCTCACTTTTGATGTTTTGCAGATATGACCTTCCTACAAATTATTATCATATATTATGGTGTTGGGTAACATAATATGGGTTGTTTTTTCCTGAAAGGGTTTTCATATTGCAACTGAAGTGCTTGTAGGCATTTTGAAGTAGAGCAAAAGACACTTTTTTTACCTTATACCTCTGGAGAGTTAAGTTCAAATTTAGATTTTGGTTCACATTTTTATTTTGAGAATAAAAAGAGGTGATGAGGGAATCAGTAATGTCCAGACAGTAGTGAACTATATTTAGTGAAAATTATTGGCCATGTCAGAGGAGGTCTGCAGTCAGTAGTTCATTCTGGCTGGGCTGAGAGGACCGTTATATGGTTTTAAGTCCTCTCCTGTATTTATCATTACTAGCAGCTGCATTAGGAAGATTTTAGACTGTCAGTATATTTTTTTCAAATTATCAGCATCATCAACCTGTACTTTTGCTCTTGCTTGAGCTCTGCTTTGATGTTTTAAATTTTAAAAAGAAAAAACCCCACCAGACCAACACCCCAAAAACAAGGCATGCCCACCTCCTGCCAGGCATTTACTGTTGAATGAGAGGGGAAATGTGAAATGCTGGATCAGACTTCCAAAACACAAGATAGCTTCTCTGCCTGAGGTAACTGTAATGTGAGCTTTGGCATAAGTGCATCAGAAAATCCACATGTATTTCTTACTATGAGTGGAAGTGATTGCTGTGTGTGGAAGTACACAACCAGTTCAAACAAGACTAGATAAGCTGTGTTGCAAAGCCATATGGCTTAGTTCAAACAGCACAAAGAGGAAGTATTTGATCATGGCCTTTGATCACAGTTAGCTCTAAATGAAGTGGTAGACTAATGTAGGTAAAAAGGTGTCAGAATCAAAGCAACTAGAGGCTAGTAAGAGCCTAGTACAAGAAGGATTTTGGAGAGGACCCTGGTGTGCAGATGGTTTGATTTTAAACCTAGGGTAAGGAAGAAAAACAGTAGCAGCTTGGGCACCAGTGGAGAAGACCAAAATATGGCAGAAACCATGAGGATGACTGGATGCAGAAGCTGTAAGGTGTATGTTACCCTTCAGTGACTTTCTGACAGAATTTACATATGCATGAAGGGTCATCTCATAATGTTCAGAGGGAAAAAATGTGTGAGAGCCTGAAATGCAGCTAGAAATGAAGGTAGAATACAGAAATGTGTTTGAGGATGACAGATGAGATGAAAGGAAAGAGCATGAATATAACTGGACTTGCAGATGGGATGATTGGCAGATCCCCATATGAAAAGGAGACCTCTAGACGTATATGAAAATGATGACAAGGCAGAGGAAAATACCAGTCTGTGAAGAAAATCTGTGGAAGGAGTTTGTTCTGTGGAACGAGTGATGAGGTGCAACAGCTAGAGACAGGATACTGGGCAGCAAGAAAGAAGAGATTGCATAAATGGTAACAGCAGGGGCTAGCAGCTGAAGAATAAGAGAGGTGGAAAGCAAAAAGGAAGCAAGAAGGCCAGAGTTTCTCAGGAACCTCAGTTTACTCTGAAAGATGGGGTTTTTTCATAGGAAATATGAAGAGACTGGCCATCAGAGTGGCTCTAGAAAACAGTCTGGTGCAAAGTTTGTCCAAGCATAATGCTGTGAGGGGTTGGCATGGGTGTGAAAGTCATTCTGAAGAGGATGGGGAAGAATCCTTTTGCTGTTATTTCACTATAAGAATAAGAGTCCTTCTTGAGTGGCTCAGAGAAGGTTGTGTTAGATGGAGGAAGATGTTCAAAGACCTTTGTTGGAATTCTATTTCCTAGACCTAAAGGGCAGACGTTTGGGAAGATAATGAGTATCATCAGGATTGGTGAAAGCACAAATGCAAAGTTTGAGATGTTTGCCTGCTTAGGTACCTGGAGAAGTAGCCTTGAATTTTTGCTAACCTGACTGATAAGAGAATGGACAGTAAAGAGGAAGTAAATACTATGAGGATAATAGTGAAGTGGGAGGAGGGCTTCATTTGGATTGTGAGGTTCAGCTGGAAACTGCCTCAGTTCATAGGCACTGCGCAGCGAAGTTCAGGAAGTCAAACAGAGTCAGACAGGAAACAACATTATAAGAAAAGCAAAACGGAGAAGCTGTTGTCACTAGAAAAGAGCTTGCAGGAGCTGGTCTGGTACATTTTGTCATGTAATGGCCTCTAAAGAAGTAAAAAGAGCCACTGTGATTGAGCCATAATCTGAATGGTAATTTCTTTGGTGAAGACAGTGAAGTATCTTTTGCTGTGAATATGTTGGAAATCAGAAATTGAACTCCAGTGTCTTAGAATAATAAAAATCTCTGTTGTCCCTGCAGTGAATGAGGTCTTTCTAAGATTCTTTTAAATTTTTTGTTACTTCTCCAACACAGCCTGAAGTGCAAATATTGCTAATAATGGTAACACCCAAATGCAAAGTAGACTACTTCAGTAAGTAGTCATTGAGCTACTAAAGGACAATGTTACTTTTAACTTTGGTTTTAGACAGAAAAGTGTTTAGCCAGGTAGCACACTATCTCCTGCTTTCCTCCATCCTCATCCCTGCTAGTTCTTCTCACTGTTCTTCTCATTTTTGGCACAGCCCTAGGACCTAGGACACTCTGGCAACATCTCACTGCAATTGCCAACAACTTTCTTTTTTATCCTGCTTATGGAAGAGGTGGTATTTTTGAAAGGTATTTAAGTAGCATTTTAGGAGTCAGGAAAGCTTGATTCACATGCTTTTGTAGAAAATTTGCAGGACCAAGCAGGTATACACTAAGATTTTATTAGTAATATGCTTCTAAACCTGAGATGTGATGGTTGGATTTTTGAAGCTGCTTGACGGCTATACAAATACATTTGGCACAAGGTGAAGTGGCAAACAGGTATTTTAAAAAGTCTCACCCACAGTATTTTAGAAAATATATTTCTAATTTAGTTTCTCCAAAACGATTTTTTCAAAAATGTATTAACGTCAAAAAAAAAAAAAAGACACAGAAATCCCCAAACAACAAAGACACACTTTGAATATAAAAATGTGAATTAATAAGACTGCATTTTCCCCCATGTTCACACAACAAAATCTGTCTACACCATTGTGCTTGACTGCCTTTTTATTCTGTAAAGGAAACACCATGAATAAATAAAACTGAAGGTGTGAAACAGCTTACAGTTAAAATGTGCCTTTAACAGGGCATAATAAAACTTTATTGAACCTCTATGCCTATGAACAATGCCTCATTTAAATAGTGCCGGTAGATGGCACTGTTTATATTAAGTATCTTTCATGGGAAAACTTAATTTGTTTCTTTTTTTTTCTTTGTTTATTAAATATTAGGAGGTACTATCTCATGTAATGCTTCTTCCTGAAATGTTAACTTGATCTACACAAAATTTCAAATAACTACATTTATGATGGTGTGTATAAACTGATATTTTGAATACATGTCTTTCTCAATACGTGGGAAAAAATAGGAGAGGAAATTCAATATGGCTGGAGAGTTAGCTCTGCTAATCATTGGAAAATCAAGGTGAAGGAGCAGGTTTCTGGGAATATTTTGCAGTTACTCTGTGTTTCTAGCTAGTTAATTCTGGATGTTTGCAGTCTGGCATTGGATGCCTTTTCCAGTTCCAACAGAAGAGATAAACTCACAGGTATCCTGGGTATAATGGAACAGGGAAGACTGAGGAGGAAGAAGAAGAACAACTTCAAGTGATACAAATCTGATGCTGCAGAAGTTCAGGACTAAGGAATAAAGCTGCCTGAGAGTGGGAGCTGCATTTCTTCCATCTCCTGCAGTGGAGCCGGTGTGCAGCGTTGGCAAGGAGGTCCCTCACTCCATCTGAACTGGGGAACAGCTGCCTGGGCAGGAAGGGCACCAGAAGCACGGTACTACTCCACCAGTAAAGAGCTGCTTTTCCTCAGGTGCCTCCCAACTCACTGCAGAGCTGCCACCTCCAGCACTGATAGCTGCACCCACAGCCAGTTGACAGTAGTGTACAGTAGTGTATGTTTATAAAGGGATTTTAGCAGCGGAAAATACTCAATCTGTGTACAGTAATATAAAATCCCGTGTTTTACAAGTGAAGGGAAAAAAGAAAAACAGGTTTCCATAACCTGTAAAAACTTCTGTAGATAATAATGTGCTAGGTTACTGATGGACACAAGACACATAGCCCCTGGGGGAAAATAGAAAGCCTTCAATTTTTACAGCTACAACAGAGACTTCAGCTGAAGTGGAGCCTCTTTTTCTGAGAAAGTGAGTGGAAATAGATTCTGCTGAGCCGGAAAGATACTCTTGATTACTTGCTGTGCTCTTAGATAATCAAGGACACAGTGGAAATACCACATAGCACGTGACTAGCTTTGATTTATCCCAGGAAACCTCTCACAACCTCAGAATGCACTGTAAACAGCTGCTTCACAAACTTCAGGCAGAAAAACCGCTTCATTTTTTATCTCTTATGTAATAAAAAACTTTATTGGATGTTGCACAACTGTATCATTTCTGGTCCTTGCATGAAATTAGAACATGAAACAAGGGTGACTTCAAATAATCTTGTTTTTTGTGTGCAGCCTTTTGCAAGGTTTCAATTACTAACTCAAACCTGTTAAAAATATTTGCCCCATTAATCACATTATGTGCTGCATTATTTAGTATTCTGGCTATTTCTCTCCTCTATCATGGAATGATATATCTCTCTGCCCTCTAGAAACTCCTGATAGTTTTTCATGATTATGCCTTTTTACCTCATCGTACAGTTGTTTAGCAGCTACTACCCTGACTTTCACATCCTTAACTTTCCTCAGCTTCCTAGTTCTGACAACTTTTAGTAACAACATCAAGCCTTGGTAAAGCTAAGTTGTGGCTACTTCCGTAACCTTTTTGTCTTAAGAAAAATGCCCAAAACTTACAAATAAAAAAATTACTATACCTAACCCCTCTTTTCTTCTAACTATACTTCCTTTTTTATCTCTGTCTTAATTTTCTCTTGGTGACTCTGGAATTACCTGTTCTGCTCTGATCTGTGTTTGCTGCCATAGGTGTGACTCGGTAAACTGAATAACCTAGGAAGAGAAAACCTAAAACTGCTGTGTTCAAATGCTTCCTCTACTTCTCCCTTCTTATGACTTCTTCCAATATATAGTGCTGCTTGTTTTCCTCCCTGTTTAACATCTTTGAATCCCCTTGATACCCTTTGTTACACAACTTTTGTGCAGGCACTTGGGACTTTTTAAATTGCTTATTAGAAACCTTCTAGCAACACTTACCTTATTGCCTTAAATCTACCAAAAATGCTGTCACTTCAAAATAAGCTATTTCACTTACACTTCTTCTGCCCAGTCACCTCCAAACCCTTGTATTGACACATTTCCTCTTTACCAAATACAAACCTCCTCCAGCATGCTGCTTGTTTCTTTCCCTTCATTTCTTTTGGCTGACCTCCCAGCCACTTTGTCAAGAACAAAGCCTTGCAACTAAGCATTTAACTTCTGTTTTTCATCTGTTTCTCATTCCAGGACTCCTTCCTGCATCTCCATCCTCCATGGTCACATTCACAGCCTGGCAGTCTGGGTGAGGTACTGCAAAGCTGTGCATTTGGGTAGTGCTAATATAGGGAACCACAACCCCTTAACTCACTGTGAACCTGCATTGATTTCCTTGCTTATTCTTGTTTGAATGTGTTTGCAACTTTTTTTTAATATTTCAAAATGGACTTTAGTATTCAGGTGAAAACTGAGGCAGTTAAGTGTTTTATTTTGCAGGTACATAGCAATGTGTGCAAAAGTATTTGTGGAAAGAAAAAAGTATAATGAGAATTTCTATGAGTCCCTACCTTCTATAAATAGGTAAAGATATAAATATTCATCCTTGAAATATTTTTGCTGTCATCTTGGAAGCTCTTTGGGTGTGGCAGTCACCCAGATACACAGCAAAAAGGGGACAGACAATACCATGGAAATTTTTGTGAAAACTTAGTAATTATTCATACTTCTGAAGAAAACTGTGTCAGTAATAAAACAACTGAATTAATAATTGCCAATATGTATGAAAAAACATTTGATAAGCTCCAGCCTTAATATCATTTAGATTTATATATCATATTGTCTGAATGTTCTTTTAAGATTTTTGGGGAAAGGAGGGGAAACAATGCCATTTTTCCAGTGAACATCATTTACTGTCATTTTAATGCAGAGCCAAACTATTTTCTTAAAAATGTATTCACAGTTCCCAGTGTTGTTTTTGGTGTGCTGTTCATAGTCTCTGTCCCTCTCTTGAGCACAACCCATCATCCCCATTACCCCTTATCAGCACTTTGTTTCATCAGAAGTTTGTTTTACTTATGCTGAGGTGAGATGCACAGAGCTCTCTAATTAGTAGATCTTTCTTATTACAAGCTGCTGATTTGGGGGAATGGCACATGAGAAGGGGACAGAAAGTTTCCTAGCATCCTGCAAAGGGGATGAAATCCCCTAACACATACCCACTTTTTGCCCATAGCGTTTCTATATTGCCATCAAAGACATAGCTGCAAACCCTTTACGATGTACTTTTGACAAGCTTCAAGCTGTCTTGTACAGGTAACAGCAGTATTTTAAATAGTACAGCTTGGACTCCAGAACCAAGTTAAAGGCAAAAGCACTCATCTGGCTTCTAAACTGGGGTGGGGGTGGTATGGTTACCAGTAAAAGGTGCCAGTCATGGTTGGTGATCCATAATGTCTGGGTCAAGTCAAAGGTCTGTCCAACCTCACTTGGGCAGTGGCAAAAAACTGGAACTTGTATTGAGGAGAATAAAAATATATAGCGATACTCCCCTTGACTTAACCTATGATCTTCTACCATTCACTGTTTAACTTGTTTATGATCCAGGTGTCACATCGAGAGAATCATGTGTTATAGATCTTGGGTTTAATAAATACATCTTCCATTAACTTCCAGCATTTAGTTGTACATTGTAAAAAAAAATAATTCTGTTTGTTTCAGGCTTTCAACAAGATTATTGCTTTTGATATTCCTAGTTATTTTGTCAGGAGTAATAACGAATCATGGTTCCCTAGTTACCTTATCCGGGACATTCATTATTTTACAGATACTCATTCCATCCTTCTTCAGTATCTTCTTAGAATCATAGAATCATTTAGGTTGGAAAATACCTTTGAGATCATCAAGTTCAACTCAACCCAGGACTGCCAAGTCCATCACTAAACCATGTCCCTAAGCACCGCATCTGTTTTTTTAAGTACCTCCAGGGATGGTGATTCCACCACTTCCCTGGGCAGCCTGTTCCAATGCTTCAGCACCCTTTCAGTGAAGAAATTTTTTCCTAATATTCAATCTAAACCTGCCCTGGTGCAACTTGTGGCCATTTCCTCATGTCCTGTTGCTAGTTATCTGGAGAAGAGACCTACCCTCACCAGCCTACAACCTCCTTTCAGGTAGCTGTAGAGAACAATAAGGTCCCACCTGAGTCTCCTCCTCTCCAGGCTAAACAACCCAAGTTCCTTCAGCTGCTCCTCATAATACTTGTTCTCTAGACCCTTCACCAGCCTTGTTTCCCTTCTCTGGACGCTCTCCAGCACCTCAGTGTCCCCCTTGTAGTGAGGTGCCCAAAACTGAACACAGTATTTGAAGCGTGGCCTCACCAGTGCTGAGTATAGAGGGACAATCACTTCCCTAGTCCTGCTGGCCACACTGTTTTGGATACAAGCCAGGATACTATTTGCCTTCCTGGACACCTGGGCACACTGCTGGCCCATGCTCAGCTGGCTGTCAACCAGCATCCCCAGGTCCTTTCCCACCAGGCAGCTTTCCAGCCGCTCTTCCCCAGGCCTGTAGCGCTGCGTGGGGTGGTTGTGACCCAGGTGCAGGACCCGGCACTTCTCCTTGTGGAACCTCATACAGCTGGCCTTGGCCCATCAGTCCAGCCTGTCCAGATCCCTCTGCAGAGCCTTCCTGCTCTCAAGAAGATCAACACTCCCCCATCAACTTGGTGTCATCAGCAATCTTACTGAGGGGGCACTTGATCCCCTTGTCCAGATCATCGATAAAGGTGTTAAACAGAACTGTCCTCAGTACTGTGCCCTAGGGAACACCACTTGTCACTGGCTGCAACTCCATTTACTTGTGTCGGGCTTGGCTGCCCAGTCAACTCTTTACCCAGTGTACAGTACACCCATCCAAGACATGAACAGCCAGTGTCTCCAAGAGAATGCTGTGGGAGATGGTGTCAAACACTTTAATAAGGTCCAGGTAGACAGCATCCACAGCCTTTCCCTCATCCACTAAGTGTGTCACCATGTCATAGAAGGAGATCATGTTTGTCAAGCAGGACTTAACTTTCATAAACCCATGCGGGCTGGGCCTGATCCCCCAGTCATCCTACACATGCTGAGTGATGGTGCTCAGGATGATCTAATCCATAACCTTCCCCAGCACCAAGG
Source organism: Falco naumanni (assembly GCF_017639655.2). NCBI lineage: Eukaryota > Metazoa > Chordata > Aves > Falconiformes > Falconidae > Falco > Falco naumanni. The sequence goes on from NC_054056.1 coordinate 47,345,416, forward strand.
TCAGGCTGACAGACCTATAGCTTCCCAGATCCTCCTTCCTGCCCTTCATGTACATGGGCATCACACTGGCTAACCTCCAGTCTTTTGGGACCTTTTCAGTTTGCCAGGACTGAGAAAGGATGAAAAGCAGCTTGGCAAGCTCCTCTGCCAGCTCTGCCAGCTCCCTCAGTACCCTCAGGTGGATCCCATCTGACCACATAGACTTGTGCACATCTAAGTAGAGAAGCAGATGACTAACCATTTCCTCCTGGACTGTGGGGACTTCATTCTGCTCCTCCTCATCCCTGGCTTCCAGCTCAGGGGGCTGATTCACACAACCATTTTTAATGGAGCAACTCAATCTGTTGGTATTTGGGAAAAAAACCCACCTTGTGTCATGCTGCTTCTGTTTTTCACTTAAAACCAAATGTGTGTCAATTGAGGGACTATTATTAATTATCTTCTTGACAGTTGCTTCATAGGTTGTTTTCCTTTAGAGTGGTGGCAGTTCATAGAGCAAAGGACGAGAAACATCAGTCCAGTTTATGAAAAGTGACACCAAGCTGCAGCATAATTTTTTGCAATTATCACACTCCTGGTGTTTCTTTTCCAAGATGGGCAAAGTGAGTGTGCTGCTGCCAGTTTATATATCAGTGTTCTCTTTCCAGGTCTGCCTGATATAATGTCATACAACATCATAATTACAGGAAGAAATGATAGATTCTGTTGTCTTCTGTGCTATATCTTCTCATTTATATATGACTCCCCCTATCAGTGCAGGATTACACAAATAAATTGAGGTACCACATAACTAAAGGGGAACATGGATAGCTGGGAGACAGCAGATGTTGCCACCCGTTCAAATCCTAGATGAGAGTGGGGTAAAGATCAAGTCTGTCTCTCATACGTTGGGAAATCACTATCTTCCATCTCAATGTTAATTCCTCACTAGTGTAATGTTGCCACTCCAGCCAAAGGATCAAAGCAGACTGCTAGTGCATGGTCAAGGATTATGTAGTCTGTATTTTGAGGCAGTTTTCTGCCTTGTCCCACGCCCGTTACATGTGTCAGATGATGCCAAAGGAGCAAGATGGTACCTAGCCCCTATCTTTGGAGGATCCCTAGTCATCAGTAGAGCTGGTTACCCAGCTGTGATGGCTTTCTTCTCATCTCAGGCAGGCTGCAGGTGACAGTGACATTTGCTGTTAGTTGCTGGGAGGGGTGGACTACTGCTTGTTGGTTAGTTCACAGGCTTTTCTTGATGTTTCCTGTGCTGCCATACGTGCAGTTGAGCTTTGCTGAGTTCCTGCTTGCTGTTGCTTATGGCTTCAGAGAGGCAATGCGACAGCCACAGCTGTTCTCTTCCTCACCCTGCAATGTACTAATAGGCAATTACAGGGATAGGGGAAATCAGGGAAGGGAGATCTGTGGGGCAAACACTCCCAACATGGACAGGAGCATTGCTCCTCCCTCACAGCTGTGCTCCAGTAGCACTGTGCAGAGACTGCCTCCCACCCATTTATTACACACCACTCATTTTAATTACTCTTGTATGCTAGGCAGTTAATACTTCTTTACACAGAGAGAAAACCCAAATAGGCAGTACATTACTACTTACTCATAGATCCATATAGGAAAAATTCAGAGAACTATGCAGATCATTATTTATATGTGATAATCTATATCATACATACTCACAGATATGCAAATTGAAGCTTTACATCAGAAATTCACAGGAAAGCCTCAGGCTGATGTTAATTCCATCATTTAAATAAAGAATTTCCAATTGTTACAGGGGCCTTGGAGTGCTTCTGTGCTCTTCCTATTTACATAGTGATTTTCTCAGTTGAACCAAATGTAGAGCGATACAGCATAGTGATACTCTTACCAGTTATATATTGAATTATTCATCATTACAGGAGATTTCAACCAATACTGATTAATCGTTTCTCTTCTAAATACCTTTTTTGTTATAAAGCTTCCACTAATTCTGTTCTCTTGCCATTATATATGATTTCTATCTGTTATCTGAGCCGGTTTTCAATCTGGTATTTAAAAAGTACCAGAACTGTCTAAAGGCTATTCAGTGAAACAGACTTCGAAAAGATATACTGTCAAAGGCAGAGTATTGAACAAGGCAGTAAGAGAGAAAAGAAAAACCCAGACAACATAATGATTCAGTTACAGTGATTACACTTGTAGCAAGCATTACTTTCCTGGAGAAATGGATGGATGGCCCACTTCCAGAATAAAAATAGACAGTTCTTATTCTGCATCCCCCTCAACCTTCTTCCAATATCTCTCATGTTAAGGCATGTGATTTCTTTTCATGTCCTCTTAAAGAACTAGTGAAAGAGGTACTGAGGCTCTTTCATTTGTGCTTGGGGCTATCAGTTCAAAGGTAAGATGAAGATATATCTATACAAGCATGTGACACAGGTCACGGGGGTAACTTCTGACTTCTAGGCCAGCTGGATTGGGATGCTGTTCACGTCATTGTTGTTCAGGGCAGACACTGGCTAGAGGTGGACTGGTCATGTCCCCAAAATGTATCAGTTGTCACCATGGCCTGTCTCTCTGTCTGTCCTCTATGCCATTGCCTTTATTCACGCACAAGTCTCTCTAGTGTGTCCTACTTTGTACATCACGTATGACCATATGGAGAGGCTTCAGATTAGGAAACCATGGGTAAAACATGCTGGCAGCCTTGTTTGAGACAATGTGCTTCTTCCGAGTCTACCAGTTGCTTGCCATTTCTGCTGTCCCTGCCTCTGCTGTTTACACAGAGCAGGCATAGCCACAGTGCTATGTATGTCCACTGTGTGCAGAGATTTCACCATCCTGGGGGAGCTGGTCTTCAGCATATAAGGGGAAACTGTAAAAGGTATGAGCCCATATTAAAGGTCTGTGGTATTAGCCAGGGACGTCGTCCAGGCTAGGACTTTGAGTAATCATCCCTTTGTTGAGAGGAGTACAGGGGTGACCATGTGTTAGTGCGGCCAGTTTGTATTCTGAGATGACCAGTAGGAGACCCAGAACTGGGGGATGAGAGAGCAACATTTGAGGCCCTCTTCTGTTACCACCAGCCACTTGAGCCTGAAAATCCACCAGCTGGTGGGCAGCCAGTTTGGGATAAGGAAGCCTGGCACAGTTATGATCATGTAGAATTCTCCAAAGCCTTTGCAGTGATTGTATGTCTGTAAGTCTTACAGGTCATGAGGTGCTTCAGTCTTTGTGGATTGTCGAACTGCAGGGGAAGAAAGATGACTGATGAGATTCACATTATTGTATCATGCTTCCTTCCTTCATTGTGGCTTTTGTACTTGTAACAGACACAAGGGCCACCACTCTAATTCTGAGGCCTTGGCAGTGGAAAATTCATGAATACAGTATCATATTATGCCATGAGCATGAGTCCTTGATCTCACACCAGAATCATGCCCTTTTCTGAAAATGTTACTAGTTTGAGTTGATTCAATAGGTGTCATGGCTGACATTGTGTGCCCTAAGTCTGTCTGAAAGGCGTGGATCCCATAGCAAATTGTCCTTTCAACACTGCTGAGTTTCCTCTGGAAGGAAATGTCTAGTGCTCAGCTCGAATCTGGGCACAGAGTAAGAGTTATGCAGCAAGGACAACTGGGATCCTGTAGCTGAACAGGGACTGATCCACACTGACAGTGCAGAAACAATACATCCCAAGATTTGGGAAAACACCGGACTAAACTGTTTAGCCATACCTCTAATTGTCACTTGGATCTACTTTCGTAAAGATGTAGAGCATCTGGATCTATCTGTGATTCTAATGTCAGTCTTTAAGCCTATTCTTCAGGAGAATTTACTTTCTTGGATGATGATAAGATTAAAGCTTTGTTAAAATGCTAGGGCAGCATTTTGCTTGGATTCTGAAACACCTTGTTTCTCTGTTATAAGTCTGATTTCTGACATATATGTTAAAAAAGTTCTCATACATCTGTCACTAACCCTCCTCTATGTTTATGGTGGGTTTTTTTCCTGCCATACCTCCAGTCTGTTTATTTAAGTGCAAGTAGTAGTCCACTGATATAAATGAAAACACTCTGAGAAAGACAATATGCAGCTGTTGAACTTGTTGTTTTTCCCCTGAATTCTCTCTTTGTTCCCCCTTGGAGCTGGAAATTCTGTTAATGCAATGATATCCAAAAAGAAGTGAAAATATAAAAGAAGTAGTAATAAAAGAAGTAGTAGTAGTACTTCATTAAATATTTTATCTTCTAAAGCTACAGGAAAGTAATCAACAGAAATAATAATGTAATATAATGGAAGAAGCTTGACTTTTTTGGTAAATGCTATCTGATTTTTGGGAGCTTCATTTAAGACCACTCAGTGTGAAGACTAGAAGTCAGGCACCCTTTCTGAAAAGATATTAATAACACAAGAATATACAAAACTAAATCTAAATATGAATTTATGCAGGGACACTCAGTTTGAATGAATCTTCAGTACTGAATTTGAATTACTGTTCTGCTTTATGGTCTAGGTTTCCTTTAATCCAGACAAGGAAAATACTTGTATTAAAAAGTGTGCTTCTATTTTATGCTTTTAGAGCATGGTGCTAGTGTTTTTGACAAAGGAGTTTCTAAAGATGGTTTATATAAGAACTAATTTTTTGTTTCAGAATAGACTCTATTTTTTTAGAGGAGTCATTTTATAGAGCAGATTTAGAACACATCACACATTCCTTTCTGATTTTGGTCAATAAAGTTATCATGTAATTATCATCAACTAGTATTTAATAATTAATTCCTACCTCTAGGGCTGTCTGTGGACAAAGTATGATATCTCATCTGAAAGCAGTGCCTGAATTTGTCAGTGAGGTATGGGGGCAGATAATCAGTGTCATCATGAATAATAGAGCTTTCATAATTTTCACTGCATTTAGAGACCACGTCCATACTCATAACGTGGCCAAAGTGCCTGCAGCTCAGGACTTCATTGTACTTTTTGTATAGTCTCTCAAATTCAGAGGAAAAATCTAGCTTTACATGAAGTCTTTAAAACAGAAGTAGTGCAGCTGTGGGCAGCTGAGGCCAGCCATTTCTGCATTTGCAGTCATCCAAGGAGTGAACTTGGGTGCAGGTAACTGCACGTCACGAGAGGCATCCTGCAATGGTCGAAGCAATCTCACTACCCCGCCATGCTGGCACTCAGCTGGAAATTCCCAGGGAGCAGCACAGCGTGCAGCAACTGCACAGCAGAGGAGGAAAACACGGTTTTCGGAGGTCTCACTACCTACATGAACATATCCAGCAGTGAGTTTAACCTAGGCTTTCACCCACAGCTGCGTGCTTTGCTGTTGGGGTGCAGTTCCTTTGGAAAGCTGAGCAGGGATGCAGGGGTACTGTGTGAAGCTAAATGCTGTCAAGATCTGATTGTCACACTCCCTTCTGTCACAGGCACTTCTAGGGAGTTCTAGTTGTCTGGTTCTAGTTGTGCTATTTTCCCATAGCCTCCCACCCTACTCCTCCCATAGCAACCTCCACTGGCTGATATGGCCAAAATGGTCTGCGTTTTATTTTATGACAATGGCCTGTTGTATAACTGAAGATTCATCTAGGTTATCAGGTGCTGAAAGGCATGGCAGAGGAATGGAGGGCATATCAGGGACTCCAGTTTGAAGGGGAGATGGCAGAAGAAGGAGTGTGGAAATACAAGAGGTGTCACACAGATACTGGGGATTTTACTGTTAAGTTTATGAGGTACCTTCTTGTGTCCTCTTGTGCCTGACCTTTGAACGTTACCCTCCACAAAGAAACCTCCTAGTTCTGTGGTAATCTCGCAGATATTAGAGAGGGAGAAAGGTAGATGTAGACAAAATTGGTGCCACAAAATCAGTAGGGCAGCTAGTCGTGATGTCAACCATTCTCCTGGGATATATCACCCTTCCAACAGTTATAAGATCAATGAGAGGGGCATGTGATTCCTGTCAGTTGTGTTTCCACAGCTGGAAAATTCATGCTGAGTGAAGGTCCATGTGACACTGAGACACACAGTTGCTGAGGACTGTACAGAAGCAAAGTGTCTCCAGAGAGGCACAGCAGACTTCAACCATTCCATATTTCTGGTAGACTTATCTACCCCAGACTGGTTGTCCAAGTTGAGGTTGCATGTGTCAAAAGAGAAATGGCAATTTCCAGATTGGCGTGGCTGTAGAAGGCGTTATGCTGGTGCTGGAGGGAAGGTATAAAACCTCAAAGCAGAGGGCTTGGAGTTCTAAAACTCCAGCTCCACTGCTGGTAGCCTCATGTCTATAGGACAAGGCAATGCCTGCAGAGGGTTTAACCTCCCTCACTCATAACCTCTTTGCATCAGGAAAGACCCTTGCTTGGACTGTGGTCATGCCTCAAGCCACCATGAGGGGCTGAAAGTACTGGTAAAAGTCCTGATGAGCATCTGCTCAGTTTCCTGTCAGTCTAGCGCAATTCACAGACCAGTGCACACCATGTGTCCTAGCTCACTCCGTAACAAAGGCAAGGATCAGTTTATCTGTCAAGACTGCACGCTCCTTATTTCCATGTGTGGCAGAACTGTTCTTGATGGGGAAGAGAGATTTGTAAGCCTGGTCTGTGTTTGATCTCTCTTCTGCAAACAGTGATTACTTCCACCACATTTAAGTGAAAACATTTTAAAGTTTAATTGTTTAGATATTCTTAAAAATGAAAACAATATGAAACACAATAGTCATTAATATGCATTTCCAGACAGAGTCTCCGCCTCCCTTTGTATCTGAGGAGTGCCTGTCACATGTTAAATTCTAATTATAGCCACAAACTTAATGAGAGCTACAACAATAATAATACCAAAATTCAAAGCAGGGAAATTGAGGAATGACAGAAAACACTAGCAGCTTGCTAGCTGTTTTGTGTATCTGTGGCTTGGATTTGTGTTTTGATTCCTTTTTACCTTTTAAATGGAAATAGCGATTATTATTTTTTTTTATGGATCACATTTATACTTAGTTTTCCTTCAAGAATACTTAACAATGTAGTTTTATTGACCTAATTGGCAATGATGGCTACTTTGGAGCCATGAAGGTGTAGTTTGCTGAATTAAATAATGATTACATACTACAGCAGTGGAGACTTTACACATTTAAATATCAGGTTGTTTGTTTATAGAATCGTAGAATCATTTAGGTTGGAAAAGACCTTTAAGATCATCAAGTCCAACCATTAAGCCAGCACTGCCAAGGCCACCACTAAACCATGTCCTTAAGCACAGCATCTATGTGTTTTTCAAGTACCTCCAGGGATGGCGATTCCACCACTTCCCTGGGCAGCCTGTTCCAATGCTTGATGATGTGCTTATCTTCATATTGATTAAAGGAAGGCCCATTCATCTCTCTTTGGAAAAGAAAAAAAGACTCTTGAAGAACTATTCTCCACCAAGTCCTAAGTAAAGAAGATCATGGCTTATAAATAATGTTTGGAGCTTTTCTTATCCTTGTTTGGAAGTAATTCTATAATCTCTGAAAGGGCATAAACTACAAAACACATACAATTTCTTCAAACTCTTTTTTAATGCAACTTAGGGATAAATCGTAACAAGAAACATGTACTTTATCAGCTCATTTACTGTACGGCTCCTCAGTCCAGTATGAGCATATGTGAATAGTATGTCTATAGCTGCCTGTAAAATTATTCTTGGAAGTCAAGAGAAATAATTTTGAATTGACGCCAGTGTCTTAGGGAAAAAAAAGACAGGTTGTGATACCCACTAAGTATTTAAAACCAGCCAATAAATTAACAGAAACCAAAGAAACTCTCAAAGCTATTAGTTAAATTTTAATCTATACCATATTTTATAAATACATGGGATCTAAGGACTAGAAAGAGCCATTAGATCATATATCTTTATTTCCTGAGTTCAATGATTTATGTTTGATGAAAGCATATCTTCCAGGCAGACTCCCAGACAATGCTTTGGCTATATTAAGTAACAAAGAACCCACCACATCCCTTGGTAGTTAGTGTTGCTGTGAAAGCATGTACCTTAGTATTAATACTTTAGTACTAATATGATTTTTTCTGTCTTTTTCAGCTTCTAGTCATTGATTCTTTTTATGCTTTCTTTACCAGATGAGACAGCACTTTAGCGCACAGTACTGTTTCTCTGGAAGCATACTTAGACAAATATAATTAAGTCACCTTGAGCCTCCCCTCCCCTCCCCTCCCCTCCCCTCCCCTCCCCTCCCCTCCCCTCCCCTCCCCTCCCCTCCCCTCCCCTCTCCTTTTTGCTCTGCTCTTCTTTTGATTACCTAAACAGCCTGATTTCCTTTAACGTCTCACCATATGCAATTTCTACAGCATGTGGATCATTTCTATGGCTACTTTCTGTACCCGCTCCATTTTTCAACATCCTCTCAAAAAGGAAAACTGTGTAGTGATTGAGCTTTGGTGAAGCTGTTCACAGAAGTAGCCTCCTGGCTTCTTTAGGTGCCCTCTCTGTGTGCACCCCACCCTACCCACCCACACCCACACCACCACCACCCCCACTGCCCCATTTATATGTTGTTTACCATTGCATTTGATTGATAGTTCATATTTGGTTGTTTCTCAATCCAGACTCCCAAGATGCTTCTAAGAATCGTTCCTCAGTAGAATGTGATACACCGTTCTGAAGGTTTAATTCTATGTCTTACTCCTAACAACAGTACATGTAGCTTTGTATTGTGTCACTTTAAAGGAAATTTGGGTTGAATAACCAAATGGTTATTGATAGAAATCTATAAGATTGGATATGAAATGCTGATTCCTAAAGAACTTCCCAGAACAGCCCTCATGTAAAAGCTGTTCCTCATTGAAATTACCTCAACAGATAACACTTATGCTGTCACATTTGTAATGTTTTTATTTGCTATGTTGTGTAATAATAGGACAATGTGAATTATTTTGTGTCTGTGCTGTCTCCAAACTTTAAAAAGTTCTCTTTAGTTTTTCAAGACGATACTTCTTGAATATGGGGAAGGGAAAGGGAGGCCGCAGTCTGAGAAGACTTCTTCAGTGGGGCACCTTGAAGACAAACAAGACTTATCACACTCTTCCAGCTGTCTGGCATGTGTGTGCATCCATAACATAGCTATTCCAATGCAATCAGTTTCAAAATTAGTGGTGACAAATGCACTGTCATGCAATTAAGTTATGTCAGTTCCTTTCTTTCAGTCAGCATATAGCAATGTGCTGAGTGGTTCCACACTCAGTCCCAAGATATGACTACCCCTGCATGTTCTTAAACTTAAAAAAAAAAAAAAAAAAGAATTAATGTGAAATCTCCATTCAAACCTATGTGGAAATAAAAGGTGTTAATGTTTTATGGAGGAAAAAGCCCAAACCAAACCCATCAAACCCAGAGCTTTTTAACATCTGTTTTACAAAGTGGCATACCTTAAAACCAAATACTTGCTTACCTTGCTGCGTATCCAGAGGTAGATGTCCTATTTCAACCAGTGAATTCAACATCCGATCTACAGAGGACTTCTTTCTAAGGCATATTTAAGCTAAATGTACTCTGTCCTCTAAAAGCTCACATTTCAGTGAGCAGTGGAAGTTGTTCAAGACCACCATTAAGACAGCAGTAAGAAGAGAAATAGATTGTTAGGAAAACATTGTCACTTGTATTCAATACTTAAGTAGTTACTCTAAGGAAAAAGATATCTTTTACATCCCTTCCTGCACCAAAAATGATAAAAACAAACCAAACATCAATCCTGCTAAAGACTTAGAAATTGGTCTGGAAAACAATATGTACTGAAGGAGGGAAATCCTGGTCTATCAAGTAGGTGGGCTGGATAATGTAACATTTACATGTTGAGGGTCAAATTCTCTTTACTTTTCCAGCAATGCAAATCAGTAATAAACCCTGTGAGGTCAGTAGACTAACCGTAGGTGCATATGTGTATAATAGAGAGTGGAATTTTGATTCAGCCATGGCTGGATTAAAGTAAATATTATCCTCCTGACAGAATTGCCAGCATGATAAAATAACAAAATTAATAAATAATAAATCTCAGACAATATTCTCTTTAAGATAAAAATGAGAAGAAGGAGTGAAACAGTGTGTGAAAATAACTGGCTCATTCATCTTAGGTTGATCTATAAGCCATGGCATTTACTGATCTCTACCACACTGTGCATTCTCAAAGACAAAAGTAGGCAGTTAAATACATTCCAGCGCTTTCTTTTTTTTTTTTCTTTCCAGATTTGTTTCTTTTTTTTCCCCTGCTCAGAGACATGAGAGTAGAAATGTTTTGTCTGCATTATGATACAGATGCCTTTCACAGGAGAAGAAAAGGAAATTTTCCTGATCATCCATTTTCTGATTTCTGAGCCATTTCCCATCCTACTAAATTGCTTAATACTCCCTGTAGCTGGACCTGTGACCTGGAATCTTTATGCAAGATTAATGGGAAAGCAAATGGGAATTAGTATCTGGGCGGGTTGCTGCACAGCTCTTGCTTTTATCTAGCACTCCACCTGTTTTTTTTTTTACAATTATGCTTTCATTAGTTTCCGAAGCCAGCGATCCTAAAAGACCTTCCTATTTCTTCTCTCTATCTTCCCTCCCCCACCGTCCTCAATTCTTTCCATCTCCTATCCAAAAATTATCAAACTCACTCTGCTTGTAACTGACATGCTGACAGGAAATTATTACACGTCATTACACTTCTTAAAACACAATTTACCCAGCCTTTGCAAATTATTCTTCAGCAAATGTGAGGGGGTAATGGAAACTGTCTATTCCACTTACAGCTGTCACTCATGCTTTCTTCTGTACAATGAACAATTTATGTTTTCTCTCTCTCCAAAATAGGGCTGTGCTCAAAATATGTAAAAGCAACTTATCATAGAATAGGGAAATAAACCTCCTGTTCGAGTTCCCTTACTCTGCCTTATTACAGAGCAGATCCATTTTCTATTGTAACCTCATTAGTCCTCATGCAAGCACAGTACAGGCTGATGTTTATTTAGTAGGAGCAGACCTCCTTCTGACTTCTGGCCTGCCAATTGCAGTTGACACTGGTGTAAAAGAAAAGTGATCTTGTGTGACTGTAGTACCCAAAACGGATAATCCACAGTCATAATAGTCCTATTCCTTGCCTGACACTTTTATTCTTCTTCATAGATCGCTACTGCAAAAAGGGTATCTGCAGTATCTTTTTTCCCTTGTTGCTGCATCTTGGTTTTGTTTTGCACTCTATTTATAGAAATTCACACTACCATATCTTAAAGTGTATGGGTTGTGTTTATTTAAAAGACTTAGGGAAAAAAAATATTATGATGCTCTCTCCCTCTCAACTTGATCATATTGATTACCTTTCAGGCATTGCTCTGTCAGGCTCATTCTGCCTCAATGGGAGAAGGATGATAAATTGTCTGACTACTAGAGGTGGAGGGAAAGAAATGCTAAGCCTGGGTCTGGGAATTGGCTAAGTACTTCTGTGGAGCCTCAGCCTCTCAATTGCTCTCAGCAACTTGGCCTCCTTGATTTATAAACTGGAGCGGTGATTAATGATCTTTTAAGTGGACAAGGCAGGCCAAATCTGCACAAATCGGGCCACTCAAACATGACTACTACTTGTAGGAGAAGAATAACAGCCTTTCCATAAAGGTAATTGAGACAGCTTCACAGGATCTGGTAGTCTGCTTTAACAGAAATAAATCAACCACACAGGCCATCTATTTTGAAATCAGTCCTTCTCATCAGACCTCCTCAGGTCAGCATGTGGAATTGGGAATGTGGTGGGTAAGCAGATGTACTTCAGGTCAGAAATAAGGCAGATCGAGCAGCCCCTGTGCTCAGAGAGGGAAAAGCGTCCCACCCAGGCATCCCACTGCAGCTTCTCAGCATCAGCGCTGAGCATGATCCCACCTTTGTCTGTGCCTCCGTGTTGGACAAATGGGGCCTGCCCTGTGGGTTAGAGGCTTGATTCCTGTCTCTTTCATACTCGTCCCATAGCTGTCTCACTACAACCTTTGCCTGGGCTGCCTGTGACTAACTGCCTGTCAGCGTGTACCTCCTTCATTGGCTTGTGGCCATATCTGCTGTGCTTCAGGGCCAAGTCAGGCTTCCTACTTCCTAGGGGACAATGAGCTCAAAATGTTTTAACCAAGGCTCAAAACCTGGGAGCCTCTGCTCCTCTTGGATGCCCAATGGTGATTAATTTAAACAGACAGAAACACTGACAGCAAGTGCTCTGCGTGCAGCAGCTTGTGCGAGCCATCCCTTTCCTCCAAAATCTGACCCCTCAGGCAAGTATTCAGTTTGGCCATCCTTAGGGCCAGCCCTGTAGACAAGTGATCTCCCTTTAAGGGACTAGTAGTCTTGAAAGCCCCCGTAGTGCCTGCAGCTCAAGACAAAAGTCTTTTCATACCATGCTTGTAAGATGGAGAACAGAACTCATGGGGCATAATGAATATTTATCAAGGAAATTATACCTGGAATCAGAAAAGCTGACAAGTGGTAAATAAAGGGGGCAGCTGGAACAATCGAGTGGTGTGTGGCAGCAGGATCAATAGCAGAAAGGTAACTTGTGGTCAGAAAGGAGCACACGCTCTTCCCCTGAGGGAGATTCCATACTGGTTTCAATCTGGTGTCCCCTCTGGGGAAAACTGCCCTCTACCTGAGACAGGGGAGCTGGGGGGATCACAAGCCTAATTTCTGAAACTCAGTTATAACAGACAGAACCATTTGCTGTGAGGTTGGTAATATCTTTACCACTAGCCTTTCTCAAGCAGAGAAGTTAAAACTAAAGTAATGAATTATCCCCAGACTCAGGCTATCTATGGACAACAAACATCATTATTCTGTTTCCATGGGTGCTGTGGCTGTGAGCTTCTATAGAACCTAACCCAAACTGCAGTTTCTCACGAGGGGACAGGAGAGGTTAAAAAACGTACAACAAAATCATCTCTAGAGGAACTTTTCTGTCTGTCTTGCCATTACTAAAATGTTGCTTTTAATAGAAGTGTGGGAATTGCAAGACTCGCAGTTCTGCACCCTGTTATCTCCTTGAAGGTGACTTCCCTGCTTTGCTGCATTTTGGTTTGTTCCTGTAAAAACTGTGTAGAACAATATCTGACTCACAGAGGTATTGTGAAAACAAGTTTAAATATTTGGTGACTATGAAATGCAAGAGCACAGGAGTATATAGGCAAATATACATGTACACATATATACACACACACAGAGGTTCTTAGATGCTCCAGGTTTCTCCTCTGACATACTTCAGCTTGTTCTTCTGACAGCAATTGCATTGAAGCTAGTGGTTATAGGCATTATTTTTAATGTCAACTTTATAAAAAAATTGATATATTATTATTGTTACTGTCATTATTTTAAGACTGTAAGGGGAGAATGGAATGTGAAAGATAATTCAGTGCAGAGATCTTGTGCAATGGAACCTCCTGTGTCTCATTGGTCCTTTCTGTGATGCCTATTCTGCTATAAATGGAAATAGCAGTTTCTGATGGACAGAATAAAAATTATTAGAGATGCATTCATTCAGTGTTGGTTTTGTTCTGTAGCCTTCACATCAATATATTCTGGTTTAGGCATAAGTATTTTTTTAAAAAAAGAAATGGAATCTGGAAAACTCCTTGAGGAGATTTCTGCTAATAACATCCATTAATGTTTTGTATCCTGTGGCACAGCCAACTCTGTGTGCCAAGCAGATAATTTTTTGATGTCATTAATGTGTTGATTTGTACTTATTTGTCTGTTCAGGCTCTTTTTACTCTTGAAATTATTGTACTTTCATGTAACCAGCCGGTTTCAAAGTTTATTTGTAAAAAACAGTAGCCAACTCATATGCAATTCTCATAGGCAATTGGTACCAAAGCTTTGCATAAAATTCTAATACAAGCATCCTGTTTCAGTGCATTGAACTATATCTTAAAATAAAATTAGAGCATGCATCTGTGTGTGTTGGAGTATATGTTGGTGTGGAGCTTGAAGACGATTGTTCTGTCAGTCATTGACTAATCGCTCCATGTGGGGGTCATATCTGCCAGAAGAAAAGAAACTTCCATAACAGCCTCAAGTTTCAGGACTCGATTGGAGCAGTTTGCAGAAATAGTAACTTCTATATGCAAAGGAGTTATTTCACTCTTCCACACGTGAAAAGCTCATCTGTATTCTCCCCAGAGATCAAAAATCTTGCAGCAGTAAACATGGGGAAGATTGAAAAGTTAGTTTTAGCCCATATCAGAATGTGATGTTGATGTGAAACTAAAACTTCAGTGACAATCAAATGAGATAAGCCTTCATCACTGATACTTTGTTTTCCAGCCTGTTGCACAGCCTGTTTTAAGGACTGTTCTTACATGATACTGACTGGAGAAAAATCTCTTCGTGAACTGAGAAGAGAATGGAACACCCTATGGCAAGAGGCTTGTACAAAGAAAAGGGATAATTCTGACCTCCAAATAGCTCATGAAAGTACTTTCTGACCACTGATGCTAGCTGGGCAGTGCTTGTAGTACAGGTCTCATTGGAAAGTGAACTCATATTACCTGATCCTTCTTGGGGGGAAAAAAATAATTCCACTTTTTGTAACACTCTTGCCTTATTTTGGCCAGTCATTTTTTACTCCATTCTCATTTTCTTAGAACCTGCTGCAGCATGGAGAAGGGAATCTCTCTCTGCTGCTGAAAGGAGATATGGAGCTGGGTGCCCTGAGCGTGTGGCTGTCTTGGGCAACCTGTGCAGCTCCTTGTGCAGGGCAGCCAAGAAACACTTAGGATGAGGATAGCAGAGGCTTTAAAGTGAATTTCTTGTGCTTGGAGTGTGTCTGCAGAGACAGGGTGCCACCAGTTCAGTGCTATCCTGATCTCTTCGGCCTTCTTCAGGCACAACTTTTTGTGGGGAGCTGAAGTTACTGCAAACCAGTTATGGCTAATTTATGCCTGGTTTATGTTTAGCATCTCTTCAGTCATGAGAAGCGGGCATTGCCCTGAGCAGGTACATCACCTCTGCGTAAACGAATTGCAGAATAAGTCATTATCTTTACTATGCTACAGAATGACATTATGGAGCCCTCATCAAAGATAATTAAATATCTACAGGGTGGAATAAATCCTTACTTTGATACAAATCACAGTAAAATGCACAGAAAAAAAACCCACCTGTCTATATGCCACTCTTTAATATGCTGGTGTAAATAAGTATTTCCTGAAAGGAGGTTGTAGCATGGTGGGTGTCAGTTTCTTCCCACATGTAACAAGCAATAGGACAAGAGGAAATGGCCTCAAGTTGCACCAGGGGAAGTTTAGATTGGCTATTAGGAAAAATTTCTTCACTGAAAGCATTATCAAGCATTGGAACAGGCTGCCCAGGGACATGGTGGAATCACCATCCCTGAAGGTATTTGAAAGATGTGTACATTTTGTGCTTAGGGACATGATTTAGCGGTGAACGTGGCAGTGCTAGGTTAATGGTTGGACTCAATGATCTTAAAGATCTTTTCCAACCTAAATGATTCTCTGATTCCGTGATCTTTAGGGGGCATTTGCTGTTCAGCTGCTGAGGAGTGCAATGATGTTGTACTCTTCCTACAGTTTTCTTATGGAATTTATGAGGAAGGAGAAATTTTATACAGATTGTTTATTGGCATTAAATATATGGATAATCATGGTCAATTCTTTCTTTAACAGTTGCTTGAGAAAAGGGGAAAGCAACATTTTTCTCCTACTGGAAATGTTAGATTGACAGACTTAAATGAAATTACAACATATACGTGTGCACATATATGTTTGCATGCTGCATATTTATGTGTATGTAGGTATGAAGACATATGTTAAGTCTGACAGAATGCTGTTGGCTGAATTTTTAGAGGTTATAAATAATGTTTTTCTTCATCAAACAACCTGCAGACAGTGGGAGATAACTGTTTTGAAATTTTATGGCAACATAATTATTGAGCTGGAAGAGGATGACCTCTTATATCAAAGGATATAAAAGACCTGTCTAGGTTCAACACAGACAAGTAGATTGTCCAAGCCAGCAATAAGTGGTGGTCAAAAAAAAGGCAAAAAATGCCAAGCAGAACAAATAAACAAAAAAACCCAAACCCAAACCCAAACTGAAACAAAACAAAAGTCCAAAGTGTTTCAGAGAGGATAAAATAATGAATAATATTTGGGTACATAAGCATTATATTCACAAGATGCAAATAAGAGTAAAAAGCTGTTAAAATAATATTTTTAGTCAAGGTATGTGCCTTATTTAGTTCTCCCAAATTAATTTGCAATCCAGTTAGAAGTATCCCAATTCCTTTATTTAACAAATGGTTAAACAGATAAAATTATTACTGCAAACAATGTAGACCAGACACGATGAAGAGAAGAAGGCTGGTAAAGGAAGTTAAAGACTTGTGGAACATCCTAAATGTCCCAAACCATGTTTATAAATTGAAATAAGCTATGTATCTTTTACTGTTGATAAAAGTTGTCAAAAAAATAGCAGATAAACCTTCTCTGATCGCCTTTGTAGAAGTTATACATTAACTAAATCAACCTGTTAGGTTAATACAGGGCATAAAATGCAAGAACTTTTTGTATAAAGGAATATGAATCATTCTGTGTTCACTGGCCATCTGTGCTGAGACCACAGGATCAAACGATAGCCACTGGGCCCTAAAGGGTGTGCACTTCTGAAGGCCCATTGGGGGGGCTTCTGGAGGATGGCTGCTGGGAGACAACCAAGTGTCAGTGAACTCTTGTCATTGATTGTCATGGTATTTCCTGCTAAATGCCACTTCCAAAGCAGCTATAGGTTTGATTTCCACCTGTAGTGCCATAGAGGTTGTTATTGTTTTAATGGATTTTATCTAAGCGGCTTGAAATCAGTCAAGGGTCTGTATTAAAACAGCCACTCTTCCATTCTTTTAAATTCTCATCCATTCCTAAACTCTTTTCTTTAGTAAATATTTCAGCCTTGACATTGGTGTTAAAATGAATGTAAGTCTGTAAATGTTGACCTGTTCATTCCAATTCTTGAGTTTCATGCCAAAATCTAACTTCCTGTGTTGGAGTGTAATTCCAGAAACAGCATAAGCAGAATGCAGTACAACACTGATTTCTTTTAATATAACCAGTTCCCACTATTGGCTGTTTGCAAGCTGTCCTGTCTCTTTTCTCTTTCTTTCACAGCATTTTCAGTGTTTATAGATACAGGGCCATTACTATATCTTGAAAAACGAGTCAGCACATACAAGAACAATAGCTGTATTTTATGGCACAAAACCCAACTGTTTGATACAACTGACTTCTAGTTTTTTGCAACCGTTTATTAAGATTCCACATCTGCCCACAGACAGAATATGCTTAGAAGAACCGCTGCACTGTCATGGCAAAAGTTTATTTTGCTATGGGTTGTTTCATCTCCAACCAGTTGCAATATTGATTTCTCTCAGTGGATTAATTATCAGTGGCAGTTTCAGTCTTCCTTGCAATGGGCGGAAGGAAAAATGATGTTTTTATTTCAAGGAGGTCTATTGACAATTGTGCCTGGGCTTCCCTTGGGTCCTAAAGTCAATGAAGTTAGAAGACCCATGTCATGAAAGTACAGTGCATGAAATTATTTATTTTATCTGTAGAGGTAATATCATGTGCATGCCATGATGACTGTTTATTTTTTATTTTTTTTTAAAAGCTGGCTTCATATGGTTTTCATAATACACTGTAATTGTAAAAGCAACACTGAAATTGGAAAATCTCAAGTAATAGCATAATATACAAATGTCACAGTAGTTATTTGTAGTAGCAACAAACCAATCAAAATGTTTAGTTTGAATAGAGAGGCTGTACTCTGTTGTAAGAGAACATTTCCAGTTAAAAGCACTGTTCAGAAATTAGAAGGAAAATCTAAGCTTGTGTTGTTGCCAAAAAGCTCTGTGCATATGTGCATAATACAGTAGGGATCTGTAAAAACTAAAGCCATAATGGATTAAATTTTGGATTTTGTTGCTTTCTTTTCTACCCCAAAACAAAAATATACATATATAATACACATCAGTATACCTAGCTATTAATAAAATATGTGTGTCTATATATATATTTATGTGTATCTATATATAATCTACATATAACTGTTCTGTGTTTGATGGTATTGTCACAATGCATGGATTATGTATGGGTTATGTACTCATTAATTTGAAAAAATATATATTATTACTATTAAATTATATAAGTGCTGGGTTTATTTTCTTCACATCTTAATTCAGTTTCTACATAAACTAGCTGTAAAAAGAATGCAAAGAATAAATTAGATAGTGTCAGTAAGAATACTTTTAACTCTTTTAACAGTAAGAATATTCTTTTAACTGCATTGTTTTCTCTTCAAATATGCTTTCAGCTACTCCACAAATTTCCACTGCAGCATACAAGATCGATGATGCAAATTTCCACAAAATTATGTAAGAGTGTATAGTTGGAGTACGTGATCCAAAATGTTGCAAAGAAAATTATATAGCCTAGATTCTATATGTGGTTGTTTTAAACTGGAGACCACTTATTTTATGAGATTGTGTAGCAGCCGTGTAGGCTAATCGGTTTGCATAGCTAGAACATACTCCATCAGTTTTGTTACTTTCAGGACATAGGCTGATTTTGTAGGAGTGCCACTGAGAAAGATATATTTACTTACAGAAGAGCTAATTTGATAAAGAATCAGACATGAATAAAAACCTCAGTGATAACATTCACAGCAACACTGTTGAATTTACTCTGTAAATTTGAAAAGATTGTAAAATATTTCCCTCAGCTGTTTGGTCCCTCAGCCTTCTGCAGAGGTACACAAAGAAGGAAAACATTATTTAAATATCTTCCTTATCTCCAGCACTTTACAAGATGATTATTTCTCTAATCACCACAGCCCAAGGCACAACAAAATCCTGGGAAGACATTTCATAAAGCTGAAAAATAACCCCCCTTTTAAACAGAAAGCAAAATGGGCTGCTGGGCTGGTAGTGACAGTGACTTCTGTGGATTTTTAATAAACTGACTGTATTCTGTATCCTCCTGCATGCTTTCCAGTTGGAAACTCTGGATTCATTAATTAGAGCTCAGCTACACCATAGTTACAATGTTGTTGCATTGCAAGTCTCATTTTTGCCACGTAGCATGGTCACTAATTCCCAACAGCTGCATAAGTAGTCATAGTTTTACTCCTGTTAGACACAAACATAATGAGGTAATTTGTTGAGATTTGGGCTATAGCGGAAGCTCCCAGCAGATGGGATTTTTTTTTTTAACTAGATGTGAAATATTCTTATGCTTCAAAGGAATTAATTTCTTGTTCTCTAACCAGCTGCAGTGAATATTTGGAGAAGTGGTGGAACACCAACTAAGAAGTGTCACTTCTAGCATAGTTTGTATAAGGAGCTACTGACATTGTTGCCTCATCATCCCAATTCTAATGGAAAAAATTGTTGAAAAGTAACACAAATAGAAAGTTTCTGCAGTTTTTAGGCTTCCTTTTGGGACACAAGACCTTTGAAAATATTTTTTGAATACTATAACATTTCAACAGATCTAAAAATTGAAAGATTTGGATAGTGGAAAGTATAGATTGGTATTTTCCATATGCATATGTCTTTTTACAATAAATTCTAGGACAAATACTATTAATTTAATAAACATATGTATTGCTAAAAATTATGGAAACTCACGTAAGAAAATTAATATCAGTATGTTGTAGCAAACAAAACAAAACAAAACACAAAGAAACCACAATAAAGTTACAAAAATGAGTGAAGCAGATGTGCTTTTTCATGCTTGACCATGTCAGGACCATGGCAGTGCTGAGATTGGCTTAAACCATCACAGATGAAACACATCAGGAATTCCTGAAAAACTTGTAGTGTGCATGTCCATTTAGATATTACAATTCAGCATCCTGTTTCTTCCCTTGCAATTAAAATACCTGATTTGGAAATTAATCATATATATATTTACCACAAAAGTGGTTCAAAAAGAGGCTGCTTTGGAGTCCTGAACACAATCCACATGGCCACATGTGCTTGCTTGCTGTGCTGGCTGGAGAACAAAAATGCAGAGTTCCGGCATTGTCACTTCTCTCCATTACGGGCATATCCTTTATCCTTGAAAGCCAGGATACAAATGCCTTTGAGTTCTTTTATTTTGTTATTTATAAACTTATTTCTAGATAAGGCTGGATAATTATTTTCAGATAATGTTCCCAGAAGTCATCACTCACTGCTCAGTCCTGAGGAAGCTATGTGGAGCTGCATAAGTTTTAGACTTTTATACTAGAATTACTCACTTTCATATGTCATGGCACACATGTAAGTGAGCAAGGTATAAAAACATAGTGTCAATCTCCAAAGTACCAAGATAAAAGGGGAGAAAGAAAACAAATTACACTTTTTCCTACTGAAGAGACATATAGGTTGCCTACTTTCAATGTCAATTAACAGAGGCAGAAGTTAGCTTGGAAATGAAGTGTACATTGGTTACACAAGGAAGCACAGGTAAGTATGGAAACTGCAAGACAGAAGCATAACAAAGTAGTGGAAGGAAACTCAAAATATGCATTACTCAGCCTGGTACCTAAAACTCTGATTTTAGGATTTTGTGAGAAATTCTTGTGTCAAAACCAATAAAACAATTACAATTTTAATGTGATTATCCAAGATTAAGTAAGACAGAGGAAGGGAGATTTTTCCAGTTCTACTCATGAGTGGAAATTATATACATAGATATATTAATGATTAGTCCAGAACTTGAGCTACAGTGTAATTACAGTATAATTACACTGTAGTTATGCAGATGTATCACAAAACTCAATACATCAATACAAATGTCTTATACTTACGTGGCTAAAATAGGCATTATGAAATGTGCAAGTGCTCTGTTAGTTTAAAAACTTGGAGACAGTTACATGCAAACACACATTATATAAATACATAAATATATCTTTTAAAATCATAATGATTTAAAAGCAAAGAATCTAGAGGTTTCTCAGTATTCCAGCGAGAACAAATAGAACAAAGGTCATGTACTAACATTTTTTTAACATCTACACTACCTTTATAGGTAACATTTAAGGGCAAATGCACTGGTATTGTGTGAGATGTCTTAGATGTTGATGGATGCACATGAATCATGACAGAAACCCTTTTTTTCTCCCCTCCTCTCTCCTTCCTCCCCCTTCCCCATCCCTTTTCTCATCTATTCCCCTTCCCCATATTCATTCCCCTTGCTTTGCCTTGCTTTGCCTTGCCTTGCCTTGCCTTGCCTTGCCTTGCCTTGCCTTGCCTTGCCTTGCCTTCCCTTCCCTTCCCTTCCCTTCCCTTCCCTTCCCTTCCCTTCCCTCCCCTCACAATTAGTCGTTTGTTGAATTTAGCTGAGGAATTGGAATTCTTGTAAAGGGCTATATGATGCATCTTGACTCCAAGTTGGAAAGATGAATTTCCCTCCCCTAAAGTTACTGTATATAAAGACCAATTATGCAGATGAGGAGAATTTCACCCAAAATAAATTGCATGTTCCATCTGATTATGGGTAATAGATTATTCCAGACCTATACTGTCCTCAGGTGGAATTGAAGGATCCTTTAAACATCAAGGAGTATATTCATAACCATTATCCTCTTAACCCTTTGATGTGAAAAGATTGCTATAAAATTTACTAAATTCATCTAAAATGACTTTTGAATCTCCAATCACTTTGTTCTCTGCATTAATAATACTAGGACTAATCCTGCATGACTTGTGAGATTTAAGATGAGTAGCTAATAGCTTTTGAATCAAGGGTGCCTTTCAAGGGTGCCTCTAAGCAGTATCTAAAACTGTGCGTGTGCAATTTATCTTATCCAAATTGGTGCATATTCAGAAAGCTATGTAACCTATATACAAACTGCATTTTTATTCAAGATGTATGTAGACCATGATCTTCCTAACTCATTTATGCAAATATAGTCTGAGGATTAACACTGGATTTTTTACAGAGGACAGAAAAGAACTACACATGAATACTTACAGCTACTTCTGAAAATTTAGCTCTATTTATCCAACTAGGAACTGTGGGGGGTTGATTGCTCTTCGCCTGGTTTTGGATCCTAGGTATTTTTTCCTTTTCTCGTTCGTTCCTGTATTTCATCACCATGGTG
Organism: Falco naumanni; assembly: GCF_017639655.2. NCBI lineage: Eukaryota > Metazoa > Chordata > Aves > Falconiformes > Falconidae > Falco > Falco naumanni. The sequence goes on from NC_054056.1 coordinate 47,367,559, forward strand.
TTAGGTTAAGGCGAACACATTGAGACTAATATTTTCCTTCTGTGTTCTCCACCCCTCACCATTTGGCCTTCAGGTAAAAAACAGAGTCAGAAGCAATAGTCAATGGGACCAGCTGCAGATACAGCCAAAGCCTGAGCCTTTCTGTATCCAGAGACTATTTACAGTCTCAACATATTCTTGGGTCTCTACTTTGTCTGACTTTTTTCTTCCTTCATAGCCTCTGCAGCCATTGTTTATTCTTACCCGTTTCTTTTGCCCTTCTCCTCTGTTTCAGCTCCCTCAAATTCAATATTTCTTCTTCTTTGTTTATTTGTTTCATGTATCCCCAGGTAACCACCTAGTTTTTTCTTTGACCTCCCTCCTTCCATGCCCCAAAGATATAATGGAATATACATGCTATTTTCTGCTGTTTCTACTTTCTTGCTTATTTAGAGGATAAACTTCTCAGAACAAGGGTGCTTTGCTACTCTTTATGTTTATTGTGCCTAGCACAAATGGATCCCAAACAAAAGTTCACCCACAAATCTTATGTATGAAATCTTGAAATTATTTTTTTTCAGATTCATGTAATTTGAGCATTTTCATGTTATATTGCAAATAAAGATATTTTCACGAACAGAAACAAAACAAATTTTCAGGAAATTTTGCTTCACCTATCAAAAGCAAGAAGATCATAGCCTGTTCAAGATGATCTTGGATAGCATTACAGTATATGAATCCTGTTTGTGAAAGTGTAATTTAGGTATTTAAATGATTCAGCCTGTTTGGAAAATGGTTGCTTCAGAAGTTGGTTAGGATATCATCATCAATAACTGTTGAGATCAAAGCCCTATGTGTTGAGCTTGCTCTCTAAAAATGTGGAATCAAGAATGGCATCAGCATCAGTCTGATGCATACTCTTTCCTTTTCTCTGATAATGCAATGAGCTGCCTAGATTTGAGCAAAATGAAATGTTTTTTCTGTCTCCGTCCTCAGAGAAAATAAGGTCATTCTAAACCAAAAATTTTGAAAAGCATGTATTGCTGCAGCTGTGAACAGACCTCCCCTACACCTGGGAGAAAAATATCCGCTATAATCTAAAGGTAAAAGAAATTGCTGCTTGAATACCCAGAAACAGTGACAAGACCTGAAGCATCCAATGACACAGAAGTAGCTTAATGTATTACATTCTCCCTTGAACGCAGTTTAGGTTATCTGCTTGTGCTTTGGCCAGGAGGTTGGACAAGTCCAGGGTTCCTGTCCAACTCAATGTATTTAATGATTCTTTGTTCAAGGTCAGGTCTTCATAGACACTGTTACATACTGACTGTGTCTTACCTGCAAACCCAAGGTGCACTCCAAGGCCATGTCCTATCTCCATTTTGAGATGAAAGCTGGGGGCAGTCCACTTCCCTCTCTCCCTTCCCTTTCTCTCCTCCCTTCTCTCCTTCCCCCCCAGTATGTGAGAAGATACTTGTGTGGGCAGTTGGAAAGGGCGCATATGATGGGCAGATCTCTGTGTTGTGGGTGCTCAGGAAACCAGGCTCTGATCTGGATGAGAAGGAGACATGGGGGACTACTGCTCCTGCAGATTGGTTATTATGACTTTTGAGTGTGTGACTGAGATCACATCTGCTGAGAGAGGGAGAGCTAAGCATGCTTAAGGCATGGAAAATATGTAGCATCTCACAAGTATTCTTTAGAGTATGCTGAAGAGCAGAAAATCAGTGATAACTGTGGGACTCAGCCTGTGAAGACTGTTAAGGAGGAAGCCATTTTCTGAGCCCTTTCTTAAGCCTACTTAAGAGCAGCTGTGAATGTTTGAATAGTGCATAACAGCAATTAAAATGTGCCACACAGCAAAGCAACAATCAACAAACTACACCCTAAGAAAATCTTGAAGATCTTTACAAGTTGCAAGAGAATAGATGATAAAACTACATTTGATGGAAAATACAGAATACATTAAAAACTGGGAAGTTCAATGCTGGAAAATACTACATACATACAATATCACATCACAGCATGCAGTATTTTAATCTCATGCAGTTGTTGATTTCTTGGGGAGGCCATTGTAGCTGTGGATGCGATACCAGTGCTGCTTCATGCACTGCATCATCTCAGACAGTCAGGGGTAGGGCTGTGCACAGCTACATCCCTGCTTTTCACGAACCTCCTGCCAAGAAGTAGCTAATAGTTTTCTTGTTTATGTGAGGCAAACACAGGCTCACAAGACCAGTAATAACCAATAAAACTGCATTTTGTGCATACCACTAGCCCTAGCTGTTCATTGAGGTACTGTCTTATTGTAGTAGTAGAACTATAATGATTTATACCATCTAAGAACATGGCACAGGAACTGCATTTAATAGCATTTGTTGAGTTATCTTTGCTAGTAAAGTTGTATTACCCAGAAATAGCTTGTTAAAGCTAAACGTGACAGTTCTCCATATTTTCCAGCAGACAAATGGCTGGCAAATACCCTTTGCTTTAGAGAATCTTCTGATACTTCAAATAACCTTCCACAGGAAAATATTCTTTTCTGTTACCCGCATATATCTGCCCCACAACCTGCTTACAGTTATGCACATCTACTAAATATACATTTTTATTAAGCTACTGTATTTCTGCTTCCTAAAATAGATCTTTCACTAAAATAATTCTTTCTCCATCACAAAATTAAAATAAAATAATCAATAGTGCAGTTGACAATAGTGCACAGTATACTCTATTTTTTCTAACAAATCATGACTTATTAAAACAGTTTTTAGCTTTTACTCTTCTGTACCTTTTCCTTGTCTCTGATTTACAGCTTCATTTTATAACTGTCTCTGTCATGACCAGAGTATTTTGCATTAGGGTTTTGCAATTGCTTGCCTGTGTTCGTGTTCAAATTCCTCAGGCCTGCTATTTTCAGAAAAAAAGTAATGATACATTTTAATTAATGTTGATTTTGTAAGATTTTAACTCTGCCTGATGAATACAAGCTAAAAATCAATCACTGTCTCTTAATTTTCAAATCAATGCAAGAATATATGAAATGAAACATCACAAAAGGCACTTACATAGAAGATATAAACTGATGGGAAGCTATTTGATTTATTATACAACAGATAAGATCTACGTGATACAGCTTCCTGATGGTTTATGAGCCTATGAAATCTTTCTAATTAAGGTTATTCCTGAACTCATAAAATTTCATATTTCAGTCTGTACTCTATCATCAACCTATAATGCTAGATTTGGACTGATAAACTTATTAATTTTAAAAAATTCCTTCTGTTGATCTAATGAAGAAATGCTCTTTGGACGGAAGATATAAAAATGGAAATAACTTCTGCCACAGCGTATCCACAAGGGAGCAGCAAAACTGACCACTTGTTTCCTATCATCTTTTAAGTTGAAACAGAGGGGGAAGACTTCACAGAGCCTTTTACATATAATTACTTCAGATTTTACTGCTCAGGATACTGTGTTCTATAGGAGATACACACACATGTATTTGAATTTCTGTCTTAACTAGAAATCAGTCTGGTCTATAAACTTATGTTGTTTTCCTATTAAGCTAGGTTTGAATAGATGGTGACAATTCAGGATAGGAGGCAAGATGCATACATCAGGCAGCACTGCACTGATAAAAATTACTCTGAAAAAGACCAGCACTGTTCATATGCTCAGCTACCTCTTTCAGCCGAGAGGCACTAGCAGCTTGCTGAGGGACAGGGTTGTTCAAACTGCCCCAGCTGATGTGTTCATTGACTTGATGGAAATAATGCCTGATAATGTCAGAGGACACCCTTTTATAGCTTACCTGGCCAAGATCGTTCCTTATAAATATTAGTTTTGGTTATAAAGATGCTCTCCTCATTTTTAATGTTCTTCATTTTCAAGATCAGATCAAAGTAATAGAGTTAGGATTGTATTAACACACTAGGTCCCATTTAAAGAAAGCACTTGAGCATGTGTTTATATTCAACCCTATTGAAAACAACACATATACACATTTTTAACATTAATATAAAAATGTCCCAATAGGAATGATTTCCTGAGTGGGAGCTTTAATCTCTACCAAGTGTTTGGTAGAGCTCAAAACAGGATGAACATGTGGCACTTTTATTTTGCATCAAAAATTTGCATAATAAAGGATAAACTGACAAAGAAGTGACTTAAATAAAAAATGGGTTAGCCAAATAATTGAAATCTATCCTTAATATGCAGGGGAGAGAAAGTATACATGAAAGGCCTTTTGGGATTTCTGTGAAAAACAAAGACCACATGAAAAGTCGGCTAATGTTTTGGGTTTTTTTTTTATCCTGTATTTCTATGAATCCATTCATATGCATTCATAAACTTTATTTGTCTTTTTATGAAGCAATTATAAAGCTTCCAAAATGGAAAATAAAGTACTTTATCAGTTAAGTATCATTTTCTATTTCCTTATTTATGATCCTGTGGCTACTCAGCGTCAATAATTTCTGCTTTGCTACAATGTCACCAGGAAGATTGATTGCGCATGTCACCTTGATATGAGAAGATTTAAATGGAAAACATACTTGCAACACCACCAAATTCACTTTTGCAAAAAAGAGTAACTCAACTACATTTTTAAAAATAGAAGTTTTAAGATGCATCACATCTCTGTTGAGACAAAGGCTCTAAATTTTTCTTCAGTATTTTTATTGACATAATTGTAATACTTGTAACTATGCACACAGCAAACATCACACACACACACAAAATTATTATTGTTAAAAATCAAGCACTCAGAAAATAGGAAGTGCCAAGACCAAAGTTGCACTGAAATAATTAAATAATCTGTGCCTTTAAATTATGATACAGTTAATTAGGTGATCACTGTAAGATTACTATAAGATTACATGAATAGCTTGAATTACTTGAATACTGTAGGCTTTTGCTTTATTCAGTGGGTAGAGCGGATGATGGTTAGGGAACTTGCAACTGTTTTTCAGGTTTTTTCCAAAGTCTCCTCCAAAAGAAGCCATTCTCTGATGAGGAATATCCCTACCTGTTTCTGATGCATTTGTGCCTAACACTTTAGGCACTCAGTTTTCACTGAGACACTTTAGCTCTCTGCTCAGCACTGGTATTTTCACAGGCTGGCATGTGCAGAACTATCCAGGTTTTGGCGCTGCCAAGACCCTCGTTCAAGCCTGAAATAGGATTCTCCAACTATTTAGGGGAACAGCTCTTTGACTGTGCCACCCATCGGGTGTGCTCAAGGCATATGGAGAAGAACAAACTGACCACTGACGTGATGTCAAGGGCTAAAATGAGTGCCTGCTCAGGAAGGGTGTGAGCCTCATTTTCTAAGACGGCATGCTATGGAAGCCGCTTGTTCCTCTTCTGGCCCGGCAAATATTTCCTTTATACAAAGATGTGCAGAAGAGACTAAAGAAGCCAGAGCTGAGGGATACTCAAAGGAGGTAAGTTCACGCCCCTGTCCCAAATTGATAAAAGCACAGAGACTTTGAAAATGCAGATCCTGCATCCCACCTGAGTACCTCAATCATGATTATTGGGTATTCTGGCTTTGTGCCATCTCTCTACAGTATAATTGCAGATGGAAGAAGCCTGAGCTGCTGAAGCAGATGTCTGTCTTCGGTGTCTCACAAGTGGCTGGCACTGATACTTCCCTAAGTAAATGCTTTCTGGAAATGTCTTTATCAGGCCTCTCACTGACCTGTGTGTATATGGGGAGACCCGATACTAAATGCAGGGCTGAGGATATCATGTCTTGCAGGACTGGATATTCCTGTCTCATATTTCTCAGTGTATCATTATTTTCACAGGCTATTCTGCATTTTCACTATTGTGGGTGCTTCATCAATGAGTGAATTCATCACTACACTTCTTGGAGGAATAATTTCCAAATGGGGAACCATGGCACAGAGAGAGGAAGGTAACCTGTTCTCTGCAGTGTCAGGTTCCCCATCCTCTGCTGCAGAGGGTTACTCACAGGAGGGCAAGGAAGGGTGAAGAAAGATCTGCAAATCCTTAGGTTCCCATCTCAGAACTGGAAGGGACTTATACTGAAGAGATAAAAGCAAGGCAGAAAACCTGCAGCACACTTCTGTCAGCCTGCCCTCTACAGTTCAGTTACAACCCAGAACAGGTCCTCTGTATCTCAAACTCTTCCATCACTGTAAAACTGGAAAGAAAAGAAGAACCTAAGAGCCAGCTGCTGGTATTTAGGTTATCCTGGTTTGATTGAAATGTAACACACACCACAGGTTGTCCTGGGGACTTAAGGGGATGAAAGGGTTTAACGTCTTTGGGTTGAAGAACAAAGTTTGGAGGAAGCTACATATAGGAACATATTAGTTCACAAGTGGAGACTGTGGTTAGTTGTACAGTGGATGCTTTGCTTTCACAGAATACATTTAATGACCATATATTGCCAGTATGATAGTACTTTTTAGTACTGTTTTCTAGCAGCATCAGTGATATTAATCCCTTACCCTGGAGACACAATGCACTGTGCCTCATTATTCATATATGTGTGTTTATTATTGACAATTATATTCTTTACCTTCTTGAGAAACTAATCTAAAAAAAAAACTTTCTACCTGTTTCAGCATCCTTCCCTCTCCTTCTCTTGTCTTTCAGACTTTCTCCTATATTTCTGCCCAAATATGTATAAAGGTCATATGCTTTTTTACTGCAAAATGGATGAATCTTCGTACAACATAATCCTGAATCTAGAATCTTGACCCTGTTGTTTTATGAGATCTGAGGCCTCCTTTCAGGTCTGGTTTTCTACTGACTTCTTTGACATGCTTCACTAAACCTAATAGCTCCCTATTACCAGTTACAATTTAGCATCTGAGCCAGGAGCTGGAGGAAAAAGGGAAAAAGGAGTGTAAATTATACGGAGTTGCGGTGAACAAAGGTTTTATTTCTCCTGAGCACAACCCTTTGATAGGAAAACGGGGGAGACAAATGTGTTGCTAATTTAATTAAGTAGTATGAGATGGCAGGGTCCACAGATGCCATTTAGAACTGGATTAATCAAGAGCAGGTGATGAAAATGAATAGTCACACATAATGTTAGCATTTTTAACAATCCGACACAGTCTAATGGAATCAAGTGCTATTTAACAACAGGGCTCAGTTTTGCTTGCTACTCCAATTTTATCTACACTTTCACCCTGCACATTCATGTGGATCAAGAACTCTGTTCCCTCTGATTCCCATTAATTTTCTGGGGCATTTTTACTTATTTAACATTTTGCACATGTTCATGTTTCCTTGTTCTGCACATGGAAAGAAGCACAGTGAGGGCTGTGGAAGCATTGCATTCTAGGTGCTGCACAAGTTTTATATGGAGCAGGTAAAACACCTTTTGACAACTGAAGGGTCATACCATGGTGTACAAAGCTTTTCTTTTCCTCCATGTATTCCTTCTAAAAATAGAGAAAAGGTCCTGGTCAGTTGTTTGCTTATAGAATCCAAGCTTGAAAATATTTTTATTCATACATTTTTGTGACTGCCTGCAGCTATTTAACACATCTCTTCCAGCATGAATTTATGTTTCCTGGCAATAGCCGAAGAATAGAAGTTAGTAAAATCTTCAGTCTGCTCTCCGGTGAAAGAGTTACTAGATGAAGATTGAAACCTCTGTCAGACTGCAAGCACATTAACTGCATATGAAGTCACACTTTCCCAATAAACAGTTTTCAGCTAGAAAAAAAAAAAGTGCCTATAATTTCAATGCTTGCGAAGGGCTAGAATGTGCTGTTGGAAATCAGAACTGTGTCCAGTTGTGGTCTTACACCTGTAAACAGGCTGTGGCCTCAACAAACGCATTAACTTTATAGAGCAGAGGGCACATAGCTTGTTCCTCTGCTCCTCTTACAGCCTTTGACATAGAGAGTGTGTAGGAAAGCGCTATGACATCTGTTTCTCATCCAATTGTGCACAGGGGGTATAAAGACTCTGTCACCTATGCTAGGGCCCTGAAAGCTTTATAACCTATTACTTTTTTATGTGGTGCCATAAAAGCAAACCAAATCCTGTCCAACACAAGACTGACAGAGCATTCTGCAGTATTCCTAGTTTTCAAAGTCTGAGCTCTCTTTACCCTTTTAATGGATGGATTTATTGCACTTCAGAGTGCAATTTCCCATTAGTTGTTATCAGGAGTGTGGGGAGCTTCTTATGTCACAGGGAGAGAGAACTACTCCAGTAGGTGCTGTACCGTTTGTGGCATTTACAGAGCCTTGCCAAGCTTGTTTTCTAAATCTTATGAAAATCAGACAGATATGTCTCAGTTGCCATCTTTCAATATAGCTGTTCTCCAAACCCTGAAGTGTCTTTAGAAGAGAGACTTCTGTGTGCTGTAAAAACATCTGTGGTTTTAAGTACCTCTAAGTATTAAAAAATCCAATACAAGACATTCAAAGATAGATATACATTTCTTTCCAGTGAGCATCCCCAGGATGGCCTACCTAGTTCTGCATAGTGGTCTTTGGCTCTCTGTTTTTTCAGGGGAACAGTTTATTTGTCAAAGTACTCCTGACAGAGAGGAGACAATACCAGTGTGGAGAAAACATACACGGCCTTACAGAAAGAAGAGTCCTAACACACAAACAGCAGAACACAAAGCCAATGTGTTTATGTGAATGTGATTTTAATACCAGAAAAACTCCAGGATCACAATAAATTTCCATGGTTTTTTTTTTTTTTTTTTTTTTTTTTTTTTTGCCAGCTGTTTATGAAAATAACGCTGTGCTGTGAGGTATTTAAAAGTGGATCAGGGATGTCCATGCCCAGCGGCCTGTCTTTTCCTTGCATGGTGGTAAATGCATTACAGTCCTCAGCTGATTAAAACTCATCAATTGGGATAATATCTTAAACTATTACTGACCTCACTGCCTGTTTGTATCCTTTTGCCCTGTAGTTACTTCTACAGCATCTTAAGTTGCTCCAGCCATACTTACCAGAACTTGTCTGCCATATCCATGAACTTTGGATCATTATAAAGCTGTGGTCACATTTGAGAAAGTTACCATATCTTCCCGCTTTCTATTGTCCCCAGCTGAGACATCACAACTCACAGAACAAGTACGGTTCAGCACCAGGATTTTTACCTAGCTCATCTCAATTTGCAGTGACTGGGACTAGAGTCACTGATGTGTGATGGCAATACTTTAAACTGCCACAGCTGTTTTGCATATATGACAATGACTTGGAATTAAATTGTTATCTAATCTACTTCTCAGAAAAGCAGAAGTGGTGGTTCTAAAAAAATTCATCTAGAGCTGGTAGTTTAGTGGCAAGATTTGTGAGATTTGGGAGGAGTGATGAAGGAGAAAAAGATTGATGTGTGCCTGTCCTGCAGGCTTAGGCTGGAGTGGAGAGAGAAACTGCTTTGAGTTGGAGAGAAGAGGAAAAGAAGGGATTAGAGAAAATATTTGGTGTCTTTTGGTCTATTTAGGCTTTCAGGAAAAGATCCATGAAGCTTCGCCTGCCCCCCCCCCCCCCCCCCCACCCCCCCCCCTTCAAGTGCTCATACTTTCTTATGTTCACATTTAGAGATGTGAATGTGTGCATTTCATTCCCATTTGAAGGCAGGGTTGTATTCTAAGGGATGTTTGCATCTTGTAATAAAAAATTACAGGTAAAATATTTCAAATACTTCTGAATTATGGACTATTTTTGCTTTGCAAATGGAAAAGTGTACCATGTCTTACTGCATTTTGTATTAAAACCAGTGTTAAATTGTAGTAAAGGGAAAAATTTAAAAGAATTATGGTCTGGATTTATGTATATGTGTTTAAGATTAACGCTTTTGGTTAATTTGGGTTGAAATATATATTCTAATAAGGTGTTAAAATTAGTTCTGAGAGTGCTCATCTGGAAACCATGAATATGTTATAACAAAGTGTAATTAAGCCTCTCTAAAGTTTTTATCTCTTTACTTTTTTCTTTTTTTTTTTTCTCTTTTTTTCTTTTTTGACTGAACTTAGAGGAACATAGAGGCAGGTTCAAGGACACTTTTCCAGGGGAATTTATAGTTTCATAGAAGTGCACAAGCAAATTCCTTTATGTGTGTTCTCACTCTCTGAAAAAGATGAGAAAAATCATGAGGGAAAAAAGCTTAGTGTTTCCATAATTTTGAGGTCTGTCTGTAATTGCTTTGCATTATAAAGAACTGCAAATTATTACCCAGACTTACCCATGATGGCTGGAAAAAGTGGATGAATGAAAATAAGGGTAGAATGTCCAGACTCAGAAGACAGTGGTTAATGGGTCAGGCTTTGCCTTCAGGCTGGTAACCACCGGGGTACTGCCAGGGTCTCTACCAGCACCTGAACTCTAACATCTTTAGCAATGACTTGGAGGAGATGATGGATGGAAGTCTTACCAAATTTGCAAGTGACACCAAATTGTGAGGACCACTCCCTATGCTCAAGGACAGGACTGCCATTCAGAGATAGCCAGGCAGACTGGAGGAAGGGGCAAAAAAGAACCTTGTGAAATACAACAGGGACAAATATTAGGCCCTGTGCTGGGGAAGGAGGAGCCCCTTGCAACAGTACAGGCTGGGGCCTGAATGGTGGGGGAGCAGCTCTATGGAGAAGTGCCTGGGGTCCTGGTGGACAGCAGGCTGGACAGGAGCCAGCCATGGCCTGGTGGCACTGATAACCAACAGCATCATCAGCTATTGTCAACACGGCAATAGCCAATAGATGGAGGGAAGTGCTTATCCCTCAAAACTCAGCACTCATTAGATGATGTCTAGAATACCATACTACTTTTGGGGCTCCCATTGGAAAAAGGATGTCTATCTGCTGGATCAGTTTCAGCAGAGGAGTACCAAGATGGTCAGGGTCTGCAGCACTTGCCCTGTGAGGACAAGCTGATTGAGTAGGGTGTCTTCAGACTGGAGAAGAGATGGTTTTGAGAGACATAACAGAAACCTTCTACTACCCATGAGAAGCTTATTGAGAAGACAAACCCAAACTCTTCTCAGTGGTGCATGGCAGGACAAAAATAGACAAAGCCGTAAGATTAAACAAGAGTGGGTCTGATTAGAAACAAGGAACTCTTTCACTATGAGGACAGCCCAGTAGTGGATGAAGTTGCCTAGAGAGGTTGTGAAGTCAAGTTTTTCAAGACTGGATAAAGCCCTGAGCAACCTTCGTCTGATCTCATAGCTGAGATGTCCTTCCAGCCTGAATTTGCCTGTGGTTTCATAAGAGTTACTACTCATCTAGGGCTAATATTTGTTTAAAGGTGCTACACCTGGATTAGTAGATGACTGTTGACAGGCAAATGTGATAGTACTCGACTCTTGCTGAGCTCCCAGAGCTCCACAGCTCCCATAGCTCTGTCTGCAGCACACAGTGGAACAACACAGGCTTTCTAAGAGGAGGAGGCTGCTGTGTCCTAAACAGGGCAGCAATGGGTGCAGTCACTTCAAGGAGGCTACTGATGTTTGCAGGTCTTCCTCATGAAATAAGGTAGCTCTTCCCTCCTTAAAGAGAAATACTTAGCTAGTATTCTTTGTCCCTCCCATCCCACATAACAACCAGAAAATACACAGTGATGGGGCCTAGTGTCTATGAATGCCAATAAATACTGGGAATGCTGTTAAAAGGATTATTGTGACACGTGGGAAGTGTAATAATCTCACCAGTCTGGCATTCTAAATATTGATTTCCTCACCTTTTTAGTAAATTAGTTGTGAAGCTTTATCACTGAAAGCATGATAGCAAATTTATGTAGGCTCATGGTCCGACAAAGTTCTCAAGAGGTGAGAGTCATCCCTGGGACGTGACCAAGATGGATCAATTGTAATTCCAGGTGAATTGTCAAATAGTTAAATAGGAGTATCAACGACATTAGAAGGCTGTTAAAGTTAATTCCAGTCCTCTTCTTTACCATTTGCCTTGTAAATGATTACTCTAAAATGGAGCTGAATTGCAGCTAGAGGCAGCAGGGAAAGAACAGTGGAGTGACCAAGGCTTCCTACCCTCATATTGTACACAAGGCACTGAGGAAAGCAATAGGTATCAAACAGAAAACAGGGAGTAAGTGATGCTGATGCAGGGCAGGGGAGCAGGGGAGGAAAAAAAAAGGAGGCTGGCAATGTAGAATATAGCATAGCAGAGTCATGGTTTTCTTCAGCTGAAGATATTTCCAGAAATGAGATCTATCTGCTGGAATTGAGTATAAGGTAAACCATAAAAATTTCATCAATATATAATCATCCATTCTGCGGAACACCTTAACTTATCCATTTCTATCTAGTACATCTTTTGTACATTTAATTTCTTAGCTGTTGATTTCAGGTATTGGTACATATTAAGTACCAGCTTATCCAGACAATGTTTGATAATAAGTAAAGCACCAGGGAGAAAAGGTACTGAATACACTGCAGCTGAAAATGTTTTCATCAGCTGAACCATAGCTACACATCCTGAGTAGATACGTAGTCATGAATTTCACTAACTTGTTTTCTGTTTTCTTCTGCCTAAAAAAAATATTTTTATGCAGCAGTTACCACGGTAGAAGACCTCCCATCCATTAAGTGGGTTAGTTTGATCTTGCAGATGTTATAGGATAACACTAACTCCAAATAACCTTTGGCCCAATATAACTTTATTCTCCTTTATTAAATAAATTAGCTGATTCTGTAAGATCTAGCCTTATGCAAAACCTGACGTTTCATTGGAAAGGTTTTCTCAAACTATATACTATATATATACCTGTGAGCCATGTGACCTTTAGTTTATCTGAAACATCTCTGGAAAATGTGCGGTACAGACCTTAATTTTGTCCTGATTGGAACAAGAATGGAAAGAGACACAGAGAATTTCTTTTTGCCTTCCTTTCTGTTGTCTGTTCTCTTACCACTCCTTCCTCTCTTCAGTTAACTTCTGCAACTCCATGGTGCTGATAGCCCGGTTCAGGGAGTACTATGGTTATAACAGCCTCACCTGGAGGACATTGACCATGTGTGAGGAGGGAGAAAATGGTACCTCATGGGGGAGAGAAGGAAGAGTAGATTGCGGGAATGAAAAGCATAGCGAATTGAGTTTATCTCCTCTAGGTTCAGTACCCAGGGTACTTTTGGGAAGCCTAATAGGTATGACCTCTGGGGTCAGATGCCTTACCTTGGCTTGTTAAGGTGGAAGAGTTGTTACAAATACCAAGCAGCTGAATAGTTAAGGAGTGACAAATGTGGAATGGGTGGTAGAAGCAGGCATTACCTTCTTACGAGACAGGACACCAACACAGCCCAAAAGTTTTCAACATCCTTTAAAAAGCACAGTCATTGGATGTGTACACAGTATTCCAGTCCCATTTCACTAACACTAAAGTACAAATTTCATTTTTCTCCTTACCTGCTTACATGTACCAGTGTCAGACTCACTCTAGTGTACTGGGTCTGTTCTCGGCAAACAGGCTGTTTTGCTGTGCCATCCCACCAAAGCGCTGTGTATCATGTCAGACTTTATTGATCTGTATGGATGTATGTTTCTAGATCAGTGGACATCTGCCACAATGGTAGCAGAGCACTCTTTAATTGCCAGTGCCAAAAGGACTTGCTTTCTTCCCTGCAGAGATCCTGAAGAACAAACCTTGAAGCGATATGTATGAAAACTTCTAAGGAGTTGCCATTTATTTCATTTGCACAGCTAAGACACCAACTGTTCTAGGTACAACTCCAGCCTCACACAAGTTGCTGTTGTTTGTTGGGGTTTTTAAACTGCAAGTAAAATTTTATTTGAAGTGCAAAACAGAACACCTATATGCATGTCCAAAAGTTCTGTATGTACCTAGGCAAAAATCTGTCTTTGGATACACCTGTAGGGCTTAGTGGCATACTTTTTTTTTCAAGTTAATTAAGAAGTATATATAAACGTACTTGAGGCCTGTTAGGAATCAGCAGAGCTGCAGAAAATCCCAGCGAAGAGGTTTGTCTCATAGCTTTAGCAATTGCATAATTATGTAATTGTTATGTTTCTTTGTTTAGCATGTGCACTGCGGTCTCATTAATCAGTACAGCGATACTAAAATGGCTGTGATTTCCACCAGCGTGATAAGACATGTTGGCTACTACATTCATAGGGATAAATTTGTTATTTTACAAAGTCTCAAAGGGTGAAGGCTTGGGGGTTTTATTTTAATGTTTGTCACATGATCTCGCTGCATGACATCGCAAATCTCCCATCTCTGCTTTGTTGGCCTATATGCATGAATAATTTTCCCAGTGCTTGTTTGTAGCTGAGCGGGAGAAAGAGAGAATTACCGCCGCACAATCTCTTGTTGTCGGCGATCAGCATTCCGATGGTCTGAGCTGGCTTACAACAGTGTAAAGACATCAGTGGCATGTGTTATAATATATTGAGCATTGTACTCCTGAAGAACGCACGAAAGAAAGAACATTGTTCTACCAGGGAGCAATTCATCGGGTTTTTCCCAGAGACTCTTGGGTCAAGTTTTTATAGGCCTATTTGATTTTCAAATTCTTTTTCCCCCTTTTTCCTCTCAGTGAGCCATAGTGTCCAAACTTGTCTACATTTACTTCCCATGTTTTGTGCATGGTAGATGTCCTTTAAAAAGAGTATCTCAAATAAGTCTTTATTCTTGTTTTGTTGGCTCTTATTCTGTGTTTTCATGAACTCTGGCCCTGGCCATGGCAACTGCAAGAAAAATGTTAACATTGATTGACAGGATTAAGAAAGCCTCCATGCCTATCCGCATTTCAAACACTTTGGGAACAATGGTGTTTGGTGTGATTGAATTAATGAGATATCGCAGACTGTCAAAAGAGCACACATACTTTACATAAACCTGATTATCTTTGCATGGCAGAAATGGAAAAAAGGAAGGAACAGAGGTTTGGCTTTCACTCATACCTCCAAAGGAGCCATCAAAGTGTGTGCCCTGGCTCAGAGAGTGATGTGCCCGCTCAACTGGCCTGCCCTCCCTTTCTCTCCACATACTGCCTGGCTCTGCTTAGCATACATCAGCCATGGGCTTTAACAAGTCTATTCAGGCGACTGGGCCCAAAACAACACTCTTTTCACAACTCAGCACCTCTGTGCTTATTTTTTTTCCTAGAGATCTATTGTTTAACTTGAACTAAGCATACATTCCAACAATTAGACCTGAACTGGCTCCTACCACCCTAGCTTAACCCCAAAGAGTGACATCAGTCGTGATACAACATATAGTTTGAGAGGTGAGCCACAGCTGGTGCTCACTTTTAGCAGTGGAATTACTGGACAGAGAAGAAAGTTTTGTAGGGAACCTCTTCCCACTTAAGTCTCTAAATGATATTTCTATCCTCTGGGAAACCTTCTAGCAGGCACAATAATATGGTGAACAAATACAATTCATTGAAGTAGTGCTGTATTTTAGCATAAGCTATTTTTTTCACATGGGGACATCATGGATTAAGAGGCTCTGAAATGAAATGTAATCCAAAAGCTGAAAGGATTTTCTGTAGGTAGGTAGAAACCTACCTCCATACCTGTCTGTCTATCTGTCTACTTACCTGTCTTACAACCTCTCTAATCATTTTACATGGTCTTTATTATCACACATGAGCATTGCTTCCTCAAATGTATCCAGGACTGGCTTATTGAAAATCATAAGTTTAATGGAGGTGGCATTTTGTTAACTGCATAGTTTTTATCAGGCCTTTCAAACTTTTTGAAGTACGTTGTTCCTTTTTTATTGAAATGAACTACTTAAACTGAAGAATCTGGCTGACTTTTTTCATTCCATGCATGGCTCATATGCATTTTTTTCTCCTTCTAAAAATATTTTTTTTTTCTTTTGTGTGCTAAATCTAGTGGGGTAAAATGCAGAAAAGGTTATTTATACAAAAGATTCTTGTTAATTAGGCATGTCTGACAATATTTCTAGCTTGATTGGAGTAAAGAGATACTGGGAAATCCTCAAAAAAATGTATGTATGAGAATGTCCAGTTTGTTTCTGCAGACAAATGGAGCATGGATAAGCCAAAGAAAGTTCAAATAAGTGATCAGACTTTGCTAGTTTGCTTCATTTACCCAGACCTCTAGTCCTCCCACTCCTCCTATCATCATGTTACTTCTCACCCAACAGGAAAATGTAGCTGTTATGTAAACATGGAATATAATATTCATTGCTGTTTTAGGATCCTTAACTCATATCATACTTTAGGTCTAATAGGTAAGCAAGATATAGTCTTTGTCTGTGTAACTTCAGTGGTAATGGGGCTGAGCTGAAAATTATGAGATTCAGTGGCCAGATACAGTATTTCCACCTTTCCCACTTTACAGACTTCTTCCCTAAAACCTTGTAGCACTTCCACAAGCTTTGGTGATTCTGTGTTGTGATGAATGATTAATTTTCACTAAGGATTTTGAAAAACACTGTAAGCATACAGAATTTTAAAGTCACCTGGTGGCACGTGTTGAGCGTTGCTTTGTAAATCATTAAATAATTTAAGGCAAAACTCATTTTAACACGTGTGCATATTTTCTGAGGCCATGGATTAGTGACAGGCCTATCATAACAGATTAATGATTCAGATCAAAGAAAAGGAGTAGAGCACTGCACTGTGAAGTTGCAAAACAAAATATTTTCCCCAAAGCCTAACCAGTAGATGTCTCTGTTTCACAAACTCTGTCATGGTATGAGCTGCCATATCCTCCCAGTTACATCTTCTGCATCCTTCTTATTAATATAAATTTACTTTACATCAAAATGGCAAGATGATGTGAGGAAGGAGGTGTTTTGAAACCTGTATAAAGTTGTCTGAATTCTCAAGTTTGGATGTGCACATAATAAGCAGTAGAGATAGAGGCAGCTAGTGAGTTGGACACTCTCTAATAACTGACTCGGCATAATCTGACTGCTTTGCACTACATGACAGGGTCTTGGTGTTACGATCATCTGCCCTTTTCATCAACAGAGCACAACAAGGATGTATGGTGCTTATATATAGCAATAGATAGGATGCCACCATAGCCTGGTCAAGCTTAAGCTTCTTGTTTTTTCCCCTCCATCTTGTTATCTGCACTCTAGCTAGTATGGCTTCTCCTTGATGCCTTACACACACATTGGCTCCTCTGAACTCTTTTGACTCCAATCCTATGACACAGCATGAAGCAAGGGGAGCTCCAGCCCTCTGCTGGAGGAGGGCAGTTTTCCTTCTTCAGTCTTAGGAACTTGGGTGCCCCCCCAAAAAAACCTGTGCAAAAAGAAGCTGGACAGAGAGGTGTCCTTGGGAGAAGGAGAAGACGGAAGGAAGATTGTGTGTGATGACATAACCCTGCAGTTTCTTCATGCCCTTGAGCTGCTACCAAACTGCAGTGCCTTCTGCAGAACACCCTGCTCTGTGCAGCATGGAGCAGATGCACTTTCCACTGGCCCCTTTCTCTCCCAGGGAGGAGCAAGAAATTGCAGTACTGCCTGTTTCTCCTGCTTAGAGCTCTGCCAATGAGTTAAAAAAGTTTTCCAGCAGTCCTTTAAATCCAGTGGGGAAATTGCATGTCTATGAGAAGAGCAACATAAAAGAAGAGAGCATGAAAGATGACAACAGTGATTTCTGGTTTTGTGAACACAGGTATTGTTGATCTTTATGTGGATTTCAGAACATCCTTCCTGCTCGCTTAAGAAAAAATATTCACTCTACCCTCTCTGGATGAATATTGATTGCTTTTCTTTCTCACTTTTAGTGAATTTTGAGTAAAATTATTCTTTTCATTTATTAAAATCATTATAAGTTGAAAAGTTAACACCCCTATTCTTGATATAAACAAAGCATATGCCTTTTCCTCATCAAATGAATAATTTCAATTTAGGTAAAGCCTGAGGTTGAGGATTCATAACTGCTTTAAGCTAACCAAAGTGTGTTCTGCTGTCAAAGTAGGTAATACCAGTCTACCCTGTCCTTTGTCTGACCATGCTTTTCTGCCACTTCTCTTGTGTCAGCACTACCACTAACTTGGGTGCATGCCCATGGTGAGCTAGATCATTTCCCCCACCTGCTTCTCCCCCTGTCTAATGTCAGCACAGAGGAGGTGACAGGAACACCTGACTGGGGGTGGGATGGAGGTGGGATTTCCAGATTTTATTGCATATTTTAGTTAGATGAGCTTAATGCAGTGGTGTAACCCCAGTTCAAGAGAGGAAGTTTTTGAACGTTGCAAAGATGCATATTTAACAGTTGTAATTAACAGCTATAACTGTTGTCATTCCACCCAAACAAAAGCCTTTTCATTTTTGCCGGCATCTTTTTTCTAGCTTCTTTACTAAAGGAGAGAATAATTGCCATTTTGGGTCCTTCAGTACAGTGACATTATTTATACTTTTTCCAAGACAGGCAAGATTTTAATAAAAACATGAATAGGAAGGCAAACGACACAGTTTCTGTACTAGCTGAAAAACTGTTTTATTACTGTACAACAGATTTGTATAATAGACCACATAAGAAGTGTTGGCAAGTGTTGTGAAAGGAGTGGTAGGTCAGGTCATTTAAAGAATTACCACCAAAGAGATTAAGTGAAATAGATTTAATATGAATATGTGCAGACGTGATTACACAAGATTCGATGGCAAGATTAACTCTATGATTTATTACATGGAGTAAATGCACAGAGGTAAATCACGTTGAAATCAAATCAAAATGGAGGCAGAAACTGTTTATAAAGATCAAAGGTAAAGGAGATTCTCTCACTGAGTCATGAGGTTTAGAGTAGACCCACTTGCTTGCTGAACTCTCACAGAGTTTAGGTGCAGTCAGATCCAGTCTTAGTCTCAGGCTCGATCAACGTCTAAAAGGGAGAGAGACAGAAAGCGGGGTAAAGAATGAGGAAGACCCTTCCACTGAGTCACAAGGTTCAGAACAGACCCCCTTGCCTTCTTAACTCTCACAGAGTTTAGGTGTGGCTGGGTCTATTCCTAGTCTCAGACTGGGGAGGCAGATTAGCTCTAGGGAAATCTAAAGGGTAAGGGGATTCTACGATTGAGTCACGAGGTTCAGAACAGACCCCCTTGCTTTCTAAACTCTTACAGAGTTTAGGTGCATCTGGATCTACTCCTAGTCTTGGACTTGGACAATGGATTACATCCAAAGGGTGGAGAGAGACAAAGAGACATTTATTCACAACCCATACGATTTCAGCAATAAATAAACTGTTTTAAATTACAAAATTACATAATCAACCTAAATACTTCAAGCTTACAATACATTACAGCACAGGTATACCTACTAAAAGTTTGCCCTTGAGTTCAGTAAAATACTCATGTCTAATGCCTTTGCATTCCTCAACGGATGAAGGGTTGAGCCTCGAGGAGCAGGGCTATCAGCCCAGGCTCTGTCATCGACTTTCCGCAATGGTCCCCTTAGTATTGCAGACTGAGTGGTTTGTGAGCCCTGAGCAGCGTCCCACTCAGAGGCAGATGCTGGTCGCAGCCCGCTGTGGTCCAGGAGAGCTCGAAGGGTCTCACTTCAGGACCTCTCACAGGCTGTGAGAGGATTGGCTTTAGTCACCAGCAAGGTTCCGTCCCGACCACAACCTCAGGTGGAAACTTTCTCAAAAATTCCAGGAACAATATATTGGTAAGAACATTCCAGGATTGTCAGTGAACAAATGATTATTTTCATTCTTCTTCCCTGTTTTGACCAGTCAATGGGAGCTCCAGAACAGGCAGCGCCACTCTGCCTCATCTGAGTAGGAGTTACCGGTGCAGTCAAGGGGCGCTTAACATCCCCACTCATCACTCAGGGCATTGAGGTCCAATGAGCAGCTCCAAGCCTGGAGAGGGAGAGAAGTGTACCACCACAGCAAATAGCTAGGAAGGCAAGTAAGGATACAGAAAATGTGAGAAAAATAATAAAGACGCCTTCTTCCAAGTTTGTTGTGTCTGCCTTTGTTTCATCTTGGTCCCACTTTGAGTCTTGCACAGCAAATTAATTCCTCTATCCTGATTCACCATCATGTGCATGCAACCTTCCAGCAGCCAGCAACTTAGAAGCCCTTCAAACCTCACTCCTGACTCGGGGCTCCTGCTGGTGTAACTCAGCCCAATTCCTCTTGCAGCTTGCACTGTACCATCAGGGCAGGAATGACTTGTGCTGGTAGACTAGCCTGTGGTAACTGCAGGCTTCTTCCATGCATATTGCTCCTGCCAGTCATGATGTCCCTTCTGTCTTCTTTCATGAGTAAGAAATGTTTCTTTCCCTTATGCTGACACGTATTTCTAACATATTCACCCATATGCTAGTTTAGTTAAGCCCTAACTACAGGAAAGAATTGAGTTAATTATAAGCTTACATTTGTTGAGTGATCCTGCTACCTTTGCTCTCAAATAGATGTGTTAGTATCTTGTATTCATACTGATGAATACAGATGGCTGAGTAGAGGCTACTGCCAGTGAGTTTGGACTGCCACCAGCAAACACCAGCAGATGCTGAGTAATGCTTTAAAGCATACTAATTAAAACATGATGGCTAACATATTATAAAGCTTCACTTATTTTCCTAATCCTGACAGACCCATAAAGCCCTATCTCCAGTAATATCCTGAACCAACAGCAGTTCAGCAACAGAAATCCCATTTACCCCAGGGCACTCACAATTTCATTAGGCTTCCTAGGAAAGGCAGAGAGTGAACCTAGCAGCTTGGTCTTCCTGCCACTTCACCATTTTTCTAATTACTAAATCAGCTAGTACAGAGTTAAGCACTATAGAAGCACAGAATTTGTTGGATTTTTAAAAATTTTGCAACGGCATGAATTTTCCAGTCTAAAGGCTACAAGTCCTCTACTGTTGAAGATATTTAGTGTCCTTATCCTCGAGAAATGTGATTTAAAGCACAGAAGAGAAATTTAGAAAACTGAAAGTTAAATTGGACAACATCATAATTGTTTCCCTTAAATAATGAACGTACATCAGCATATACCAGAGGGAGTTCATTTCTACTTACACCCTCCTAATGAATTTCCACATTTTCAATTTTTGAGCAAACTTTGCAATAAAATTTTAAAAAGAAAGTAATTTTGTGATAAACCTTACTGACTTCACAAACCCCTGCACTGAAAATATTTTTCTTTAATGACAATGTATGTAAAACATGTCACTAAATGTACGATACATTTCTTGATTTAGGTTATGACTTCCTGATCATATTTCCCTCTGGCATTTTAGTTTTAATATGTGGCAACGTTTAGAGGCTAGGAGTTTTCCTTACTAACGATGGTTGCACTTTCCTTTTCAGCTCTGTTTGAAGAGGTGCATTTTTTGCACTGCAGAATCAGTATCCTTGAGTAACCTGAAATCATTAATAAATACAATTATCACTAGCAGTGCTGGAACAGGGGAAGCTTTGAGGTTAGTACAATGCCCTGGCAAAACATGTTTGACTGGATGAAAAAGTTTACGGAGATTAACACCCACAGAGCTGGCCTACTGGTAGGTTGTTGCAGGTTAATGGAAATGTGTGGCAACAGGTAGCAATGTTAGCAGGGTCTTTATCTTTAGGTCTCATAAATATTCTCCTTAACCCCTGCTAACACCTCTGTTTCAGGCTTTTCTAGAAAGAATTAGGACAGCTAGCTCCATGGTTATTGTTAGTATTAGGCATGTTAATTTCAAGGTTTCCCCCTTCCTTACTATCAGTTCAGAAATGGCCGGCTTTTTTGACACTTATTTTGAGCCTGTATCAAACATTGTGACTTGCTGATTGCTGCTTCATGTCTCTTAACTCAAGAAAGGGAAATGAACAGCAGATTCCTGGGTTGTAGAGAACTGACTTCAGAACATTTTGTTTGAAATATAGTGCTCTATTAAATAAAGCTCTGAAATGCTGAACTGAAGGTTCACACCTTTCTGTGCTGAAAAGCCAGTTTAGTAATTAAGTTAAATTTAAAAGCAGTATGAGCTTCTTATAATCATATACAAGTTTATTGCTCTTTTCAAGTCTTTGTCAGTTTCTTTGTATATTAAACCACAGAGGCTTTATTCTTTAGTAGATTGAAAATGGAGCTGGAAGGGGTTAAGGATCTTCGTTGACTGCAATTTCTCAATCAGCCTCAGGAAGCCTCAGGTCAACTTTGCTCATAAAACTCTGCACAAATATTTCTTTTTCTATCAGAGGAATTCTAATTCCACACACAGACCAGTGCCACTCAGATTATTACACATTATTAAAAATTAATTTTAAAAAATGGCTTGGTCTTTGTAATCTCCTGTAGAACTGGGAGAACCCAAGCTTTTGAAAAAATCATTCTTGTAACACTAAAATAAATACTAAATATAGTATTTTTTCCTGTTGTTCTTACTATTTCTGTTATCCATGTTTTGAAATCTCTGCTCTTCTTCCGTCTTGCACAGTACAACTGAAGATTTTACCTCTAGCTACAAGACTATGCTTATAGAAAAAAAAAAAATCATATGGAACTTAATAGGGATAAAAACCTGCTATAGAGATTAATAGGTTTCCACAGAAATTACTCTAAAAACCATATAATTTGATAGACGCTTCAATATAAAATGTGAAAAATCACTCCCTCCTGTGGTAAAAAATGTAAGAAGGTGGGCTCAAGAGAAAAATACTTCTGTCGCCAGGAGACTGTTGTGTTGTGTGGCTACGTGATTGGAGTTGCCTGTCCCCCAGAGAATAGGCCTGTAGCCAGAAGTATCCAAACCAGTTTGGTAGCTTGCAGGGAAAACACCTTATATCCTGCTGCTCCAAGGCACCAGGTCTCCAGGGGAGATACACCAAAAAGAAGTTGGTTCTTCCCCTGCACCCAGGTGCCAGTTTTCACTCATGTCTCCTCAGGATGAAGCTGACAATAGTAAAAATGCCATACACCCAGCTGAGTTCTAGTGTGACGGACAGCAGGAGGGCTTCTTACATGTCTGTGTTGGCACCGTGTCCTCTGTGACTGCAAATTACTGTTTGCAGCTGGGAGAGGTTTGGGATGCTCAGCTTACGGGTAGGGAAGGAGAGATGCAGGAGGCAGGGTGCCTGCAGAGAGAAGATGAGACAAGGAGGAGGGAGGAAAGAAGTGGGGAGGGCACCTTGCCACATGACATCAACCTACAGCCATACTCCAGGCAGGAGTAGTCACAGGTGGGTTATCCTCACAGGGGGGAGTGTGTGTGGTTTGTACTACTCAGGATACTACTGACAGGTGCTAAATAGAGAAAAAGGGAGCTGTTGGTGAGAGGCAGATTTCTTCTTCAAGTATCTTTTTGCCTTTGCCCTGTCCTCTGCCTCAGCTTGAATTGTGTATTTTTAGTTACCTTGTTCTAGTTTCTGTTTTGATAAAACCTAGCTCTCTGGGGTATTGATGTTCTTGCATTATAACAGAGATGCGACTGTCCTACCTCGTGACTCTAGTGAATTTGGAATCTCAAATACACCTGAGTAGACATAAGCTTCTAAGTATATCTACTGCCAGTTCCAGCCTGGCAACTAGCTATGCACATTTATATGGGCCAAATGAATGCTGGTCCCAAGCTGAGGATTGTTTAAGAGACATTGTTTTCATTGAACTGTGCCACTTCCTTATTTTCTGTCAATAAGAAGTTGACAATTCTGACTGTATTCCACAGAAAACTTGTGTGTGTGTGGAAGAGCAGTGAAAGACTGATTTAGCATATCAACAAGCAGGTGGAAGTCCTCTACCCCTCTGAAAGGCTGTTTACTTGTTTATTTGTACACATTAATAAGTTTACTAAATATAAATATGAACAAGATTCATTATTAGCAATGCCAGGCAGTTCTTTTAATAAATAGTTACTTATAACTTTATCCAATGCCAAATTTTTTGAAAAACTTTTTCTGTGCTAGTTTACCTGACACCTCCGGAGGAATAAAAAACAAAAAGAGTTTGTTTATGCTAAAACATTCTGAGAGCAATTTCTTAGAGCAATGCATGATAGCAGTGGTCTTAGCCTTACAGAAAGCTTTCCCTATAGTGGAATATAATAAAAATATCGAAGTGACAGATTTATCATTTCTTTGCATTTCTTCATAGTAAATTCTGATCATTGTGCTAGTTTGAGTGCTCACCAGAGCACCTTGCATTGGAGACCAAGAGAGCAGAAAGGATGAGGTGGAGCATAGTCATCAGCTCTGCAAAAGGAAGGGCGATACAGTTTCTGGGAGAAGTCTGGTGCTTTCCCAGAGAGAACCAATGCATATGAAAGCAAACTATATATCACTCAAAATTGCAAAAATGGGACCACCTGTTGACCACCTGTTTAGCTGATCATTTACAACATTTGATACTTTTCATTTGAAAGATGCTGGCAGATAACCTAAATTCCAAAGCATCTCATGGAGTTCCTGCCCTAATAACCACCTGCATAGTAGTCAGCAGTTTGTGACAGTAAGTAGATTTTCACGTCAGGGTGTACACTTATATGTTAGACTTTTCAATGTGTATGCAGAAGGTACTATGAAACAAGTCCTGTGAGGATTCAAAAAGCAGAAGAAACAGGTAGATACACCGTAAGTGGTATCAGGTAAGCTGATGACTGAACAATTTTTTAGCTACAGTTTCCAATGCAACGTACTGAACACTGTAGTTTTAAATCAGGTGAGGAAATGAGATCATCTGAAAATGGAGCAAATCTAAAAGGTATGAAAGCTCTTTCACATGACAGAAACAAGATAATGCCCCAAATTTATATTCATATTGCAGAAGCAGCAGATGAATTCAAATTGAGTGTGTTCAACAACAGGGATATTCTAAAGAAATTGCAATAACGTTAGAAATGCCTCACTCGCTCAAACACTCATCCATTCACAAAAGGTTTGGAAAAAGTTGGAGTCTAAAACATGCAAAAGTATGTTGCAAAATGTAGTGCTTCCATAGTGTGTTCTCTTGTAAGTAAAAATCATGAAAAAAAGATGCTGCACACAAAAAAAAAAACCCAACAACACATGGAGGACTTTTAAAAATGGTGCTGTTGAAGACCTGCATATTCCCTGTATCCAAAAGAAGACAATTTCTATGTTGCCAAGATGGGAGCACAGCACAAACACATGTACTTTGATCATACCAGGCATAGGGATGGAAAAGACCTTGAAAGAGTTAGTGCATATGAAAAGGATCATAAAAGACCACCCTTGCAGAGGATGACTGGCGAGAAGATGATGTGTGACAGATGATCGGGAGTCAGTTACTTATAACTCAAACAAGAAAAGTACTGAAGTTGCTCACAAATATTGCAGTAAGATATTACCAATATTTTACACGGATTTTACCTTACTTAAGGGAAGATGAGTATCTCTGATACCTTATTTAGCTCAGTTTTGATGTTAGTCTGAATTTCTGACCGGCTACAAGTCTTGTGGCACGCAGAACCTTTCCAGGCCAGTGGGAGGGAATAAAGCTCAGTTATCTCTATATACATAAATGTAAGATGGAAACACTGCATGTAAGATAATTTGATCTGATATTCCCAGGTAATTTGAACTCTCAAGATATAAAAGATGATCATGGCTCAAAGAGGACAAATATTCAAGCAGACGTGAGAGAGACCATATTCTTAACCAACAATCTGAAGTATCAGATGAAAATACATATTGTCTCAATGCTATTATTTGCTGCAACATTTTTCAGGGGACATTTTGGCATTCTGGATAACCTGATTTTAGGATTGAACTTTGATTATTACTAGTTACATCCTCTGCATGTGAGAGGATCAGGCAGTAGAGGTAATGTAGCTTATGGTGTACGCATAGCAAGCACAAAGAGTAAGAGACATGAGTCTGGAGAGTAAATGTGATTAAAAGGGTATATCTGCTATATTTAATTCAGTTTCAGTGGAAAAAGGCAGTCCTTTGTAAACAATGTTTTTGGCAAACTAGATTTTCTTATGTTAAAGGGCTGAACAATTAAAGTCTGGACAAAAATCCAGAGGGGAGTACAAAGAAAGCATTTGCTTTGTCTTGTTACAGGAGAACAAATGTGTGTTATACTTCGAGTAAGTATTATATCAGAACAAAGTACTGTTGCTGTCTCTACACTGTGAACTTCCCATCACATTTGCTTTCTGTCCTTTACATTTTTTTTCACTCCTATTTTGTTACAGCCTTATTCCCCGCCCCCCCCCCCCCCCCCCCCCCCCGACATTTCCTTGTTCATTGGAACTATTTGGTTTTAATTCACTCTTATCCTCTTTAGTGAAAGACAAGCTTGCAGAGCAATTTTTTTAAGTATTGGCAGGCAAGAACTTGATGCTACTTTCACTAATATTTTCTGAAGTGTATCTGAACTAGATATGTAATTTGCAATTATAATTTACCAGCAGTAACTTAGTAGTAAAAGAAGCAAAGATCCAAACAAACAAAAACATTTAGGTTCATTTTTCAGAGGAAATTATATGAATGTAATTTGTATGAAATAATAATGGAACTGTATTCAGGAAGCACAGATATGTAGCTGTTAAAAATGCTATTTATCACTGTTGAATGTGTTCATGTGAAAATACACAATTTCTGATGTGGTTGCCTAACCACCATATTTATGCACAAAATTATGCACAAGGAGTACTAAAATAAACATTTGAACATACATTTTACTTAGCTGGCAATGCATTTCAAGGAGAGGGCATAACAATTTAAAATGGGAAACTACAGAGCTGTATTTAATGTTCAAAGTCAACTATCTTTCCCTTGGAGGATAAGAAAATTCATTAAAATTTCTATGTATTTTTCTCTCCTCTTTTCCTCACTTTAAATTGTTCTTCACTTGTCTCCTGAAGAAATCACATTTGTATTGACTTTTTCAGGCTATGCTCCTTTTCTATAAAAGCCATCTAGTGGAGTAGGATCTTTTATTTCTACCATATAAAAAGGTAGATCCTTAGCTTGAGTAAGTTGTCCTAGTCTCATTGATGTCTACCATGCTCTGAAAATTTTCTCCAGCTGATGCTGTCCACATTCCAAGTTTCAAACATTCAGTGGGTGTTCGCTATGCTTTCTGCTCTGTAGGTCACTAAGTTATAATGAATAATTTTTATCTTTTGGTTTTTTTCAGGAGCTATATAGAAATGACCAACCTGAGGAAAATTCCTGAGAGGAAGAGATGAGTGATTTGCTCACAGTGAATTGAGTGATTTGTTCACAGTGACTTGTTTACACATATGGACTCCATTAAAAAAAGGATGTGCTAGCTTCCTTGAAACCTTACATACTCATGTGCTCAGCTTCTAGCACTCAGAGAACAAAGGGAAATCCAAGTGGGTAGTTAACAAGTGCACTGAAAGCAACCTATAAGACCCAGGTTTCCCCTAGTAAGACAAGCTCACCATAGTTACATGTTCTAAGCGGTAGCCGCAGAGAACTGTCAAATTCCTTTTCTTCCCATGCATGAGGTCCTTCCCCTTATTAATTTTTTAAGCTCCCTGGATCAGCCTGAGGGGTGGAGAAAGGTTTATCACCCATACATTGATTCATTGCTGTATAGCAAAGAACAAAGTTATTGTGCTTATAGTAGCAACAACAGATATTTTCACACTGAAGTGATACAGCTATTTTTCCACCTTGGTGTAGAAAAAATATGAAAGTTGACCATTCCAGTGAAAAATAGAAAATGTGAAAAAACACTTTAAAAGTCCAAACGTTTTATTACTAATATTGCTGGAATGGTTACAGGTCCTGGGAGTTTTGGCTCCAACCTTCCTATTAATCTGCTGAGATTGAGAAGAAGGAAAGCATTTCAAGTGTTTCAGAGTCGTATGTCTGTGGCTCCTTGAAGGCTTATAACTTGGAATCCATGGCTTGCCTAGGTCTCTCAAGACTTCTGGGATCATCTAACTCCCCCAGATCTGAACCAGTTCATGTGTCAAAGATATCTCCAAACAGCACATCTCTAAAGACTTATGGCCTTCCAAAATTCCCAAAGGAAATTCAGGACAAAAAAAGTGCAACAGTAATGCTTGTCACTGTATTTTTGTTGTTGTGGCTGTGACCAGGAAATAATGAAACTTATTACAATTTGTTATCACTTCTTAAGAGCAGTGTGATTGGAGAAAATGAACTACTTATGCTTAAGAAGCGGCAAGTGATATGTGCAACTAGGAACTCAGAATGTAGTACCATACAGGTTTTGTGAACACATTTGGAAGACAAAAAAAAAAGACCAGAAGTTAATATAAAATGAGATAAACCCCAAAATGTATTTCAGATTTACCTGATGCCTCTCTTTAGAAGATGACTGATTTGATAATTGATGTTAATGCAGTAGATGCATGTCTTAAGTAAATCGCTGGGTGTGGTGCTGTAAGGAAAAACTGGTAAAATAAAAAAGAAAGCATTAGTACAAGAACTGTTAGATGAATAAGGAGTCCATGAGATAGGAAACTACCACAAATGTACTGTAGGAAAGCTATCAGACAGAAGAATACAGAGCAAAATTACTCATGCTTTCTCAGAAAGAATGGTTTATGGACCCAGGCTATATAGTATTGTTATCAATGCCTTTGATGGCATGTGTTAATGAAATCCGCTTGAAAACACACACAGAGGAGATATACCCAGTACAGAGAAAGACTGAAATACTAGAAGGGAGAAACCTGAAAAGTGGAATAATAGAATTAAAGTGAACAGGACAAAATACAGTACAGGCAAGGAAGGCTTCCCAATGCTAAGGGATTGATGTCAGTGATGCTTTCTGAGTGGGAATGTGGCAGATAAAGTTTGGTACGCAGGTTATAAAACCTTGCCATTAGATTTATGATCTTCTAGGAAAAATTCCCAGTTTCCTGCTATCCCAGCATGTCATAAACACTCTCGAATTCCTGAAGAGTTTTCCTCTTAGGAGTTAGGAAGTAAAATTAATCTCATCTTAAGGCAGACATCTAGAACAGTGGCAACACACTGCTTCTCTTTGCGTATCTCTTTTCCTGTGCAGCCCTTCCCAGTGATTCTGCATGCTGATGTGTACACCTGACTCCCACACTGTGCATCATAGGTCTCATTCTGTCTGCCTTCCCTTTTGTGCCTAGGGATTCCTTCGCTCATAATCTCAGAAGTCCTAGATCTGGGAAGATGAGAGGAAGTTCATGAATTAATATCTCTTTCCAGTCATCCATATAAAATTCCTCTTGTTCCATGGGATTCCCCATTTGATATACTCTCTGAATTTATTCCACTCCACCACAACTCCCAGACTCTCTTACTAATGCTTTTACAATGTTCTTGATTGCAGATATATGGCTGTTCAGCCCTGCGTGGTCACCTGGGACCACAGGAACATCTGCACTTTTCCAGCTATCTCTCCATAGCCTTCCCAGAAGGCATGTTTCTGGGGCTGCACAGCATCTAAAAGAGCTCTCCCTAAAAGCTCCTGAGATGTCTTGTCCAGGAGTTGGTGTGCCTTGCTGAATATCGGATGCAGGTGTTTTGTTTCAAGGCCCTGATGAGGAAGGAGATGAAGAGAAAGAGATAAAGACATTAAGCATTAAGGTACTCTCCCAATGTCATTTCTACTGTAGCCCCTCATTCTGGATCTTTGTTCCTTACTCTTCACCCAGAGATCCTTATTGCCCCCAGTTTGGCCGCTACTTTTTTTCAGCTGTTATCCCTGAGCCCTTAAACATCTTACTGAAAAAACAACAACCCTCAAAACAAAACCAAAATAAATTTTCTGGAAAGTCCTTTCCATTGTTCTCCATTTTCACCCTTGTGAAGGTCTTGAAACAAAAGATCTCTTACAAAAAAAAATGGAGAAATGTAGTTGAATAGTTGTGGGATCAACCTCAAGTTGAGATCCTTAGAGGGCATTTAAATGGGTCATTCCTCAGCTGTCCTTTTTGAAGGGGATGTCCTTCCTCTGCACAAGTTCAGTGATATACTGCTGTCATTACAATTACTGAATTGCAATGGGATGGGACAGCTTGCCTGTCCTCAAAAAGACTCATCTCCCCAGAAATAAGGGGATGAATTCGTCTCATTTGAACGTAGATATCTACATTTGAGCTCTGATATCTACATCTTTTGTGACTTCCTGTAGAGTACACAGCAAATTTTGGTAATTTAGGGAGAAAGATTAATTCAAATGAATGGGTGTAAAGAAGATATTTTGGAATGATCAGCAATTTGAAGATTTGTTTTACAATGGGAGTATAAAAAAGCCTGTTTTGCGTAGCATCAAAAATTTAAGATAAGAAGAAACAAAATTGCTCTTTATAAATACTTTGTAGGAATAAACACCAGAGAGGTAGGGAAACTGGAGGACAAACCTGGATGAAGAAAAAATGGGTGTAATTAAGACATTTAACCTAAGAAGTAGGCCTATAGATAATCTGAGGAGTGAAGTTTTGGAACAGACTTACTATCACAAAGAAAAGAGGAAGACCAAACTGCCTTTAAGTTGGATGTACGGAATTTTAAAAATGGAATTATAAAAAAGTAGTTGTCTGGAATAGTAGGGAACTATGATGACTTAGGCTATTGTTATGTTCTTAGGAGTGCTAGTGAATAGTAGGTTACAGAACCGTCATACTACAAGATTCTAACCTTTCATTTCTGATCTTTGAGAAGGGCCAAGGAATGTAGAAAAATGAAAATATTTCCTAGAATAGGAAGTAAATTTTTGTTCTACATATTTTCTGTCCTCTATCAATATCACATCTGCAAAATCTTGGATAGCAAATGTATTGTATATTCTAAATAAACTGTGTAATCTTCTTTTTAACCATCCATTGGGTATTCAGAAACCAGAGGAATGTTAAACTCACCTTTCTGCTAGACTTTTGTCCATTAATCATCCCTGGGGTGTTCTGAAACAAAGTTAATCTTATGCTCACATTTCCTCCATTGTGAACATATTTATATAGTTTTCCTACAGTCTTTTTAATCTTAGTCCCCTCCTTCCCATATACTAGTCCTATCTCTTTTCTGTTCTCATATTATTGGTATGGGTGAAGTATCTCCTGCTGTTTGTTTAATTTCCTGATTAAAATCTAACGTAATTCGGTTGCAGACCTTAGACCTGAAGCCTAGAAGTCAGGCTGACTTTCAACGACTCTCTGCTCCCTTTCCATATTCAAATTAAACCTAGGCTCTTATGGAAGACCTTGCATAGACTTTACACCTATTTTACAATTCCTTTTGAATGTGATTCTTTCTCAAAACTAATTAAACCCTCAAATTGACTTGCTGATATCAGTGATGATGCTGTTATAGTAGTGATGATGATATTCAGAAGGGAAATTTGCATTTAAAAATATAGAAAAAATACAAAAGGTTCCTCCAGATTTTGGCATTGTTGTCACAGCAGTATCTAAGAAGTGAACCACGTATCTTCTGAAATCTAGGCAGTGCTTCCTCCACCTTTGCCTACCTTGTAACATGTACATTATCTTCTGAATTACAGGAAGAAATAGAAAAACTTACTGCCATATGGAGCTGTAAAGATGCAAAAAATAAAAAAAAGGGAAATATTTTTAGAATTATATTGTAAATTTTGAAAATACTAAAACTTTATACTAAAATGTTTAAATATAAGTAGATACCTTTTTATTTGCGATAATTTTCATTTTGTTCCTCACTATTGCGTAGGAAATTCAGGGTAATGCCACTGAAGTCAATGAAATTTGTCTGGATTTATGGAAAGACCTGGGAAAAAAAATTGTGCCTCTTTGCAAACATGACCCTGTTGGCAGTTTGCAGTTCAGCTATATGATTCTTGTGGAGGTAGAGGAAAGGCAATTTTTTTGCTTGTAATCCTGAAAATATCTAGAAACCCAAGATAGATAAGTCAGCTTGCATCTACTCTCTATATTGCATTTACATGTTGAATTCCTTTGCATCTACTTATCATTAAATATAAAATATATAATTTCTTACTGAATGACTATGAAAAATGGTCTCCAGTGTCAGTTAAGTGATCTATAAACCCAATAATAATTAAAAACATGAAAATGCCATTAGTGGATTAACTAGCCTTTTTTTCCTTTTTTTTTTTTTGATGGTAAGTATCAAAGAAGAATAATATTACTTTTCACTCTAATACTACTGAAACTGTTTAAAAGTATGTTGTATGGTCCCAAATAATAAAAAAGAGTACAGGGAAAATAGTGTCTTTGTTTTTTTAAGTATAATTTCGTATTGATCACTTTTCATATAGTGCCTACATAACGAATGGAAATAATACAGAACAACCATTTACAATTTTATTGTGTATAAGAAGGCAGCAATTGAGGCCAGAAAGGAATAGGATTATAGAGGAAATAAATGTAAAAATAAAATGTTTCCTTTTGAAGATTACTCATTTAAGGAAAAAAACCTCATATTTTCAGTTAAACAGTTCTTTGTACCCAGGGAGCCTTTCTTTCACTCAAAGAATGCTTGTTAGTAACAATTTCTTGTTGGTAAAAGTTAAATGTCTTTTCTTTTTGATCTTAAAAGTTTAATTCTTCTATATTAATCCTACTCTTAATAAGAGAGATTTACCAAGACTTAAGAAGGACACATGTATGCACACAGCAGGGAACAGACAAGAAAGGAAAAAAAAAAGATGACATCTCCTATTTATGGTAAAGCTTTGGAAAGATATAATTAATTCAGAACCCAGATTATTTAGGATTCAAGGGATGGTAGCTTTCTTTTCCTATCATTGCAGATTTTAGCCCTGGACTCATGGAAGGCAATTTGGGTTTTTTTGACAGAAATTCTGGAGCCTTCACTTCTCTTCAAAGGCCTCCCATACCAATTAAAAGCTAGATGCATATCATTCTGGGGCTACATGAACAAAGCTCTTTGTCTTTTTGGCATGGTAGATGCTGCAAGCCAACGAAACTATGAGTCCATGCAGTTTAACATTAAGGAAAGTAAGAAATAGGAGGGACAAAGAAAACAGATGAGTACATGTGAGCAAATGCAATGTTACACCCCTCTGTCAGAAAATGAGGCTTTACATCAGACAATGTTCCAATCACATGGTCAGTTGTTGATCTGAGTTACAATGAAAACACTGAAAAAGAACATCTTTTAATTTACTTTTTGAGTTGGTTGGTTGTATAAAATAATGCTGTTTATTTTATGGCTCAGTGATTGATTTTAACATAATCAGTATACCTAGCTCACTTGCCAAGGCTATAGGCAACCTCAGCTGACAGTGGCCAGTCTCAGAAACCAGGTTCAAAATGTAAACCTACCATTTAATGATGCTTCCTGCAGAATGTTTTCCTGCTTCTAGTGATTTGTGGTTTAGGGTTTCTTGAGAAAGAGATCTTCAGGGAGTTCTTTTCCATGAAATTTGATTAGTCATCTCTTGAAATCACCTGAACATCTGACATCTGTAGCATCCTGAGTCAATAATCAACACTGTTCTTCGTGTGGTAAATTATCTCCATTTGTTTGTTTTCAATTTGTTAGTCATATTTGATGGCCCCTAGATGTTGCATTGAGAGAAACAGTTAATAGTTATTCTGTTTATATCTTCTGAGGCACACATGGATTTTATGGACCTCTATTATTCCCTCATTCCACCCCAGCTTCTCTTTTCCAGACTTACCAGCCCTTACTTTTAGTTGTTCTTTAAAAGGAAACTATTCCTCACCTTTAATCACTTTCATTGGCTTTCTCTCTGAGTTTCCTAGTGTCTGGCTTTAGATATCGTTTGAGAGGGTGACAGACCAGTACTATAATATGTAGAACTTTATTTACAAAGTAGCATAATTAAGGTTTTTTTATTTTGTCTTGTGTTTTTTTTAAAAAAATCTTTGCTCTCCTACTGAAGTATAGTGACAGGTTTATTCTGTTTTAGCACAGATGTCAACAGAATTTTAATTTTATTTTTCCTGCAATTTAATTAACAAATGGAATGGTGCTTCTTACGTTTTCCTTGGCTATATACCATATGTGTTAGCATAGATTGAATTTATTCTACTGTACAGTGCTTTGAGGACAGAAGAGGAGGTTCTAAAGCATTAAAATCACTCTCATCGGACTGTGGAAAGTTGTATGACACAGTGTTGTGGTGCAATTTTTGAACCAGGGACTGTCCAAGTAGTTTATGTAGGACAGAAAGCCTTTGTCTTTACATACTCACCCTGCTTCAATATATGCTGTCTCTACTGGAAGCAGTCACATGTGTTGACTCCTCTCTGAATGCTTGTAGTTGCTTTTCTTAACCTGAACAACACTGGAACAAACTGCAGTCTTTTCATTTCTGTTGGGATACCTACCTCAGGACCGGCAGTGGCAGCTGAAGGGTTAATTCCCAATGGACACAGAAAAAGCAAACAGTCTGGGTGCTGGTTTGTAAAACGAATTTTCAGTGTGTAGCCCACAGACTATCATTGATTGTGGTAAATAAATAAAACCACTCCTGACTTTTATTGTTGTAGGGAGTAATTATAATTCACAGGGCCAGACCCTTTGTGCCACAGAATGCTTCATTTGTGGTTTGCATGAGCAGATACATTAACTTCTGTAAGCTCTTTTCATTAGAACGCTATTACTCATTGAGGACTGATCAATATATCATCTATACAACATCTTGAATGTGGATGTCTGGACCCATTGTAGGCTAGCTGATAATGACTTCTTTATTCAAGCCAGCTTGTAGGAACAAGGAGATAAAGAAAAGGGAAGAGAATTATAGCATATGCTCATGAAAGTATTCTAAAGGTTATAAACAGAAAGCAGGAGTAAAGCTACAGGGTAGGGAAAGCCATCATAGAGAAAAAAAAGAGTGGAAAGAATTGGAAGTTGAAAAGGAAAAAAGGTTAGAGTTTCACTGTATTTCTTTTCCTGACATTATGCAAAGCAAGCTAAGTTTTAATAAACCTTCTTTTGAAACTAGTCCTCCCCTTTGGGATTATATTGCCCTTTAGGTTTTCTTATCCTAATGCTCTGCTCATCTTGTGAGGCATTTAAGTATTCCCAATGAAAGCAGCTCACCATTTTCCTTCCCCCTTGCAATCTTTTATTTATCTTTTATTCTCCTTTTTCACCTCACTCCCTCTACCCCAAATAAACTCTCTGGGGCTCAAAGATTTTATTTCTTCCATTAACTTTTGATTTCTTACTGTATTCATCCTTCTGTTTCAAGTTTTTCTTCTGCTCTTTATCAAATTTTGTGTCACTTTATTAGAGCTTTAATGTGTAGTGTGACAAATTACAGCTTGATTCGGGCTCACTGCATTCTCCCTATCTGGGGTACATTTTGGGAAATGGTAATGAATAGAAAATTATATATCAAAAAACCACTTTATTCATTTATTCTAGCTTTTCCCATGCTGCTCTACTTTGGCTTCTGTTTTGCTGATGACAAAATAAATTAGGAGTTATAGTCTGTTCTGTAGATTTGAGTGGAGATGCCATGCAGTTGGAGGAAATACAGAAAAGGTTAGAATTGTTTTCAAGGATGAGGAAAAAGAATTTATGAAAGAATACATAACAAGAGAGCCATTGCAAGCTTCGACCTTGGGGTGGGAAGAAAGGAACCCCCCTTTTTTTTCCTGACAGAAAACAAAACTAGATTCCTCATATAGGATGTCTTCATCAAGTAAGTATTTTAAGTACAATGTTAACAAAAAGAGTGTGAATTAACACATCTTTAGTGGGGCATGAAGTTAGTACCTGAATAATGCATATGTGAAAATGAAAATCTTGTGAGTTTGTTTCAAGAGATTCAGCAGTTCAGGAGGACCATGTGAAGGAGAAGAGTACTTTCAGTGACAAAAAGTCAACACCTGGAAGACAATAAGAAGTTCAGGTAATAAGGCAGCACACATCAGTTTTCTGAAGCTGACTGAAAACAAACAATTAAAGATCTTTAGTCATGTTTTTAGTAAGACCTCAGAATAGCAATCTGATTTTGACTTCAATCCAGCAATCTAAAGGTGTTAAATAATGCAGTTCGTGGAAATTGGGGAATGTATGTTCCCACTGCAGAAGACAACTGCAGATTGTTATCAGAAGGATTGAAATATTGCCCAGTATTGCTTCATAAGAGTAGCAGAGATGATCAGAAAAGCTCATTTTTATTACATGGGGAACAGCTATGGACAAATTTCAAATAAGTTCAGAGTGGGAAAAATTTTGTCACAGAGTTGCAAACATCCTGTTCAGAGTAACAGTGATCAGAATTCCTTGGAGAGCAGTTGCATAAGGAGACCAGAGCAGCAGAGAGGAGGGATCCGTTGTTGTGCATTTGTTACTGTCAACAGGTAACCATGTGATCATTGAGTTAATCAGGGTAAACATGCATGGCATTGGTAGTAGGCCGTCTGGGAACTAATTCACAGTTAATAATTATATTAAGCACTGTTTCAGACTGCTTTATGTATAATGTACCTTCTAGACTCCAGGTTGATGTCTCTGATCATTCATTAACTTTATTGTGCTTGTTTATAATTGGTTGTGCTGCTGAAGGTTTAGTCAGATGTTAACAAACCAGTTTGTTTTGTACTTTGATTCTGCCTTCTGCTTCTCCTCTCACACCTCTCAACCTTTTCTTAATATGCCTAATATAGGTATTGCAACCTTTCATTGTGCTTATATGAAGGAATTCTCCTCTTGTGTGGTCTTCTCCTAGGGTATTATTCCTGGCTGTGCTGTTCCACAGTATTATGTAGAGTCAGGCTCAAGTGGGAAAATCCATTAGAGGTGCTTCATTGACCCCAGGAGTGTTTGAGCTTCTTAGTGTGTAACAGGACTTTAAATCTCCAAGGAGATGTTCTAGCCTGTCTTGGGATGGGAAACCAGAATGTCTCTTCTCATTAGCCTTATAGAGGTAGGAGGCACACTGAGCACTGTCCTTAGCATTTGGTCAGTCCCAACTTCAGTTTCCTACAATGACCAGTGAGAATCTAAACAGCTAAAATCCCTGCCCTCTGACAGTCCTTCACTGGTGAGCACCCTTTGGTAAGTGTATTTCTTACAGTAAAGCTTTGCTTAACTTCAGCAGGTCCTGAATGAACTCCTTCATCTGAGAACTGCAATTAGCTTCTTTGCATGTCCTGTGCTCCACCTAGCACAAAGGAGAGATTCAATCCTCTTATCTTTGTCTTCTTCTCTGCCCTCTGCTCATTTCAGTGCCTTCCTGTTCCTTATTTCTTGTCACAATACCACTAACACACTTCTTCCCACTGTGTGCACCTTTTGGAACAGCTTAAAATTCTCTGCCTATTTACAACTTGGAAATTAAATGAACTTGGCAAAATGATAAATATTTTATGTTCTGTACCCTTTTCTTATTGCCTAGGTGTGTCAGTGCTCTTACTTATTCTTTAAACACTATCTTTACACCCTTTTTTTTCCTGCTAAGTGCAATACAGGTTCTGCCTTGCGTAGAGTTCTTTCAAGTGATTTAGGAAGAAGTTTGTATTAAAGATACTGTGTCAAATAAACTACATTCCAATATACTGACAAAGAAGTTATACTTAGATCTTTCACTAAAAGAAAAAGTGTAAAATAGTGATAAAAAAGTACTAAAGAGCAGTTATTAATGGTTCAGTCACAGAATTAGGGTTCTCCACAGACCTAGGCTGAGTCCAGTTTTGTTCAATATGTTAATTAACAGTTTGGAGGCAATAAACTCCTTACATAAAAAATATTTAGCTGAGGAGCTGTTTAAATACAAGCATAAAATTCAGAAAAATCTGAGCAAGTTGAAAAATCTAATATGAAACCTCTCTAGTTTTCAGGTAGGAAGGTTTTATACCTAGGCAGCTGTCATCAGCTGTGCAAACACATAACACAGAGTAGTTGGCATTTCTGCAGGAAATGCTGTGAGAGACACAGAAACCATAGCATAAGGGAATGGTATCATGGGGCTGCTAGTACCGCATCGAGAGAAGGCAAACAGCATGATAACCGCAAGATGTATGAAGTGATTGTTTTACTTATTTGGGAAAATGTAAGGTCCTGAGCCTTGTAATCATCTTTGGATGCTACACTAAAAAAAGTTGAAGGTCAATTACAGTAAGCAGAGAGGACAGAGACAAGAATGATGAGATGAGAAAACAAGCTGAAAAGGGAAGGCTGAAACAGTCAGGGTTATTTAAGCTGAAGGAAAGAAGGTGGAAGAAATGTAATCATAAGAGGTATGCAAAAGGTTGCTGTAGAGAGGACAAATTTCTGTCCAGGTGGATGAGACAAAAGAAAATGGGTTTATATTGCAGTAAGAATGTTCCAGAACATTATCCCTGTTTTCCAGCAGGACAGTAAGCAAGCCCTGGAAAAGATGTGGTGGAATTTATGGTGCTTACTTGACCTGTATAAAAGCTGGATCTTGAGGGACCCTTGTATTCCAGTCTCTGTACTGAGATAATCAGTCCTATCAATGTGGTTGCCACAGTTATTTGTCTAACCTGTTCTGGGAGATCTGCCTATATCCCCAGGCTACTATGTACTCTAGGTCTTCATTAGCCTTCCCTTTAGGTGCCATTTTTAATGTCTTGCCCTTATCAGTGATGAAAAAAGAAGCTTTATGTATTTTGCAAGCAGCAATCCTTACCCACCCCAACAAAACACTGTCCTTGTGCCTTACATTTGGTTCCTTAAAAACAGATGAGATAGCTGCAGTAGATACTACCATAGGTAGGGAGTCGACCTCTAGGTACTTGCTTAAGGTTCTTCCAACCCACTTGTTTAGGTTTTCTGGATTTGCCACCAATACATCTGTATGATGGTAGAAGAGGGTAACCTGCACTTGCACTAAGGATAGAGGTGCACAGGAATCCAAAGATCTGAAACTCAGATAACTGAAGCCAATGTACCTTCAGATTTCCTATGGATCACAGCTGGAAAGTATTTTTACAGAAGCCTAGGTGGGCTTGGGCAACCTGTTCTGAAATCCAAGCTCTTTTGAGAAACATATTCCTGGGTTTTCCAGGCCGTCTCTACACAAGCTGCAAGCATATCCTTGGATTCCAGTATTGTGATGTACCTGTTGGAGACTTTTGGTATCAAGGTATTTTAATACAGAGAGCTGTCCTGGCCATCCAGGGTCTGCTCTGCTTCTTGTGACTTTCAGTGTGAGAACTATATACACTGTGAAATTTCTCTGTATTAGATCAGGAAAAAATTTCACATGAAACGTCATTCTTCCGTGCAATCAAAAAATTTTTTACAATGTATTAACTTCACTTGTCCTTAACTTCTCTGTGAGTGTCCTGTGTGTCCCAGATCCTTGGTTTTTAGAGGAATTACATTATCTGAAATCATCTGCCACTATGATTATTGAACCATATGAGTGAAACTGCAATACTTGCATGTCCTGAGGACCTGATGAGGTTGGCTGTTTGGTACTCTTCTAGTCAGAGATACTCTCATATCCTAGTAAGCAGCTATATGTATATCGAGTTTTATCTTTCAATCAATATTTGGAGTATATGAAGCATGTATTTGTGTGTTTAGTATGGACCCTTATGACTACATGAGAGCATGTCCTAAAAGATCTTGTGGAATATGAAAGGAAGATGAGTGATGTACCTCTGTCAATCCTGCAAAACATGTAATTTGAGAATGCTGTGGTGGAGGCTTTTTTCATGTTAAGCTCCAGTTCTTGCATGGTGTAGTTTATGCAATATGTATAGTATATGGGTATGTAACTCGTGTAACTTTCTTCACATTGTGCATAGAAATCTTTGATGACTGCTCAGGTGGATAAACTAAAGGATGTGCCTGAGTGCTTGAAGTATTAGAGCCTCAGTTATTATCATTCTTTGGAAAATGAAACAAGGCCACAAAGAGGTCTTGTATAAATTAAAAATGAAGCAAAATGAAAAAATAAATAAGTCAGGAAAAATAATTAGCTGACATAGGTTAATTTTTTAAAAATACTTGTTTGTGGAACAAAGTGTAATTAAGCCCTTAGTGAGCACATGGTATGCAAATGTTAATGCAGTTTATTAGTATGTATTCAGCAGAATATTTGGGCAGATCATTCATATATACATATAAAAGCAAGCTCAAAACTAGAATGTGAGAATGAGAATGGTCTAAGCATGGTGAATGTTTATTCTAATGATATTTTTGGTTTCGAAGGAATCCAGCAAAATATAACCTCTGTAAGGGACAAAAACCAATTTTATTTTTTAGTGAGGGTGCAGGCTTAGGTTAAGGGGAGGGTGAAACTAGCTGTGTTAACTAATTAAACCTACTCTCTTTTTTTTATAATTTTCGAACACCAAGTAGTGAATTAGCTGTAACCACTTGTTCTGGCTCCGGTTTTCCATACTGTGTACGCCCAGTCATGCTGAAACAGTTCCTTTCTTTCTACTTCAGCCTTTTAAGACAGAGTCCTTTTGAAAGTTTTGTTCCAAGACCTGACTTACTGCTTTCTGAGAGAGATTTTGAAGGGCTCTAAAATCTGCATAAGCAAGTTATTTAACATTGTGGTCAAATTAGCATTAATTAAAGCAAGAGAAGTTAATCAGAAGTAAATCATAAAGCTAATATAATCACAATGCATTTTCTCAATGCTGGCACAGAATATGGTCAAAAAAATGGTCAGTCATTGCATTAGCTGGTCAAGACTTCCTAACATGAGCTTCTCCTGACAGTTTTTGTTGTGTAGAACCAGTGAGATGGGCTGAGTGAAGAAGACACTATGGAGAAACAAAAATTAATTTGTATTTGTGCAGTGCAGTGGTGCTTGGAAGGGAACGAGCAGTGCCTCTGACTTCATGACAGTCTTCCTTCCTTATAGCTGTGCTGTCTCTGCGGCCACTCAATGGAAACACATAACACATCTGTGTAAGATCTTGGTCTCAGATGACAGGCAGGGCATCAATTTCACTAATGTTTTTTGCCAGCAGAAAGTACAACAGAGCACTAATAGGACTGTAGGATTCTGCTGAGGTATTTATTAATAAAAAAATCTTATCCTAACCAACATGTTATAGATCCATACAAAAAATAACATCCTCTGCATCTGTACTACTTTAAAAGAGATCCATCTGATAGCCCAGTTGTGGTAAATGCATTACTTTTGACCATAATACAGCTCTAGTTGTAACACATACAAACTGTAAACTTGGCATGATGTGTTAGTATATGAAATGAGCAGGTTGTCATTACATCTATGAGATATCCTTGGAACACTATGGTAATGTATTGACTGACAATGTGTATGTTAATTAGTTCATTATTATACATTTACATTTTTTGTTTCTTCCATAACCTTCACTATAGAGTATTTTACATTGAGGGAAGGGATTTGACTGACTTTTTAAATTGAATTTCTAGGAAGCCCCATCTTGAAAACGGCAGTAGCGTGTGAAATGTGACTGCAGAGCAAAGATTAAAGCAGCAGCAGAACAACTGCTGAATATTGTTACAACATGGTTTCAAATAATGGGAGAGTGAAGAATAGTTTCTTAATAGTTTTAAATGCTTAAATATTTCTGTACACTGATGAAGACAAAAATTATTTGCTTTATTGCTGCAATAGCACCTACATGGTCAACAAAGGTTCATCACAGAGCATTAGTGGAACTCTAGCAAAATGGAAATCTACTTTAATACATGGAAGCATGTCATACTTCGTTTTCACCTCAGCTGATACAAAATTCACTGATGGTGAGAGCATTTCTGATTCTGCTGATACAAACCACTTTTGAGCTAATGGAATTACTCTTGATTTACCAACAGGATAAGGTCTTTTTGCCCCTAAGTTGTATAAATTGCACCTGAGAAGTTGCAGACATTGTGAAGCTTCAGATATAAAATAAGCCCTTTCCTTAGTCATATTTCACAGCTGAGAAGACAATATATTTGTTTTAGTTCGTGAAGATACGGCTCTGTTGCTTTGAAAGGAACAGCTAAGAACTTGAGACTCTTAAGCTTGACTGTTGTGTGTTCCCACTGCAAGACAATTTTCAGCTTTGCATTTGCCTTTCTAATCTTGGTACAGTGTCTTGAGCAAATTAAAGCTGTCTGGCCCACCACCTTTAATTGAGTAAGGCATAGTACATCCTTCTATATGAAACCCCCCACTATTTTACTATAAATTAAAGATAGATTTTAAAAACTACAGTGGAGTTTGGGTGCCATTCAGTCCTAATAATAAAAAAAAAAATCTTACCCCTGCTCTAACATTTCATATAAAGTGAAGTATTTTGTTTTTTTGATGATCCTGTCTTTACCACAATTGAAGAATTCTGCAAACTGTGGTTTTTATTAACTTTTCATATGCTTAACTGAAAATAACTTTTCTTTTCACTAATATTCATGACATCCTCTCAACTGAGATTTTTGTTAGATAGCTAAAGTAGACAAACAAAAAATTGGTTCAGTTAAATAGTCACTGTAGTTCATTAATTTTTAGGATAAGCCTTGAGTACATCACAAAATGTAATTGTGTTCAGACAAAATAATATAAACCTCATCTTTTCTTACAATGAAGCCTTCCATGGACTCTTTAGTTGATAACCAAGCTTTAAATGAGATTATTAAATTTTATAGAAATTCATGTGAAATAGATATTTCTCAGACACCACAGCAACTGAGATCTGAATTGTGGCCGATACATTTCTGGATCATCAGTGGAGATTGTGCATATATATCACATGAATTTAGAAAAAGTTACTGTTGTATTAAGAATCCATTACTTTGGATTTTTTTTGTTTTGTATTGGCACTCTTCAGAAGATAACTGATACTAGTACTCAGGGTGTTACTGGCATAATTTCCCTTTTAATTTGGGTATTTCAGATCTAGATTAATTTTTTGGGTTGAATTTCAAATGTAAACCTACAGGTCTTCTACTGGGAATTTTCAGAAATCAATTTTTCTTTATTTGAAAGATAATATTTTCTTGTTCCAAAATTTTGCATGTGTTTAAAAGAGAAAAGGATGGCAAAATAAGAGATTCAGGATGTTGCCATTCAACAGCAGTAAGTGGCAATTAAAAAACCCCAAAACACCACGCCAGAATGTTGTTATTATTTCATTATGATATTTTGGAACACTGTCCATACTTTACAAG
The DNA here is from genome assembly GCF_017639655.2 of Falco naumanni. Lineage (NCBI taxonomy): Eukaryota > Metazoa > Chordata > Aves > Falconiformes > Falconidae > Falco > Falco naumanni. Next base: position 47,410,476 of record NC_054056.1, read on the forward strand.
CATCATTATAAGCCCCAGTATTTTATTGTAGCTGTAATGGTTTAAGAATACAGGCAGAATAAATTTTGTAAATAGAAAAAATATATTTTAAGACTAGTCGGTATGGTTAGGAAAAATTGGTCAGACTGTCATTTTTACAAGACTTTCAGTCTTGTGTTCAGGGCAAGAAGGCGGCAAGAGTCTGAAAACTTGTCTAATTCTTCCAGCTATATCAATAAGTCAAAAGATATCACAGGTCCCGATAAGCCTGTTCCTGCCTACTGTGAATAGTGACCTTTTTTATTTTGCTTTTGTTACTCATCATTATGTATGGCATTATTTTTCTAAAGAAAAGCAAAAAGGAACAGGGAGAGGCAGTATCTTGTTAAAATAGTTGGTGTAGCTGGGGAAAAAGCCAAACTGACCAGATTGCAGACATTCTGCTGCTTCTGCAGGAAGAGAGAAACAGCCTTGTGTGGTGCCCTTGACTAGCTTGCAGTTGCACAGAAATCAGTCACAAAAGGTGCCACCGTTACAGGCAGTCATATTTTCTGTGGCAGGTAGAACAAACACTGGAAAGGGTAATTCCCCCACAGTGCTGCAATGAACTAGTTAACCTGAACCAAGATTTGTGACATATACAACTGTGAAGGTAATTGCTGACTATGATATGAAAGTGGGAGTAGGTGAGGTTCACCAGTATTTACTATTTTTGCTCAGTTCATTTCTGACTGGTCATAATAAAATTGTCCTAATGATCGCATAAGGAGAAAACAAGGAGTACAAGTTGTCATATTTGGTGGTGGAATTGAAAGACACATTGTTATAGAGCAAACTTTTCTTACTATTTCTTTACCTCTACATACCTCTGATCTTAGTGGTTTGGCAGATCTAGATGGCCAAGAGGTCTCCTCCATCCCAGGAAATGTTCCAAAGAACCGTGTCTTAACAGCGTCCTTTTATAACACAAGTTGTCTAATTTGCGTATGTCTCACAATGCATCTGGGTAGTTTACTGCTATGTACACCAATTACAATTACCCAAAACCTCAATGTATTCAACATGTGGTCTGGAGGGATTTCATCAGAGCTGGATGAGGCACAGACAATATCAGAGCTGAACATGGTAATGGAGAGGATATGTTCTAGATGCTTCTCAGCCAGAGTGCAAATATATATAAAGGTCAGATGCTACAGGCCGAAAAGCACTTAAATAGAGCCCTAACCCAACAGTTCTGCTCTGTGTTTGATTCTAACTAGACAACAACCCGTAAGGAATGTGATTGCTCCCAATAAGCTAGATTCATATGTGACCTTTATATATATATATATATATCCTTATAGCTTTGTAGAAAGATTAAAGGCAGTGGATTAAAGCCCAAGACTAAAATGATGGTATTAAAAGTATATGGAAATGTTTTCATGTATGATGGCCATTTTGAAGAAGTGCAGGTAGAAAACATCTGAAAGGCAAATCTCAGCAGTTTGCAGAAGTAAAATTTCTCCACAGTCATAACAGAAATGTTTCATGGAGAAGACTGCTGGAAAAATGCTTATCTAGGTAGGACCAAAGACATTGAGTCAGACATGGAAAAGATGGTGTTGCTCAGACTCGAAGATCTTCTGCCAGTTCTTTTCAGTGCAGAGCACATAAAGACTGTCATCTGCAGGGGAAACTGGTATGTAGAGTGAAGAATGTAGAATGCCCTCAGAAGTATCTCTGTAGATGGCTTTGCTTTGAGTACCAAACTTGCTGATTATGTACTCCTTGTGATGGGGAAAAGAGGCAGGAATCATCTATAAGGCCTACAGAGATCTTGAAACATCTCAGACTTGTTACTCAGTGTGCTTCTCAAGGTGCAAACAGAACTACTTTTTCAAGTTTTGTGACTACTTTACACCAACCAAAAAATAAGTTGAACAAGTCTGAATCTTGCCTTCCAGAGAGTTTATTCTCTTTTTCCCCTAATGAATAACATACAGTCAAAAAGTAATACATTACCCATGGCTGCTATTTTTTTTGGTTTATCTGGCCAAAAGGAGGATAGAAACATGTGGCAGCTCTGAGGTGCCAGGTGACAATGAGAATTTTTTCATTGGAAACTGACCTGACACCAACAAACTCACATGAAATGGACAAAAAACAGGTAATACTTGTTGTTTGTTGAGTTCATGGGCCAGTTTAATTATAAAGGGTTTGTATCCCATTATTAATTTTCTGAGAAGTCAAATCATCCTCAAACTTCGTACAGAGAAGACTAAAGAAACCCATATATGTGTGGTTTTATTTGACTGTTTAAAAAGACAAAAATGTGCCTTTATTTTTTTCTGCTGTGCTCCTCTATGTTATTTACCTGATTCCAGGGAATTCCAAGGGCAGGACACATCTTTTAATAAGGCCATGAACTGTATATCGCGGCTAAGACTAGTAATAAACTCTAATACTGGTGTTATAAAAGCCTTCTTAAAGCAAGGTTAATAACATGACAATAGTAAACACCCCAGTCAGCATAAAATGAAATGAAGCCTACAGTATTTTAAATGCATGGGCCCTGTGAAAAAGGATAGCAAGGAAAGACCTTTTGTTCATGAGCTTCTATATATAAAAAATTCAGTTTTCTGTTTGTGTCTCAGTTGAAGGTCATCTGTACACGAGCAAGAGAAAAACAACTACCATACTTGGCTGCAAAATCCTGGGATTACATAGCAACGTTTACAATATTGCAAATATAATGCTGTAATGAAAGATTAATATTACTTATGAAATTAGGGAAGTTCCATTAATGGGAAGACATGTATTGTATTCATTTGTATTTATTGCTTTTTGTTTCCCTTTTTTTTGTCCTGAAAATAATTTGTATGTTGTAGAAAGTGACAGAAATACTATTCCTCTACCTCAGCCCTATGACAGAACTAAAATAATCTTGAAAAATGTCAACGTAGTTAGCTGGCCATTTTCTAAGAAAGCACTTTCTGTAGAAGATCACTGCTGTATCCCTCATTCAAAAGAAGAGACAGAAGGGTATCCAAGTTCAGGAATAAATTTACATTTTGATGGGGTCTTGTACTGCTGGTTGGAATTAAGGATGCTTTCTGAAATTGGTGCCTCATTCTCCAATCAGTTTCTCCCATGAGAAGGCATTTCCAGAGGGAGTGCATGCAGAATATTTGAACTAACAAAGCAAGACAAACACACCAATTTTCAGACAAATAATCACTTCAATCATTTTCAGCGAAGAACGCTAATTCCTTTCATTCATGAAAATTATAAAGAGTATTTGGAAGTTTTTAACACCATTTCTCTTCTCTCAGTAAGCAGAAAATGAGAATTATAATTGCATTCATCAGATAGTAGGCCATCACTTGCCTGTCATTTCTACAAGGAGACAGATCTGGGCTGATTCTGGTGAAAATACAGGAAATCTAATAAAAGTTGCAGAATGCAATAGACTACTTTCTTAAATAGAATATTTTATACCTCTTTGTTCTTTCCATTTGCTTGCTTTTGAAAATTTTGCTGATCACTTATTTCCTCTCCCCACAAAAAATAAAAAAGGTAAAAGTTTCATGATATTTTAACACTAACATGTAAAACCTGATTGAGCAGAAGAATGTTCATGTAAAGTAGTTTAAGCCTTCATACTTGTTTTCAAGCTAGTCAGAAGAGAATAAGTTATATTAAAACCACATGATAAATCTTCCCTTTAAAAGTTTGGAAAGTGTTTCATCTGATCCTTTGGATTTATCAGGAAAGTTTCCTTTTTGAGTTCAGACCCTCTTAAAAATGTATTACTTTTAAAATATGGTATGTGTTATCATTCTACTTCACAAAGTAGCTTGTTATTTGCAATATAACTGCTTCCTCTGGACATAAAAATTCAGTGAATACTAAAGAGTAAAGCAGTGTAACCCACCTGTTATACACTTTTTTTACTCATCCATAAAACTCACCACTTAAGGAATTGCAAACAACTGTTAGAACATTATGGTAGTTTGATATAATATTAAATGACAAGCTCTCCAACAAAGGATGACTGTATTTTCATAGTGAAAAGCTAAAGAAAAGACAAACAGCAATTTCTTGAAGTAGGAACATGCAGCCATTTTTCAGAATACTTCTGTTTATGAAGATGTGGCCATCTTTATTTTTATTTTTTTAATTCTACTTTTTTTTTCCTATTAGATTTTCCATTGATAATTGGTTACCTTTTTGTGGATCACTGTAAGATCTGTAAACCTTATTCTCTTGCATGGTTACTAGTTTAGAGGATTCGCTTCTTTTCCTCAGCTCAGTTTTCATTTACTAATCTCTAGATATTCAGCTCTTGACTAAAGTGACTAACACAATCCCTAGAGGTATATAGAAGAAAATACTAAATATAAGTTGAAAGGTCATATTATTTCTGCATGTAGCATTGGTGCTTCTATCTTGGAAAATTGTCCCCACCTCAATGCCCAGAGTTCAGACTGTCTGCTGATAACATTGCAAATGCCCACAGAAAGCCCCAAGCTCAATTTAGAAACTTCTTATTCTGCCAGAGAGTTAGTTAGGAAGTATCACATTTAGGCCTATGAGTATTTAAGGGCAGCGTTGATAATGGGTGCTTCAGTAGGTTCACAGATGTTCAGTACGATTTAATGAGTTGGAACTGAAGCTAGAACAACTGAAACTCAGGCTTTGTTTTCAGTAAGGTGGGAGTTAATTTCTAGGACAACCGTTCATATATTGTTGCAGAAAGAATATACATACCATTTCAAAGACAAGTTTATAACATTTTTTTAATCTGAAATCCATCTCCTGGTTCAAATGAATATTTAGTTTTGTGCCAGACTACAGCTTGTCCTACACAGGCAGTCTGGGTGACCAGGATCTTCCCTTGTGTGTTAGTCTCTCCAAAGCAATGCTCACTGTTTGTTGCACTTCTGTGGTGTCACTCCAGTTTGTCAATGAGATGTCCTGAACATGGTGTTCCACTTGTCCAGATTTCCCCACTTCGGGATCTGTCAACATCCATGTAGGCAGATCAAAATCACTGTGAACGTTTTTGCTGCGAGTTCATATTCTGCTGAGTATATTTCAACATCACAGCCACCTTCTGCTACCAGGTATGTGTTTCTGCCAATGCACTTCATGAATATTGGTTTGTAGTTTTCTGTCTATAGCTTCACCTCTGCAGATGTAGGTAGTCTTTGTCACATTGGAGGCCGCAAGTCCTCTCACTGTGGAGCTGGAGGTTACAGTTGCAGAACAAGCTCTGGACATTACCTTCTAGCCCAGCAGGGTGCCTAAGCTGGTATCCAAACTTTTGCTTTCCCAGTATAGAAAAGCCAGTCTGCAATGACAGTCCTGGTGGTGGAAACCCCAGAGAGGTCAAGTGAATGTCAACACACAGCCCTTCATGCACTAACCAGTGGAGGGGCAGATATCCTGTAGTGTGCTACTTCAGAGATTAGAGGTGGCATTTAACATCGTGTCACGGACCCTTTGCATGCTTCCTGATATGTTCAACTGCAACTTGGAGGTACTTTCATTGGAGGAGCTTTCATTAGCAAATGCTTTATTTTTGTTCTAGAAGACACAAAACATAGGTTACACATCCCCCAGGTAAATAGAAGTCATTCCCAAGACCTGAATAAGAGCTGTGTGGACTTACCAGCTCAGGTCTTGGTGTAGTACTGTCACAGAGCACTTCTTTGCCTACTGCAGGGCTGCTCAGACCTGGTTAGAATACAGGATGCCAGGTGGCAAACTGTCAGACCTCAAGAAGGGGTTTGGAGACAATCTCTGGCATGTTATGAGGAGAGGAGTGATGCTGTGCTGTAGGCTCTGGCTCCAGAGCCAACACTTCTCCTTGAAGAGCTTCTACCATCAGCCAGTAAGGAACATTCATGATGCCGGTTCCCCCAGCCGCCTGTTGTAGATGGAAGGCATGCATTTTCAGGGCTGTACCAGGATGTGAAGAAATGAAAAAAACCAAACAAACACACAAAGCTTAATGTAACTTTATAATGTGACATATAACTTAATGGTATCTCCAGAGGCTATTGGTATAGCATAGTCCAAAATGCAATTGTGAGACCTTAAAATTAACTGGATCTAATCCAGCCTTCTGGTTTCTTTTTTGTGTTTTTATTTTTTTCCCCTGGTTTTTTTTTTTTGTTTGTTTATTTGTTTGTTTTGGGGTTTGTTTTTTTTTTTTTTTGTTTTTTTTTTGTTCTATCAGCTACATCAAGAGTCCATTACTAATTCCATACAAAAGCAAATTTAAGACACAAAACCTCAGTCTAGGGTAGCTGACTCTCACCTGCACCAGGACTGTTCTCACATGGACTGTAGATCACATACACCATTAGTAAGTGCAGCACAGTGGTGGAGGGGCAAGAACTCAAGCTGCTACTCCAAAGTAAGAAATAAAGCTCCTAATGGTAGTCTTGGACTCAGCTACAGCAGTTCAGATACATGAAGATATGACTTCCTTCAGTCTGAACATAATATCTCTACATGCAC